>NW_012108208.1:645119-672462 GCF_000951045.1 Mandrillus leucophaeus
AGTTATATGATTATAATTATATATATAATTATATGAATATATACATTCATTCTGTATAGAATCTTACTTTCAATTATGAACCTCATTGTGCTACTTTAATTTGTTTTACTATGTATAAACAATGCTTTAAAAATGATTATTGAAAGTCTTGGGTTAAATGCTGGGTACACAATGTAGGGTCTTAGGTTAAATGCTGGGTACACAGTAATGAATGAATGTATTAGTCTGTTCTTGCACTGCTATAAAGAAATACCTGAGACTGGATAATATATAAAGAAAAGAGGTTTAATTGTCTCATGGTTCTGCAGGTTGTACAGGCTTCTGCTTCTGGGGAGGCCTCAGGAAACTTACAATTATGGTAGAAGGCAAAGGGGAAGCAGACTCATCTTACATGGCTAGAGCAGGAGGAAGAGAGAAATGGGGGAGGTGTTGCACACTTTTAAAACAACCAGATCTCGTGATAACTCACTATACAGTACCAAGTAGGGGATAGTGTTAAACTATGAGAACTTCACCTTCATCAATCCATCACCTCCCACCGGGCACCACCTTCAACACTGGGGATTACAAGTTGATATGAGCTTTGGGCAAGGACACAGACCCAAACCATATCAATGAACTAGACTTAGTCCTATCTGCTCCATCCTTTACAGAAGGACTGAGATTGAACCCAGTAACCTGTGTTTAAAAAATATTCTCCAGGCAATTCTGATAACTAGAGAGTTAAAAAGATAAAATCAAAGCAGTTTATGTCTATATATTTTTAGTTTCTCTGCAGGAATCAGGGTTCCAGCAGGTAATAAGTAACATCAGGTGGCTTGTCTTAGTCTGTTCACTGCTGTAACAAGATATGAAGACTGGGACATTTATTAAGAACAAAAATTTATCTTGTCACAGTTCTGGAGGCAGGGGAGTCCAAAATCAAGGCACTGGTAGGTTTGGTGTCTAGTAAGGGGTGCTCTCTTCTTCCAAGATAGCACCTCTTCTGCATTGCTACATAACAAAAGGTGGAAAAGCAAAAGGGGCAAATGCTATGCAAAGCTTTTTTAAATAAGGCTTTAAACCTATACATGAGGGTGGAGCCCTCATGACTTAATCACCACCTAAAGGCCCCACTTCTTAATACTATTGCATTGGCAATTGCTTCAACATATAAATTTTGGGCAGCATATTCAGACCATAGCATGGTTCAAATGCAAACACTTTAATGCAGGGACAATGGATGGATGTGTAGGATGTGTAGGCTGAATGAAGGGAATAAGGGGTGGTGAGACGCAAAAACACTAGCAAAAATGGGAAGCACATAAACATCTTTGGGTGTAAAGGGACAAAGGTGGAAACCACAGCCCCTGACAACTGCAACCCTAGAGGAAGACCCCTCAGATAGGAGCTATAGTTCTTAAGACATACAGAGTGCCAGCAACATCTTCATGGACACAGGGAGCAGGGAGTAGTACCCTTATATCTCTATTTCTTCTGTCTTCTGATTTTCTACTGATGTTTCCCAGTGTCAGCTTCTTGGGGACACTAGCCGGGCAGAAAATGGATAAGGGATGTGTGGACAATTTAAAGAACACCCACTGACTCTCTAATCCAGCAAACTCTCTAACAAAAAAACAATTTAGAGTGGATGTTTAAAAATATACTCCATTCTTTATACATAGACTGCTTTGTGGATCCATGGCTGTCTTTAAATCTAAACCAAGTTTTTTTGGTTGCAAACAAGTTTTTATGTTTTTACTAAATCCCAGCTGCTAGAATTACATGCTTTTTTACGTTGCCACCTCTCAGGCATCGTATTACTTGTAGTAAATTGCAAGCAAAGAGCCAAGTCTAATACAAAAAGATATTTTGGATTACCTATAAATTGCTCCCCTAATTTAGTATGGATAATTGAGAATTTGACTTTAATGATTAAAATAATAGAATTAATAAATTTTTCAATTTATGTGTACATTCCCTCTTACTATGGGGAGTTGGCTATATAGTTACAGCACCTCCATCATTAGCATGGATGTGAGCCTGAGTCAACATTCACCCAAAGCTTGTCTTTTTGAATACATGGCTAATTGAGAGTGCCAAAATACATTTTAGAAACTCAGCAAGAAAGAGAAGGAATCATTGCTAATGCTGCTGAAAACCTGGATGAATAATTGGCTTTGAGATGCTGCAAGATGAAGATCACAGCAGCTCAAATGTCATCGCCTAAAGGAGGACAACCAGTATTAGGCTAGCTGCCATTCAGTGATTTCATAAAAGGTTACCCAGAAGGATTGGTCCCCACTTCAAGCAGCACAAATGTCATTGCAAGGACCTTATGTTCTTCAAGAGCAGTGATATAAAAAGACCAAAGGCAATTTGATCCAGAGTGATAGATTGAGCATCATATAAATGATTTGTACTTTCAGAAAGCAGTATGCCTTTCCCAAGAAAACAGCTGAAAAAACACTTGTGCTGTGAACACTAGTACCACAAAGCAATATGCTAGTTACTAGTTATTAAAGAGAAAGGTAAAAAAATTAGTAATTTTACAGTAGGAAAGCTACATTTTTCTATTTTCATTTCTTTTTCTCATGTGGAAAAGACACCAAAGGTGTAAGGCATGAGGCAGAAAGTAAGAAAACCCATTCAGTTGCATTTCATTTGCAAGTTACAATTTAAGGTAAATGTTGACCATTTGTGTCTTTGCAATTATTTTCAAGTAACCTAAGTAAACTTTATTTCTTAATAACTTCAGCTTTCACCATATGTGTAATGTTTAGGTAACCTGAAGATTAGGAAGAGATTGTTGATTAGAATTGAGTAGAAAATATGCCGTCTCCATTAGGTTACTCCTTTGCTTTTATAATCCCTGATGCCTAATAAAATCCCCAACAGGTTCAAGTTTTGCTACTCATTACTTAGATTTTTTTAACCTGCTTTAATTTGCATCAGCCCATTTATTTCAGCCACAGGTAGCAAGATATCCTGAAGCACTAGTTCCTGCCCCTCCTGAGATAGTCCACATCTATTTTGTTGTGAGATAGTCAAGTCTTTGAGTTTTCAAATACATTGGATTTTCCCATTTCTTAAAATAATCTGATCCATTACTCCCCTCCTCAAATAAATGAATGGCTTCTTATTGAAAATAAGACTGTCACAGGATAATGTATTTAGAAATTCAAATTTAGCAACTTAAAGATGACCTTTTCCTTTTTTTCTATCTTTTCCAAAAGTCTGAGCTTGGTGATAAGACAAAGCTATGTATAAAGGACAAGGAGAAGAGGTAAAAGGGTGACTTTGAGGAAAACACAGAGGAGAGGAAGATTTTCTCTGGACTACAAAAATCAGTGAATTCATTGTGAAGGCCATACAAATACATTGTAAAAGAGCAGCTGCTGCTATATCTTCTTCATTCTGGAATCCTTAGGATGGGACAAAAAAAAAAAAAAGACACTGAAATGCTTCTCTTCTCCCATGACATTTGATAATAATCTTTTAATTTGCATCTGATGGCAACTGGCAATCTTTCAATTGCTTTGGCACATCATCAGAGACATCCATAAGTGCTTCTTACTAATGACATAAATTTATAGTACATTTTAATATATGACTGGGAGATAGGAAAACACACGATTGAGTATAAATTACTCTGGACTTGCATTCCAACATATCTTCTTAAGGACCATGTGCCTCTTCAAGAAAACTGTTCAAGGTTTCATTCCATTGTACATTTTCTATTACTGTTTCTAAAATTTGGTCTTGAAAAACACTTTTGATGATATTCATAGCAAAGGCCTCCAAGAACTATAGCAAGGTGAGTATAAATTCTATACAGTAAATGTCTGTACCTTTAAAAATCGTTGAAGAAAAAACCTTGCAAGCACCTTGCTGATAGCTGCCAGCAACTCTTCATGAAGAATAAACACTGTCAGACTCACCTGATCTATTAGGATAAAAGTCCCAGGTAGATCAGAAAGAAGAGATAGTTCTAATTTATCTTGGCTCTAGGAAGGTTAGGTGATTCACTTGTACAAGGCAATAAATTAAGAAAATATGGTCTAGACAGTGTAACTATTAGGTGAGAACACAAATTGCTAGAGGGTCAAAAAATAATACAAGGTGTTTTTCAAAATCAGTTAGAAGCCTATATTTTTTTTTAAGTTTTCATCACCAGCCTAGATAAAGAAATAAAGTCATGTCTTAGAAAAATATACCTTAGAAAAGTGATTCAAGAAGAAATAGAAAATCTGAATATACCAATAATCATTAAAGAAATTTAATAAATAGCTTAAAATCTAACTCGTTTTCTCCCATCCCCAAATATGCTAGATGGTTTTATAGGCCAGTGAACCAAGCATTTGGGAAAAATTATCCCTGTTTTATAAAAACATTTCCAGGGAATAGAAAAAATATTCTTCAGATCAGTTAATGGTGCTAGAATAATCTTGATCCAAAACAGATCAGGATAATATCAGAAAGTCCAGTCACACTTAAGAGCAAAGATAATAAAATTAAAAATAAAATGTTAGTAACTGGAGAAAATCTTTTCTTGAGCAAGTTAAGTTTTTCCCAGGAATATAAGAACAATTTAACATTATAAAATATATTAATGGAATTACCCTCACTAAGGTACCAAAAGGAGAAAACCTAGATGATCACCTCAGTAGATATATAAAAACACTTGCTAAAATTTGCAATCTGTTCATGATAAAGTAGGAATTGAAGGGAACTATCTTGTTCATATATACCATGTTCAGGAATAAGAAGACTTAAGAAGATGTCAGTTCTTCCCTGTTAATCTCTAAATTGAGTGCAGCTCCAATAAAAATCCCTAAAGGCTTTTTCATGGTACATGGAGAGCAGATCTTAATTTCAGATCAAAAAGCAAAAGGACAAGAATAGCCAAGACTATTATAAGGAAGAACAAGGCAGGGCTTCTCTGTCAGACAACAAGAATTACAGAGCTTTAAGTAATTAAGAGAATGAAAAATTGACCTTAATTATTCTGTTCAGATCACTTACTAGTTCTGTAGGATTTATAGCCAAGGAGAAATTGAAAATTGGGCTAGACTTGGTAGACAGCCTTAGAAATATTGAAAGACGTAGGAAATAAGACTCAAAAAGTAAAATTAGAACCGCTCAGTCTGATAATTCTAACACTACTATATAAACAGTAATAAAGAAAACACAGGTTAAAAATAGTACTTTTGAAGTACATTCTTATTTAAAGCAAGGGAAGTTAGTCGATAGTTGTTCCTTTCCATTGACATAAGCACCTGAGAGATGCATTTTGTTTTTCCCAATATTTATCTATCTATCTATCTATCTATCTATCTATCTATCTATCTATCTATCTATCTATCTATCTATCATCTGTGTGTCTGTCTGCCTGCCTAATTTATCTATCTATCTATCTATCTATCTATCTATCTATCTATCTATCTATCTATCTATCATCTATTTATGCAGGTTCTCTCTCTGTCACTCAGGCTGGAGTTCAATGGCATGATCATAGTACACTGTAGCCTCGAATTCCTGGGCTTAAGCAATCCTCTAACTTCAGCCTCCCAAGTAATTGACTCTACAGGTGTGTGCCACCATAACTGGCTAATTTATTTTTTGTAGAAATAAAGTCTTGCTATGTTGCCCAGGTTGGTCTTAAACTCCTGAGCTGAAGCGATCCTCCTGCCTTAGCCTCCCCAAATGTTGGGATTACAGGTGTGAGCCACTGCACCTAGTTTCTGAGATGTATTTTAAATGTATTAATAGCATGAAGAGTTTGTCTAAAATAGAATTTCCTTGAGGTGAGCTATGGAAAATACGCTAAAGATTTACTGAGAGAGAGGATAAAATTTTTTGCTCTGGATACCTTTAGAAATCAGATTGACTTTATTCTGTCAGGAAATTTGGATGTTTAATGAAGATGCTGAAATTCATTATTTGGTTACATGAACTATTTCCAGTTGTGCAGTTCTAGAAATAGTCCAAAGACTGGGGGGAAAAAAATCAAGCTTTAGTAATTCACGTGCATTGTTTCCTCTCTCCCTTTCATTTCCCAAAATATATACACACTTTGCGAAAGCAACTGGCTGCTCTTAATTCAGTAACAAACATGCCTCCACGTAGTCAGCTGAAAGCTGACTCAGAGTATCAGTGACATCACTCTGCATTGTGGCAGTACTAAACTCAAAATATAGTAAGAAAAGAGTGGTCACTCTATATTCAGGAATGTACTTATGTTTTTTTTAGTCTCATTCAACTTTAAAGTAAGTTGTGGGATGATTTGTGAGGGATCTAATATGAAAAATAGTTTTGAATCAAATAAATAACTGACAAGATCATTTATAAATTTGCAGTGACAAAATGTATGTATCAAATTCACTTATTATTATATATCGTTAACTCCAAGTTGCTTATATATATAAACCATGGTTTTAATTATCCATGGTAAATTTTAATCCTACACTGGGTGTCCTTGCCCACCCAAGAAGTTCTAGCTTACTTTTTCTAATTACCGAGAAGATTTTAAGGGATAAAGTTGTTCTCAACAAAATATGTGCTACATTCCAAAACTGTACTGTTATCAATTATTCTCAGATAATTAAGCTAGCTGTTCTATGTAAAGTAGAAAACATCCAGCAGGAAAATTAGTCTGTAGGCTCCGCATATGTTTTCCCTCTGACTGAAACACAAGCAGATGGTGAGAAATGATCTGTGACTGAACCTAGTTATCAGACATGTGGAAGAGCAAGCTTCCCTTTTCTTATTAAAGACGTACTAGTGACAGAGAAGTGGCATGCCCTACAGATTGCACATTTCACTGTCTTATCCCCTTGATGGTCATTCAGTATCACTCATTCAACAGATATTTATTAGGCACCTAGTTTGAGCCATGCTCTATGCTGGGCCAGGTTTATGGTGGTAAATATCAAACTAACATTTTTTGAGAAACTTCTCTCTTCACTTTGGCATAAGTTCACTCAAAAAAGCTCTTTTGCCTTTTCCTTCATGGACAGGGAATATAATTGACCAGCATCCTCTTTATAAAAACTGTTTGGATGATATAAGGCAGTAACTGTTACTCCTTTATGTTCTTTAGCATTTGATTTGATCAGTCTATTTTAAGGACATTAAACAAAATAAAACAATACAAACCAAAGCAACACAATTCCCCACATGAAAGAGATTAAAATATATTACTCATTCTGTATTTATTGAATTCCTACTATGTACCTGACACCAAATTAAGTACTGAGAGTATAATAGTGGGTAAAATGGACTGCTTGGAGCTTACATTCTAGTGAGGAAGACAAAATAAACATATATACAAATGTATTGTGGGGAAAGAGAGAGTAACTGGGAGAGAACACTTTTGTTGGACAGAAAGGCATACAGAAAGTATGTGATAGCAACTAACACAATATCTGACTCACTGGAAATTTTCGAGACTTTTAAGATGAGTCATCCACTAAATATACTCTTCTGTTTGCTGCTGAATTTTGTTTTCTTGCTTGATTTTATATTGTTGTTATTCAGATCAGATAAACCATGTCTAAAAGCAAGCAAACAAACAAAAAACCAAAAACAAATGAACAAAACCTGGCTTTCCTATATTGCTATGAAAAAGGAGTCTTACAAAAGCAAATAACCCTTTTTGTGTAAATATTGGAAGAAAAGATTTTAATATTCGGCTAATTTCTTACTGCAGAACATTGGATTATTTTACAATGTTTTTGATTCCTTGAGGTTAGTGATATTTAATGTTTTGGGTCATGGATCCTTTTAAGAATCTAATTAAAATTATGTCCATCTCTTAAGGAAAATCCATATACCTGTATTTTTGAAAAACTGGGTACAATTTCAGGAGAGCTCATACATTCTATGTATCTCAGATAAAAAACCTTTAACATGATTACCAAACACAAAACAGCTTGTTGGATGTAAAAAATTAATAGATAGCTGCAATAATTGAGTGAGTGAGTTTCTGTTATAAGAACAGACTGTGGGAAACACCAGCAAGATGGCTGAATACAAACAGCTCCGGTCTGCAGCTCCCAGTGAGATCAATGCAGAAGGCAGGTGATTTCTGCATTTCCAACTGAGGTACCTGGTTCATCTCACTGGGACTGGTTAGACAGTGGGTTCAGCCCATGGAGGGTGAGCAAAAGCAGGGTGGGGTGTCACCTCACCCAGGAAGTGCACAGGGTTGGGGAACTCCCCTTGCTTAAGGGAAGCCCTGAGGGACTGTGCCATGAGGGATGGTGCATTCCAGCCCAGATACGATGCTTTTCCCACAGTTTTTGCAACCCACAGACAAGGAGATTCCCTTGGGTGCCTACACCAACAATGCCCTGGGTTTCAAGCACAAAACTGGGCAGTCATTTGGGCAGACACCGAGCTAGCTGCAGGAGTATTTTTTTCATACCCCAGTGGCACCTAGAACCCCAGCAAGACAGAACCATTCACTCCCCTGGAAAGGGGACAGAAGCCAGGGAGCCAAGTGGTCTTGCTCAGTGGGTCCCACACCCATGGAGCCAAGCAAACTAAGATCCACTGGCTGGAAATTCTCACTGGTAGCACAGCAGTTTGAAGTCAACCTGGGATACTCAAGCTTGGATGGGGGAGGGGTGTCTGCCATTACTGAGGCCTGAGTATGTGGTTTTCCCCTCACAATGTAAACAAAGCTGCAGGGAAGGTTGGACTGAGCAGAGCACACCACAGTGCAGCAAAGCCACTGTAGCCAGACTGCTTTTCTAGATTCCTCCTCTCTGGGGAGGGCATCTCTGAAAGAGAGAAGCCCCAGTCAGGGGCTTATAGATAAAACTCCCATCTCCCTGGGACAGAGCACCTGGGGGAAGGGACAGCTGTGGGCATAACTTCATCAGACTTAAGTGTTCCTGCCTGCCAGCTCTGAAGAGAGAAGCAGATCTCCCAGCACAGTGCTCAAGTTCTGCTAAGGGACAGACTGACTCCTCAAGTGGGTCCCTGAACCTCATGCCCCCTCACTGGGAGACACCTCCCAGCAGGGGTCGACAGACACCTTATACAGGAGAGCTTCAGCTGGTATCTGGCAGGTGCCCCTCTGGGATGAAGCTTCCAGAGGAAGGAGCAGGGAGCAATCTTTGCTGTTCTGCAGCCTCTGCTGGTGATACCCAGGCAAATAGGGTCTGGAGAGGACCTCCAGCAAACTCCAGCAGACTGTTAGAAGGAAAACTAACAAACAGAAAGCAGTAAAATCAACATCAACAAAAAGGACACCCACGCAAAAACCCCATCCAAAGGTCCTCAGCGTCAAAGAACAAAGGTAGATAAATCCATGAAGATGAAGAAAAACCAGCATGCTGCCTCTTCTCCTCCAAAGGATCACAACTCCTTGCCAGCAAGGGAACAAAACTGGATAGAGGATGAGTTGGATGAATTAACAGAAGTAGGCTTCAGAAGGTGGGTAATAATGATCTCCTCTGAGCTAAAGAAGCATGTTCTAATCAGATGCAAGGAAGCTAACAACCTTGAAAAAATGTTAGAGGAATTGCTAACTAGAATGAACAGTTTAGAGAAGAACATAAATGACCTGATGGAGCTGAAAAACACAGCACAAGAACTTCGTGAAGCACACACAAGTATCAATAGCTGAATCGATCAAGAAGAAGAAAGGATATCAGAGATTGAAGATCAACTTAATGAAATAAAATGTGAAGACAAGATTAGAGAAAAAAAGAATGAAAGGAATGAACAAATCCTCTAAGACACATGGGACTATGTGAAAAGACCAAACCTACAATTGATTGGTGTACCTGAAAGTAAGGGAGAGAATGGAACCAAGTTGGAAAACACAATTCAGGATATTATCCCGGAGAACTTCCCCAACTTAGCAAGACAGGCCAACATTCAAACTCAAGAAATACAGAGAACACCAGTAAGATACTCCTCGAGAAGAGCAATCCCAAGATACATAATCGTCAGATTCATGAAGGTTGAAACGAAGGGAAAAATGTTAAGGGCAGCCAGAGATAAAGGTTGGGTTACCCACAAAGGGAAGCTCATCAGACTAACAGCTGATCTCTCTGCAGAAACCCTATAAGCCAGAAGAGAGTAGAGGCCAACATTCAACATTCTTAAATAAAAGAATTTTCAGTCCAGAATTTCATATCCAGCCAAATGAAGCCAAGCTTCATAAGCGAAGGAGAAATAAAATCCTTTACAGACAAGCAAATGCTGAAGAATTTTATCATCACCAGGCCTACCTTACAAGAGTGCCTAAGGAAGCACTAAATATGGAAAGGAAAAACGGGTACTAGCAACTGCAAAAACATACCAAAATATAAAGACCAATGACAATGAAGAAACTGCATCAATTAACATGAAAAATAACCAGCTAATATCATGATGACAGGATCAAATTCACACATAACAATATTAACCTTTGGCCAGGAGCGGTGGCTCACGCCTGTAATCCCAGCAGTTTGGGAGGCTGAGGCAAGTGGATCATGAGGTCAAGAAACTGAGACCATCCTGGCCAAAGTGGTGAAACCCTATCTTTACTAAAAGTACAAAAAAATTAGCTGGGCATGGTGGCGCGTGCCTATAGTCCCAGTTACCCAGGAGGCTGAGGCAGGAGAATTGCTTGAACCTGGAAGGCAGAGGGAGCTGAGATTGCACCACTGCACTCCAGCCTGATGACAGAGTGAGAATCTGTCTCAAAAAACAAAACAAAACAAACAGACAAAAAGACCAATATTAACCTTAAATATAAATGGGCTAAATGCCCCAATTAAAAGTCATAGACTGGCAAACTGGATAAAGAATCAAGATCCATTGGTGTGCTGTATTCAGGAGACCCATCTCATGTGCAAAGATACACATAGGCTCAAAATAAAGGGATGGAGGAATATTTACCAAGGAAATGAAAGCAAAAAAGAACAAAAACAAAAACAAAAACAAAAAGCCTGGGTTGCAGTCCTTGTCTCTGATAAAACAGACTTTACACCAATAAAAATTTAAAAAGACAAAGAAGGGTATTACATAATGGTAAAGGAATCAATGCAACAAGAAGAGCTAACTATCCTAAACATATATGCACCCAATACAGGAGCATCCAGATTCATAAAGCAAGTTCTTAGAGACCTACAAAGAGACTTAGACTTCCATAATAATAGTGGGAGACACACTATATTAGACTTCCACAATAGTAGTGGGAGACTTTAACACTCTACTATCAATATTAGCCAGATCAATGAGACAGAAAATTAACAAGGATATTCAGGATTTGAACTCAGCTCTGGACCAAGTGGACCTAATAGACATCTACAGAACTTTCCACCCCAAATCAACAGAATATGCAATCTTCTCAATACCACATAGCACTTATTATAAAATCGACCACGTAGTTTAGAAGGAAAATGCTTCTCAGCAAATGTAAAGGAATGGAAATCATAATAGTCTCTCAGACCACAGTGCAATCAAATTAGAACTCAGGATTAAGAAACTCACTCAAAATTGCACAACTACATGGAAACTGAACAACTTGCTCCTGAATGACTACTGGGTAAATAACAAAATTAAGGCTGAAATAAGTAAGTTCTTTGAAACCAGTGAGAACAAAGACACAGTGTACTAGAATCTGTGAGACACAGCTAAAGCAGTGTTTAGAGGAAAATTTATAGCACTAAATATCCACAGGAGAAAGTGGGAAAGATCTAAAATTGACACCCTAACATCACAATTAAAATAATTAGAGATGCAAGAGCAAACAAATTCAAAAGCTAGCAGAAGACAAGAAATAACTAAGATCAGAGGAGAACTGAAGGAGACAGAGACACAAAAAATCCCTCAAAAAAAATCAGTGAATCCAAGAGCTGGTTTTTTTAAAAGATTAACAAAATAGATAGACTGGTAGCCAGACTAATAAAGAAGAAAAGAGAGAAGAATCAAATAGACACAATAAAAAATGATAAAGGGGATATCACTACTGATCCTACAGAAATATAAACTACCATGAGAGAATACTATAGACATCTCTATGCAAATATACTAGAAAATCTAGAAGAAATAGATAAATTCCTGAACACATACACACTTCCCAGACTAAACCAGGAAGAAGATGAATCCTTGAATAGAACAGTAACAAGTTCTGAAATTGAGGCAGTAATTAATAACCTACCAACCAAAAAAAGCCCAGGTCCAGATGAATTCACAGCCGAATTCTACCAGAGGTACAAAGAAGAGCTGGTACCATTCCTTCTGAAACTATTCCAAACAATAGAAAAAGAGGGACACCTCCCTAACTTATTTTATGAGGCCATCATCATCCTGATACCAAAACCTTGCAGAGACACAACAAAAAAAGAAAATTTCAGGCCAATATCCTCGATGAACATTGATGTGAAAATCCTCAATAAAATACTGGCACACCAAATCCAGCAGCACATTAAAAAGCTTATCTATCACGATTAAGTTGGCTTCATCCCTGGGATGCAAGGTTGGTTCAACATACACAAATCAATATATGTAATCTATCACATAAACAGAACCAATGACAAAAACCACATGATTATCTCAATAGATGCAGAAAAGGCCTTCAATAAAAAAAACACCCCTTCAGGCTAACGACACTCAATAAACTAGGTATTGATGGAACATATATCAAAACAGTAAGAGCTATTTATGACACACCCAAAGCCAATATAATACTGAATAGACAAAAGCTGGAAGCATTCCCTTTGAAAACCGGAACAAGACAAGGATGTCCTCTCTCACCACTTCTATGCAACATATTGGAAGTTCTGGCCAGGGTAATCAGGCAGGAGAAAGAAATAAAGGTATTCAAATAGGAAGAGAGGAAGTCAAATTGTCTGTCTGCACTGACATGATTGTATATTTAGAAAACCCCATTGTCTCAGCCCCCAAACTCCGTAAGTGGATAAGCAACTTCATTAAAGTAGTAGGATACAAAATCAATGTTCAAAAATCACAAGCATTCCTATACACCAATAATGAACAGAGAGCCAAATCATGAGTGAACACCCACTCACAATTGCTACTAAGAGAATAAAATACCTAGGAACACAACTTACAAGGGATGTGAAGGACCTCTTCAAGGAGAACTACAAACCACTGCTCAAGGAAATAAGAGAAGACACAAACAAATGGAAAAACATTCCATGCTCATGGACAGGAAGAATCAATATTGTGAAAATGGCCATACTGCCCTAAGTAATTTAGAGATTCAATGCTATCCTCATCAAACTACCATTGACTTTCTTCACAGAATTAGAAAAAAACACTTTAAATTTCATATGGAACCAAAAAAGAGCCTGTATAGCCAAGACAATCCTAAGCAAAAAGAACAAAGCTGGAGGCATCAGGCTACCTGACTTCAAAGTATACTATAAGGCTACAGTAGCCAAAATAGCATGGTACTGGTATCAGAACAGATGTATAGACCAATGGAACAGAACAGAGGCCTCAGAAATAACATCATACATCTACAACCATCTTTGTCAAACCTAACAAAAGCAAGCAATGGGAAAAGGATTCCCTATTTAATAAACGTTGGGAAAACTGGCTAGCCATATGCAGAAAACTGAAACTGGACCCCTTCCTTATACCTTATACAAAAATTATCTCAAGATGGATTAGAGACTTAAATGTAAGACCTAAAACCATAAAAACCCTAGAAGAAAACTTAGGCAATACCATTTATGACATAGGCATGGGCAAAGACTTCATGACTAAAACAACAAAACCAATGGCAACAAAAGCCAAAATTGACAAATGGGATCTAATTAAATTAAAGAGCTTCTGCACAGCAAAAGATACCATCATCAGAATGAACAGGCAACCTATAGAATGGGAGAAAATTTTTGCAATCTATCCATCTGACAAAGGGCTAATAGCCAGAATCTACAAGGAACTTAAACAAATTTACAAGAAAAAAATAAACAACCTCATCAAAAAGTGGGCAAACGATATGAACAGACACTTCTCAAAAGAAGACATTTATGCGGCCAACACACCTATGAAAAAAAACCTCATCACTGGTCATTAGAGAAATGCAAATCAAAACCACAGCGAGATACCATCTCTTGCCAGTTAGAATGGTGATCATTAAAAAGTCAAGAAACAACAGAAGCTGGAGAGGATGTGGAGAAACAGGAAAGCTTTTACACTGTTGGTGGGATTGTAAATTAGTTCAACCATTGTGGAAGACCGTGTGGCAATTCCTCAAGGATCTAGAACCAGAAATACCATTTGACCCAGCAATCCCATTACTGGGTATATACCCAAAGGATTAGAAATTGTTCTGCTATAAAGACACATGCACATGTATGTTTACTGCAGCACTATTCACAATAGCAAAGACTTGAAACCAACCCAAAAGCTCACCAATGATAGACTGGATAAAAAAATTGGGACATATATACACCATGGAATACTATGCAGCCATAAAAAAGAGTGAGTTCATGTCCTACGCAGGGACATGGATGAAGCTGGAGACCATCATTCTCAGCAAACTAACACAGCAACAGAAAACCAAACACTGCATGTTCTCACTCATAAGTAGGAGTTGAACAATGAGAACACACGGACATGGGAGGGGAATGTCACACACCAAGGCCTGTTAAGGGGTTGGGGGCAAGGGGAGGGATAGCATTAGGAAAAATACCTAATGTAGATGACAGGTTGATAGGTGCAGCAAACCATCACGGCACATATATATCTATGTAACAAACCTGCACGTTCTGCACATGTATCCTGGAGCCTGAAGTATTAAAATAATAATAATAACAAAAGAACAGAATGCAAGTGAAGAAAGTCCCAGGTGTACTTAGTACACAATAAAGGCACTTCGAATCAATTGGATACAAATCTGGCTTTTTTACAATGGTATTTTGAGAAGTAACTAACATCAAAAAGAATATTACATTTCCACCTCAAACTACCAACCAGAAGAAATTATTGGTAGTTTAAAGATTTAAATGTAACAACTAAAACTATTAAAGAATTAGAATTTCAAAAATATAGATGAATTTTTTTAATTGGGGAATTTTTTCTGAGAAACCACAAGAAAGAGTGACATATACTTTATAATAGCAAACTAAAACAAAACAACACCTTCCCCCATAAAGGCCAACTCAAAAAAATATAGTGTAATAAAAAAGTCTTTAATCCACACATAAACTTTTACTAATTTATGTGAGAGATGAAAGTACCAGGTAAAATATGAGTAAGAGACATAAATGCAATGCCTAGGCTCAAAGGTCAATAAATGTGTTGATTATATAAATAAATTGATAATTGCCTAGAAAACTCAAAGATTATAAATTGCCCAAAAACATATGAAAAAGTATGCAATCATATACTTTTATACAAGACAGCATTCTTTGCCCACTAAATTGGCCAGTACTTAAAGAGATATCTGATAATGCCTGTATCGATGAAGGGTTTAGGGAAATACTCATATATTCCTCATAGGCGTGTAAATTTGTACCTTCTTAATGGAATATTTGGTAGCATAGATCAAATACTTTAATTAATATATGAGTCAGAAATGGACTTTGCAAATTTGAAACTCCACTTAATGTTTCTCCAACCTTCTAAATTCCTTTTCAAAGGTAAGTGTGAAAGTTCACAAAACAATATATTTAATTCCCTTTCAATCATGGTTTCACTTTCCACCATTTCAGTTACCTGTGGTCGGAAAATATTAATTGGAAAATTCCAGAAATAAGTAATTCATAAGTTTTAAATTTCATGCTTCTGAGTGATGAAATCTTGTGCTGTCCCATTCCATCCAGCCCAGGACCTGAATCACCCCTTTGTCCAGTGTATTCACACTATATAAGCTAAACATGCCACTTAGTAGCCATCTTGGTTATCAGACTGAAACACAGTATATATAGGGTTCAGTACCATTCAAGGATTCAGGCATCTATTAGAGGTCTTGGAACATATCTTCTGCTGATAAGGTGGGGACAACCATAGCTGGAAATGCCTGTAGCACATGCCTTCCTTCTCTTTGACGGATTAGAGAGAATGCCCTACACCAAGTCAATGGCATGTAAGAACTCTATTTCCAAACTGGAATATGTGATGGTCTTTTACTTTTATCTTTCCCCTCATCCTCTCCTTCCCTTTCTTCCTTCAACTACATTGTGGGTGGCATGTCATATTATTATATAAAGCTATATATTCCCACCCCATTAATATCAGGAGGCACTATATAACTCACTTTAGCCAACAAAATAAGGAAAGTAATGTGTATCACATCTGAGCTGAATCTCCAATAACTAGCTGGTAGTTTGCCATGCCAATTTTTCCCTTGCCAGGAGACCAGTTATGTTCCTAGCAGAGGCTAACTAGTCAGGCTAAGTCATGGTATGATGATAATGTAAAGTAGTCATAGCAATTTGGACAGATATGTGGTATGAGTGAAAAATACATCCTTCTTGGGTAAAGACATAGAGATTTTGTTATCATAGTTTATCCCAGCCAATACTGATCAGATGGCTAAATAGCCTGAATTTGAATATTAGTTCTACCAATTACTGGCTGAGTTCAAATTCAGGTCTGCATTTCTTGTGTAAACTTAGCCTCAGTTCCTGCAAAATAGGATTTTTAATGATGTCTAGCTCATAGGGTCATTACGGGGAAAAAGTGACTTAATAAAAGACTAAATGAGTTATTTGTAAAGGGTTTAGAATAGTGCCCAGCAAATATTAAGTACTGTGTGAATGTTGGTTAAATAAATCTGAGTGGGCCAGGTGAGGTGGCTAATGCTTGTAATCCCAGCACTTTGGGAGGCCAAGGTGGGAGGATTGCCTGAGCCCAGGAGTTCAAGACCAGTGTGGGCAACATGGTGA
Organism: Mandrillus leucophaeus; assembly: GCF_000951045.1. Classification (NCBI taxonomy): domain Eukaryota; kingdom Metazoa; phylum Chordata; class Mammalia; order Primates; family Cercopithecidae; genus Mandrillus; species Mandrillus leucophaeus. Next base: position 661,964 of record NW_012108208.1, read on the forward strand.
GACTCCTATCTCTATAAAATGAAAAATGAATAAAAACAAATGTGTGTGTATATGTATGTGTGTTGTCTATTAGAAAAAGTCTAGGAGGCATACAACAAAGTATTAACATCGTGAATTTAAGAATTTTCTTCTTTTTGTTTAGCCACACCTTTTCTACAACAAATATGTATTTCTTTGTAATTAAAAATGTGTATTTGGCCAGTTACAGTGGCTCACACCTGTAATCCCAGCACATTGAGAGGCTGAGGTGGGAGGACTGCTTGAGCCCAGGTGTTTGAAACCAGCCTGGGCAACATAATGAAACATCATCTCTACAAAAAAATACAAAAATTAGCTGGACATGGTGGCATGTGCCTGTAGTCCCTGCTGCTCTGGAGGCTGAGGTGGGAGGATTGCTTGAGCTCAGGGAGGTGGAGGCTGCAGTGAGCCATGTTCACCTGGGTGACAGAGTGAGACCCTGTCTCAAAAAGAAAAAAAGTGTATTAAAAAATTCCAAACTACTTTTGTATTCTTTAAAAAAATTGTCATTTAAAAATTATCACTTTATTATAATTTCATATCACTTTACAGAAACATCTCTTTACAGAAACATTTTTTCATGATGAAAAAATATTTTCATCATGAAAGTCAGTAGAAAAACAGGTTTCAGTATGTGAAAGCTCTATTAATAGCAATTTTCTTGAAGCATGGAATGGGCAAATCCTGTAGCCAAAATCTGTAGAATGAAACTAAATGTTTAATTAGTGTTATTTACATATTATCTTGCATATGTGCCCTGAAAATGTTTTGATATCTAATATGACTGAAATGTGTCTCCTAAGATAAGATAAAGTAGTTTAGCCATTAATAATTATACCTCTGTTTCTGAGTCAGGCTCAAAAGTCAATGAAAGATGAGCTGTGGTTTCTAATATTATTACAGCCTTGGGAGAGATAGATCAGTGAGCAGTAGCCTGACTTTTGATGGAAAAAGGCGAGGGTAAGATCAGGTCACTTGTTGGGCTTTTATCATTGCAACAATCTTCCTGCTCCCTGCATCCAACTCTTCTAATTCTGGCTGGGAAGAAACATTGGCAAGGATTTACATAGAAAAACAATGCCTGAAGAGCAATCACAATATCCGTATCTCTTACTAACCACAGCCATCACAACAGGAGAATGCCACGCCAAGAACAAGGGTGGGAGAGCAATGGGGTCCCCTTTCAATTTTTCTGAGACAGGGTCTCACTCTGTCACCCAGATTGGAGTGCAGTGGCACAATCTCAGCTCACCACAACTTCCGCCTCCCAGGTTTAAGCGATTCTCCTGCCTTAGCCTCCCTAGTAGCTGGGATTACAGGCATATGCAACCACCACCAGGCTTATTTTTGTATTTTTAGTAGAGACAGGGTTTCACGATGTTAGTCAGACTAGTCTCAAACTCCTGACCTCAAGTGATCCACCTGCCTCAGCATCCCAAATTGATGAGATTATAGGCACGAGCTACCACGCCCGACTCCCCTTTCATTTTTCTTCTCCATACTTATCAGATAGGCTTTCTGTTTTTGGTGGTGGGGGTGGGATGTACCTTGAGTCACCTCGGGAGGACTGAGAAGACTAGTCTGGATGGTAGACATTTTATAACAGATACCTAATTCCAGGGAGGTCAAGTCTCAGAGCGGAAGGATGAATGACATTAAGCTAGTGGGAGGGGTAAAAGGAGGTTATTCTAAGTACGGGGAACACCATATAAAAAGCTCAGGGTAATAACATCAAAAAAATAAAATCATAATAAATGAAATAAATCCTCTACACAGAAAATTACAAAATATTTCTGAGTAATTAAAGGAGAACTAAACACATGCAAAGATATCTTCATAGATTTTAAGATTCAGTCTTGTTAAGACATTAATTTTCCTCAAGTTAATCTGAAGAGAACAGGCAATACCAAAAATCCCAACAAGCTTTTTTGGTAAAATTTAAAAAAGAAATTGATAAGCCAATTCTATGATTTATCTGTGGATACAGTGGATCCAGAACAGCCAAAATAATCTAGAGAATGAAAAATAAAATTGGGAGACAAACTACCTGATTTCCAGATTTACTATAAAGCTACAGCAATCAAAACAAACAGATGAATGGAAGATTAGAGAATTCAGAAATAGAACCATACATACAGATCAACTGAGTTTCAACTGAAGTGCCAAGGCGGTTCAATGAAGAGAGGAAGGGATTTTTATTTAATGATGTTGAAACAACTATATATTCCTCAAAACCTACCTACCTTTATATGTGAGTTTGATTTGAGATCGATCGTAGACCTAAATGTAATAAGCTAGGACCATAAAGTTCCTACAAAGAAAATCTTAGGAGAAATCTTTATAACGTCAGAGTTGGTAAAATTTATTAGAAAAGACACAGAAAATATTAATCATTAAAGTAAAAGGGTAAATTAAATCTTCATCACAATTAAAACATTCATTACGAAAATAAGTAGGTAAGCCACAGACTTGAAAAAATATTCTCAATGTGTTTACTTGACAATATTTAATGGGAATATTCTATATCTGATTTCAGTGATGGTTGCAGGTGTATATACAGTTGTCAAAACATCTCAAATGAATACTTAAAAATCTGTTATTGTATTGTATATAAATTAAACCTCAATTAAAAGAAGAAAGTCCAGAATAAGAGAGCATGTTGTTATCTGTAGGCACAAATGACTAAAAATACTCAGGGCTAATGGTTAATTCTTTTTAAAAATTTTATCCCAGAAAACACAATTCCAATATGTCTCCCACCCCAACCCATACTGCCCTGTAAAATATTCCTATATTTTAATCCATAGTGATGATCAATGAAAGTGCTTTCTCCTCATGATACATATTATACAGGGGTTGAAAACATTAAAATAAATCTCATATGGAATAAACTGAGACATGTAAAAGTTAAAGAATTAGCAGCATTGAGAGAGGATGCATCATTTGTCTTTTAAAATGTTGGCTAGCAGAAAAAGAATTTAAAGAGAACTATTCAAATAAGCTTCCATATTCTGCACTCCTCACACCACTAATAAGTTTTACCCAGAAATATACCAATAAAAATGATTGATATCTGAGTAACAAATTCTGTGACAACACATTGTAGTATTACATAAAGAACTTGGCCAGCTGCGGGGGCTCACGCCTGTAATCCCAGCACTTTGGGAGGTCGAGGCGGGTAGATCACGTGAGGTTGGGAGTTTGAGACCAGTCTGGCCAACATGGAGAAACCCGATCTCTACTGAAATTACAAAAAAAATTAGCCGGGCATGGTGGCGGGTGCCTATAATCTCAGCTACTGGGGAGGCTGAGGCAGGAGAATGCAGAGGTTGTAGTGAGCCAAGATCGTGCCATTGCACTCCAGCCTGCGCAACAAGAGCGAAACTTTGTCTCACAAAAAAAAAAAAAAAAAAAAAAAAAAGCTTAACTAATTCTTTAATCTTTTTCTTCTAGATGATTTACTTCCATAGGCAAAACATTATGTCTTTTGCAACTCATCTTTGAATTGAAAAGAATCTAGGCCAAGGTCCTGAAAATACTGGACCCTCAAATTCCACATTCCCATAATAGGAAATTTATTGCAATTATTAATAATTTGAACCAGTGATGGTCTCATCTGGTAATTTATGGGAAATTCATTCATTCATTCATTGGGAGTCTGGCTCTCGCTTTGTCACCCAGGCAGGAGTGCCATGGTGCTATCATGGCTCATTGCAGCCGTGACCTCCTGGGCTCAAGTGATCCTCCCACCTCATTTTTTTGATTTTTTTGTAGCACAGGCTGGTCTCGATATCCCGGGCTCAAATGATCCTCCTACCTTGGCCTCTCAAAGTGCTGGGATTATAGGCATGAGCCACCATGCCTGGCAGAAATATATTTAAAAGGAGTATATTAAATGCTATACAAGTTCAACTAACCCCAGCTTAAAAATAACTATAATTACCTGACTAGATTTTTTTAAAGTGATAGAAAAAGTACAATTGTTAAAAATATATTTAAAAAAACTCTACTGAGTCTACTTTCAGTCCCCATGTGAATATTTAAGTAAGTATAAAATAAAGGCTGTAAGTGCGCTGTTTTGAATTAAACATCACATTGGCAAGATCAGAAGAGCTTGTGAAGTGAGAAGGAAATTGTTATTCCTGTGATGGAACCTCCACTGGTATTATTCTTTTGGCAGCCGAGACTTCAGGGGATTCTCACTATGAAAACCAGCAGTCCTTTAATCATACATTGTAAGAGCATTTGTGATGCTTTGCAGGGAGCCTTTCTTCCAAGATTTTCGTATTGCTTTCCTTCCTGAGCACAATAGGTTCAAGATGGCTAATGCTGTTTCCTAGTTATGCCAAGAACCTCCTGAATGCCACCGGGCATCCAACGTGAAGACGGATGGCAAAATATCAAATGTGAATGTCTCATTTTAAATGGGGACTCCCACAATCATGTTATTTTTGGGAGAGCAGCTCTCTGGCTCCATGGATATCACTTGAACGGAGTAGCCACATTCTTCTGCAGCTCTTGCTCGATCGAGATCCACCAAGCACATGCACTGTTTTCCTGAAATACAGTCAAATGGTATCATGAGACCCCCTTTCACTAGCAGGACAATTTCAGCTTGTTTCAGGGAACTTATATAGTGACAAAATCTGCAGGTACTATGGAGCATGCTTTGTACCCTTAAGTCTTGTTTAGTTTCTTTCAATTTAATTCTTGATCAGTGTGGAAAGACGATGGTGACAAAAACATGGCACTTCATATATTTGCCTCTGCTAATAATTTAAAGAATGTTAACCTTTTCAAATGTATTTATAAGCAAATCTCAAATTAGAGCCTCAGACTGTATTTCCTACTTTGGTTAAAAATACAATTAAAGACCTTTTCTCTGCTTTCCCTGTAAAACTACATTATCTGTAAAGTTGTGGGGAAAAAATGTGCCTTTAAGAATATTTAAAATAACATGCTGATTAAGGGGTGTTAGCTTTTCCAGCTGAAGTTTTTTAGGGCTATAAAGAAGTGAGAAATGAAAAATATTTGAGAAAATTCTCAATTACATGCCTTTTATTTCAGGTGGAAATGTAATGTTGAGTGTAGTATACTCTTAATTTTCCGAGCTCCTGTACCTCTATAAAATAGTGGTATTGTATTTCCTTTACAATCTTTGGAAGACAAAAGAGGAAACCTGACTGGCAAGAAAAGCAGTTAATTTGTTTTCCTTTGGCAAACACAAACTTTAAAAGTAGCTTGGGAAAAATGATTTGGGGCTGAATATATTCAAAGCCATGATTTACTTTTATACTTTCAATTGCTCTAAATTCAATATATAAACTTCTTCATCCTCCTGGAAAAAGATCACGGACTATGCAGAATTTCATTCGATTTTTCCTAAACAATTACAATAATGCGTCAACACTGAATGATAGTGGAAACTGATAAATTAAACAACTTCAGAAATGAAGACAGATCACCAAAATAGGAAAGTTCTGTGAACAACAGAATCCTCACAGAAAAAAACAGTGGAAGGTGAAATCAGTAGGTAAGAATTAGCAATGAGAGACTCACATTTAAAATGTTTATTTTGTACATTTTCCTTAAAAGGGCCCATCCCACAAAGAATAAACTGTGTTAGAAATGATATAAAAAGGGATGTCTAGAATTCCATTTAGGCAAAATCATCGCTTCTTCATTAACAGCCTTATGGCTGACATTCCTTTTTTTCCCTTAAAATATTGTCTTTCCTTTAAGACATCTGTAAATGTTTCTCCCATCTACTTTTTAGTTTAAAATGAAACACTCTCTGTCAGAATGGGATGCTCTACATTCCTTAAGTACCCACCCGGGGTTTACATTGCAGCTCATTTACCCTTGGCTTTGATCCCAGTCCAGTTAATTTTTCCTTTTCCATTATGTAGAAGAATTTCATGTTTTCACATGTTGAAGTGTCTCTACAACTGAAATTTAGCTGCTGGTAGTCTACCTTTGTGGGCCTGGGGAGTTTCCTAAAAATGTTTGCAGAACACAGGAATGGCCTGTGTAAAGCAGAGATGTAGACGTGACAGCTTTCTCTCAATGTGATTCCCCCTGTTCTTCCCATTGCCAAAAGCCCCTGCCCCCCGCCACTCTAGCAACTTCCCTGCCAGCTACTCCCCTTTAGTTTGATACCTAAGACACACATCTACCACGTACCCATCCATCCACCACACTAATATGTCTTCATTGGATTGCTATCATTTGAATGTATTCTCTGGAAAGCATGTGTTGGAAATTGAATCCCCAATGCAATAGTGTTAGGAAGTGGGGCCTAATGTGAGGTGATTAGGCCAAGAGGGTGAAGTGAATGAATTAATACCATTATCATGGTAGTGGGTTCATTATCTAGAGTGTGAGCTCCTTATAAAAGGACAAGTTCAGCCTTCTCTTGCTCTCTCTCTCTCGCCATGTGATGCCTTTCATCATGTTATGATGCAGGAAGAAGACCCTCACCAGATGCCAACCCCTTGATCTTGGATTTCCTAGCCTCCAGAAATGTGAGTCAAATAAAAATCTGTTCATTCTAAATTACCCAGTCTATGGTACTGTGTTATAGCAGTGCAAAACAGACTAAGACATGGGTCTAGTGAATGGAGTCTCATCAAATGTATGTTCGATTAATTCTCAAATGTATGTTCGATTAATTCAAAGTGTTGGAGATGGGAAAAGGAGGAGCAAGAAGGAAAGGCATTGAAAGACAGAGGTTGCAGGCAGGAGAGAATGAGTTCTTTCCAAATGTTTATGCTGCAGACAGTGAGAAAGAGAAGGAATCACTTACTCCTTCAGTCTCAGGTCTCAGGTCACCAAGTGTGAGCATCTTGCTATGCTGCCTTTGATTTTAGAGTTTAAAGATAACTATTTCTCATACAACTTGGTCTCTGAATGTAAGCTAACAGCTGCATATGGTGCTCAGCCAAAGAAACAACAATCTGTCTTCTAGTATATCATGGAGGAAAAGGGGCTACACTGGAAATTTAGAGAAAAAATATAATGGTGTCCAATGTTGGGCTTCTCTGAATAATTTTAAGATTAGTTTTGGCTGAACCCACTTATCTTAAACCCTGATGTGACACCAGTATGCTGGGAAGTAGTAACTAAAGTAGACAAGAACTTCATGTCCAGAATCAAATAATTTGGGTTCATAGTATAGCTCCATCATCTACCAGATGAAGGACCCCAGGCAAGCTTTTGTCTCAGTTTTCTTATCATTAAAATGTAAATAATAGTACTACCCCATATGTATATTTGTAAGAATTTACTGAGATAACAGGCGAGAACATTTATCTCAGTGCTTAAATGTATAACTATTAACTGCTATTATTCTTTTAAATGTGATTTCTTTTTCTAAAATGAAGTCTTCAATAAATCAATTACTTATTAAACTTGAAATGTTTCTGTGGTCTTCCAATTTAGGTAATGTTTAATATTGTCAAACAAATTGGTCTATGATAAATGATACACAAGTATCCTTTTTCCTGAGAAAGAAAACATTATCATCCCTGTGTATACATTTTATAATGCATCAATTTTGGTGTATATAGTTGACTTTTTAATCTTTATTATTTTCTTTCATGGCTTTTGATAGATCTTGCAGTTTGTTCATAACAATAAGAGATTTAATGTAAGAATTCTACTCAATGTACAAACATTCAAAATACATTTAAAAGTATTAAAGTTAACCAAAATAGGATAAAATGTTATAGTTACAATACCGTTTTCAATATGAATTCAGTTTTGGGGGGAAGAACATATTTAGTTTCTCATTGAAAAATAGACTTCATGTTGCTAAATTTTTCCCATATAGACTTGGTCCAATCATTCCCAGTCATATTGTGCATAATACACTCAACAGCTGCTCTGTGAAAACACATACCTATGAGCCTTCGTTGGGGTGGGAGCTGGACAGCTGTCTGGTCTGCAAATCTGCACAGAATCATGTGTTCCTAAAAGAAAAAGCAATAGAATGTGGGTTTATTTTTATCTTCTGCTTCAAAGTTATAAAAACAACCACCAAAAAAACTAACTCATTTTTCTGGAGTTCAACATTGTTTAATTGAATAAAGTACTGCACAAATAGTATTTTTGAAAAAAGTAAACTTTCAGAAGATGCTACTTAATAATTTCTTCCCTTCAAGTATACTGTATTTTTTTGTTTTGTTTTGAGACAGTCTCACCGTCGCCCAGGCTGGAGTGCAGTGGTGTGATCTCAGCTCACTGCAACCTTTGCCTACCAGACTCCCAGTGGTTCTCATGCCTCAGCCTCCGTGTAGTTGGGACTATAGGCACATGGCACCACATCCGGCTAATTTTTTGTATTATTATTATTTTTCTTTTTTAGTAGAGACGGGGTTTCACCATGTTGGCCAGGCTGGTCTCGAACTCCTGGCCTCAGGTGATCCGCCCGCCTTGGCCTTCCAAAGTCCTGTAATTAACAGGCGTGAGCCACCATGCCCAGCCGGCCCAGATTTAGTTCTTAAGAGTAGAGGCACAGAAAATTCTCAGGGTCATTTTGCCCAGTTGCTTTTAGCTGAAATATAAAAATATAGTTACATTTTGCTATTATAATGTGTTAAATTAAAAGACCAAAAATTCACTTATATTTTTCTTTTATAAAATTTATTTGCAACTCTGGAATGTGGTTCCAGGCAGTGGCTTTTCTTTTCTTTTCTTTTTTTTTTTTTTTTGAGATGGAGTTTTGCTCTGTTGCCCAGGCTTGAGTGCAGTGCTGCAATCTTGGCTCAATGCAACCTCCATCTCCTGGATTCAAGCAATTCTCCTGCCCCAACCTCCTGAGTAGCTGGCACTATAGGTGCACGCCACCATGCTGGCTAATTTTTCTATTTACTTTTTTTTTTTTTTTAGTAGAGACAGGGTTTCACCATATTGGCCAGGCTGGTTTCGAACTCCTGACCTTGTGATCTGCCCACCTTGGCCTCCCAAAATGCTGGGATTACAGGCATGAGGCACTGCGCCTGGCCTGCTAAGTGGCTTTTCATTCTATCAGAGGAAAAGGAAGCAATGCAGATCTCTGTGTGGTTTCTGTAGTTTTCTGGGATATCCAGCAGGGTGGTAGGGAGTTCTTGACTTGTCCTGACTCTTCCCTTTACTCACAGTCCTTTTAGAGGAGAGAAGCCTGAATCTCTTTCTCTCACTCCAAAAGGCTGCAGAAGTGTATCCCTTTCTGCTTTAAGACAAACTGTAAAGACAGCCTGAGGTAAGCACCTGATTATTACTTCTGCTTAACAATCTTAGGAAAGAGTGCATTAATGAAAAAGAAAAGAAGGCTTTAAAATCAGTTGATGATTTTGCACAGTACTCTTAAATCTGCATGTAGCCAAAAGTGAGTGATTAGGCAGAGTCGAAATGAAGCAATGATTCCACGACAACTGTTCATTCAGAACAGCTGTTGTTTCTAAGTGTGTACATAATCTCACCTGTCAGCTTAGCAAACAGGTTAAACTCAGATTCATCATTTGTTCCTTTAGTATTCTGTACATTAAATTTGAACCCTCCATTTTTAATAAGTGAAATGACTGTGGCAATGTTGGTTTTTTAAAAGGGATATCTTTGTCTCAACTTGTATGCTTTAAAAAAAAATTAATGCTAACTATAAAATTTCATGACAATGGGTGAGAAACTAATAAAATGGTTTCAATTAATAACTTTAACTCCCCACAAACTAACAGGCATCAATGAAGGGAGAGAAGCATAATTCAGAATTACATGACTTGAAGAAACAGTGTGCACTTTGTCCTCATGGTGTTTGTAAATTAAGATTCATTTTATATAACGGTAATGTCAAGGCAATCGCAATCTCAGATAAGATTCAGTTCTCTTGTACTGATAAGTCTCACTATATTTTATTGGAATTGTGTGTATGTTCTCTTTGGTCAAAATCAAGTTCTGAAAGGGCAAGGCACATGGTAGGTACTCAGTAAAGGTTGCTGTCTAAATTGAACTATAAAGAAAAACACTTCCTAAGTGAGTCTCAAGGTACTTTGGCACAAAGTTCTGAGGCCTTCAAAAGGCCAAGCAGCTTTTGGGGGTGTTGGAGAAAGAGTAGATAAAGGTTATGACTGGTGTACTGGAGAGTTTCTGCTTTCTGAAAGACTGTGTGCCCCGTCCCTACTGTAGAAATTTTATATTCTTTTCTAGTCAGGAGACCATTAGCAGCCTATCTCTTCACCACCCTTGATTTTTTCCATACATCCTCTCATTGTTTGGTTTAACTAGTATCACTCAAGGAGGGATTAGAAACAGGGGTCTAGTTTTTGTTTTCCCAAGTTCTTTTTTCTTTTCTTTCCTTTTCCTTTCTTTTCCTCTCCTCTTCCCTCTCCTCTCCTCTTCCCTCTCCTCTCCTCTTCCCTGTCCTCTCCTCTCCTCTTCCTATCCTCTCCTCTCCTCTTCCCTCTCCTCTCCTCTCCTCTTCCTATCCTCTCCTCTCCTCTTCCCTC
>NW_012108208.1:672512-690478 GCF_000951045.1 Mandrillus leucophaeus
CCTCTCCTCTCCTCTCCTCTCCACTCCTCTCTCTTTATTGAGACAGAGCGTCACTCTGTCACCCGGGCTGGAGTGGGAGTGCAATGGCACAATCTCAGCTCACTGCAACCTCTGCCTCCTGGTCTCAAGCAATTCTCGTGCCTCAGCCTCCTGAGTAGTTGAGATTACAGGTGTGTGTCACCATATCCAGCTAATTTTTGTATTTTTAGTAGAGACGGGGTTTCACCATGTTGGTCATGCTGGTCTTGAATTCTGTTCTCAAGTGATCTGCCTGCCTTGGCCTCCCAAAGTGCTGGGATTACAGGTGTGAGCCACCGCACCTGGCCTGTTTTCCTAATTTATTTTCTACTTTATTGGCATAGCCTTGAGAGAGAAAGGTGTGATGTTCTGAATGCTATGCAAACAAAGTTTCTTGGGTCCTAATGTTTCCTCCAAAATCATATATTTCCTAAAATATGTAAAGTTTTAATCTAGTAGGCGAAGGCCAGCAATGTTGTGGTTTTGGCTGAAAGCATGAACACTAAAGGTTCTCACCCTCCATATCTGTGCATATTTGTACAGTGTGCGGGGTTGGTAGGAAGGGAGGAAGGTGTGAGTAGCAAGTGAGGTGGTAAGAGACAGAGGTGGAAGTGGGCATTTGAGTTATAAAGCAGGCATGAAGGAGATACAGCTGCTGAGGTGGTAACAATGAACATTTTTAGGTCACTATACCTCATTATATTTCAACTATTTGATGGAAGAGAAAGTTAAAGTCCTAAAATATAGGGGCTGGTATGTAAAATGAGTCTGTTTTTAGTGAGTCCGTGCAAAAAGTGGCATTAACTAAGAATCCAAATGAATTTATCAACTTCTAATGGAATTATTTATATATTTTTCTCAAATATTATCATTTCTTAAATTGTATTATATCATGCTATTGACCAGTTAATTGGATAGTGGTGATGTTTAGGAAGCTAGAAACTATTTTGATCAGATTGGTGACTAAAAACTATATGTGTTCTGACTACTTTTGGAAGACAATTCTCTGTGGGTCTCTTGTGTTTCTTCATGTTTTACAAGCAGAGACACTGACTGTCGTTGTTCCAGATCAGTAGTCAGCAAGGTTTGTGGCCCACAGGCCAAGTCTAGCCTATGACCAGTTTTTGTGTGGCTTGTGAGTTAAGAAAGTTTTTATATTTTTAAAGAGTTGTAAACCAAGAACAACAAAAACAATAAGAATGTCAAGGACAGTGAAGAGGAATACTTGGAGATTTGTTGTGGCCAGCATAGTCTAAAATATTTACTATCTGACCTTTTACAATAGAATTTTCCTCTGTTATAGATTATCTTTTCAAGCACATTTGCAGAGTAAACAGCCTTGGAAAATATATAGTATCTCCCCTTGGAATAAAAGGGCAGGTGTTACCTGGCCCATTTGCTTCTGCCCTGTGGGAATTGGGTGGCAGAGAGTCAGTGTGAAAACAATGGTATTGTGGCTACCACTACTGCCATGAGCAACAAACTGTCCTTTATCTCTGACTTAGGGGTCTCATATCTTCTGCCAGCATCCACTGGCAGGCTAACTTGTTAGACTGCGAGTAGAGTTAAAATGTCAGACCCTTCACAAATCTTGTTACCTACTTGAAGAGTTAATCTGGATTTGCAAAAGAAAGAGAAAAAGAAACCCACAGTAGACATTCATGAGTTATTCATTTATAACTATAGATTATTTACTTCACTAGAAATATGAGAGGGAAAAATATAAAGGATAAAAAGTGTATTAGGATGACATCTAGATCTTTTTAAGGTTACCTTGTATGATAAAGTTTTCTTGAATTGCTCACTGAAACAGAAAAAAAAAGAATTAGTCATCATTCTAAATATTAAGAGTAAAATAATCTTGAAGAAACTAAATTATATAAATAGTCTTTGTATGTAAAAAGTATAAAATGCTATGGTAAAGTAAAAACTATGCCAGTTTGAAATGCTTTTATAAAAAGATAGAAAAGCATATCATCAATATGTTATCAATTTTAAGAAATCTATTCCACAGATTGTTTACAATGTTAGAGAAGCACTTTTTTTGTCTCTACACCTCATGGGAACACTAAGATCCAGGTGTTTTAACATGTGGCACAGCCAACTGATCAGGAGCAGACTGCCATTGAAAAGATACTTTATTACTCACAGTTCCCCAAGAAGAGGCGGCACGCCATGTGATGAAGGGCCACATGGGGAAACACCAGTATAGGTTAGGAGGCAGAGGTTTCCATGGGAAGAAAAAGGTGAGGTAAGCAGGTTTGAGAGTGCCTAGTTTGAACAATATCAGTGAACTCAGGCATAGCGCTGTTCCTACTTGTTTGATATCTGGCCCTAGGGTAGTAGGATGGGGGGATAGTGGTCTGGAAGTAGTAAGAGTTTGATAAAGGAGGTAGTTGTGGGGTAAGGGCTCTGGGTTGGTTGGTTTACTTATGCAAGGTATGCTTGTTCATAAGACCTTTACTATCTCTAGGAATTGGTTAGCCCTGGGAGGAACAGTCTCTCCAGGATCAGCAAATAATAAAACATCAGAAAATTTAAAAAGGTGTGATTAATACATCAGGAAATCACTGTTGTCATAGCTAATAAAGATAAACATATATTCCATAAACATTGTCTTTTATTAATGCTATAGCCTTCACTCTTAAGTCATTCAAAAACATTAACTTATACATTTGATACTAAATTTATTAGTGTCAATTAGTTTGTTTGAAATGAGTACTTCTTTCCACATACTGTAGAAACAGTATGCTATTTATAAATTCCCAACTCTATTTTTGGTGATTGAGATAGGTCTTATTCACAAAGAAACTTCCTAAAGAGATCAGTTCAAAGGACAAGGGAGGACAAATGTCAGTAAATCTACATAGGTGTGAAAAAGACGGGAAGTGGTAGTAACATACTGTAAAGGTCACCAAACGTTGAAGTCAAGCCCAGGCACTGTGGTGACCTGGCCAGATGTGCGTGCACTCAAGGTGGTGCTGACATGCCAGCCCCCACCCCCGCCTCAGCCGCCTCTAGACTTTGGGCGCTGATGAGCATGAGAGGGAGGCCAAGGGGGGACTGAGGGCAGCTTGACATGGGCCTGTAGGCACCCCTTGGCACAAACAGTCTGGGTGCCATGGGCGCCATGGATGGTAGGTTGACGGCAACAGGAGGCAGACAGGCTCCTAGGTAGAAAGGGGCAAGTCCCTGGTGAAGCCCCACCATCAACTGAGGAATGGCCCGAAGCCTGGAGCCCAGGCTGCCAGCTCTGTGGACCAAAGTGAGAACTTATAGTGCTTTTTCCAGGCCCACCCATGGCCATCCATGGACCAATCAGCATGCACTTCCTTCCCTCTGGAGTCCATAAAAACCCCAGACTCTGCCAGACTTGGGCAGACAATGGATGATCTGCCTGTAGAAAGAAGCTACCCACTCTGGATCTCTTCTCTGCTGAGGGTTGCAGAGATGAGGGGAGGGGAGGGGAGGGGAGAGGATGACCTGCCTGCAGAGAACAGCTCCCCACTGTGGGTCTCCTTCCATCTGAGAGCTGAGTAGACATTGGGATGATCTGCCTATGGAGAGAAGCTACCCTCTGTGGGTCTCCTCTCGGCTGAGAGCTGAGCAGACATTGGGATGACTATCTGTGGAGAGGATCTACCCATTTTGTATCTCCTGAGAGCTGTACTGTTGCTCAATAAAGCACCTCTTTGCCTTGCTCATCCTCCAATTGTCTGTGTACCTCATTCTTCCTGGATTTGGGACAAGAGCTCAGGAACTGCCAAATGGCAGGACTAAGAGTTGTAACACAAACAGGGCTGACATGCCCCTTTGCCCCCAAATATACCCACTTGCCATGTTGCAAGCATGAGGAGAGAAGAGAGGAGAGAAGAGATGCGGCCCTTCAGGGAACCCAGACATAGAAGCTCCCTGAGCCAGGGCTGTGACACCCTCTGAGGGGCTCTGCGGCTCCTGGCATTTCCAAGCTTCTGGTTGCCACCGTGTTCCCTAGTGCTCACAGTGGAAGCTGCTTTCAGTACACCTGGTCCGGCTGCAGCCTCACAGGGAACCAGCACCCATGCTGGTGCCTGGAGATGCCTGCCCCATAGTGGCCAGCATGCCTGGCTGTGTGAAGTGGCCGGACCCTGTGCTTGCTCATTTATGTACCCCTCACCACTCTGTACCTGACTCATCTTTGGCAGGTGTGGGATCTGGGCTGGTAGTGCAAGCCAAGAGCAGCCTTCCAGGCTGAGTGAGCGGAATGAGCCCAGTGGGCCCAAGCAAAACTCAGGCAAAGGCGCCACCAACCACAGAGGTTCCAGCTGGCAAAGCAATGCCCCAAGAATCCTGTGACATTACTACCATTATTAGCAACAGTTCATATTTATTGAGTACTTATTATTGCCACTTCTAAAGGCTTTACACATATCATTAAATTTTCACAAAAACCTTGAGGTAGTTATTATCATAACCCTCATTTTGTAGATGAGAAAACTAAGGTAAAAAGAGTTTAAGTAATTTGCCTTATAAAATGATAAGGAGCTAGTATTTTCCCCCAGGCACTATACTTCCAGGTCCTAAACACTTTACTGTACTTGACTGCCTCTCATAGGTATTACAGTTATAGTTTTAAATTTATTCAGAAATACAGAGAGAAGTGCTAAAGCCGATAGACTTCTAGTTGCCTGACTCCTGGATAGCCTTGCTTCTAAATTTCAGCAAAAACTGGATCCAAGGGAAAAATCAGGGACAAACATAAAGGAGTTCTTCTCTTCCTTATACAATTTATAAACAAAATTTGACATTGTGAAAAGAGGAAATGAGCTCCAAATGAAGTCATTGCAACTTTATATCAAACAAGTTTTGTGTCCTGGCTTATACCCATGCTGGTGTCTTAGGTAGAACACTAAATTTCTCACCTTTTTGGAAAATTAAACTTTGAGGTGTTCTGAATGAAACCATAACAGCAAGGGCATGTGACGAAGGAAGCCCGTGTTTTGATACAGTGCTCAATCACCATGTCTGTTGCCACTCCACAAGCATGCAATGCTACCTAGAAAATAAAAACAGGCCTTAGCACTAAGTTCCCTCTTAACTCACAGTGCGATTTTCATGCCTTTTAAATAGTTCTCATTTGGCCATACCAAAGGACTACTTAGTTACACATATAAATTAATTAGGAAAACTAAGCAAGTTTGAAAGGTTACACATGGAATATTGCAAATAAAGCACAGGATTCATTCAATGGAAAATCTGATGCAATTTTAGTGTGGAAAAATTAACACAAGTGGATATCTAAACTATAGCATCATTCCAGGAACACTGGATTCGAAACGAGAATTTCGAGTCTATTACTCTGGTTGGCTGTGTAACCCTGAGCCACTTAAAATTTAGCTTCTTTGGGCCTTAATCTCTTCAACTATAAATGATGGTTAACAATACTGACATATCACAATGCTGTTGTAAAAATTAAATAAAAATGTATTTGAAAACACTTCCTCAAATGCCACATTAATATAATCCAATCAGGGCTGTATTAAAACTAATTGAGTCATATCATGTCATGCCTTTTAAGATGTTTTCACATAATAACAATCCTTAACATTGAATGATGAGTTACAGGAACTATTTTCAATGAGTTTATTTTAAAAGGATTGAATGAAATTATGAATTAGAATAATGAGTGGGGCTTCTATAACTCATAAAAATAACTCAAAATGATTTTTAAGTGTTTTTAAAACACATATCCTTAAGTATATCTATACTTACTACAATCTTACTACAAATGAGATAATTATGAAAATTCTTAGGCCAAATAAAGCCTAAATAGGACTCTGAATGAAAATCAGACGTAGGGATTCTAAAAGATGAATAACCTTTACTGGATTTTGGCAAAACAAACAAACAAAAAACACAACACCAAAAAACCCCTCACATCTCCATTTCATTCTGAACAGACATAAATTGTAATAAATTATAATCTTCCCTCACCAACTTCAGGGTAGGGAGGGGCCCTTAGGGTAAAGAGGAGATTTTCTGTAAATTTTAGAAAGTAATTTTTTTTTTTTTTTTTGGTGAGCTAGAGTTTTGCTCTTGTTGCCCAGGCTGGAGTGCGATGGCACAATCTCAGCTCACTGCAACCTCCGCCTCCCAGGTTCAAACGATTCTTCTGCCTCAGCCTCCCGAGTAGCTGGGATTGCAGCATGTGCCACCACGCCTGGCTAATTTTGTATTTTTAGTAGAGCTGGGGTTCCACCATGTTGGTCAGGCTGGTCTTGAACTCCCGACCTCAGCCTCCCAAAGTGCCGGGATTACAGCGTGAGCCACCGCACTCCGCGAACGTAAAATATTATAAGCCAGATGCCTCCTTTGAACTGGAAAGCTAAAAACAATACTCTATCAGGAAGAGGAAAGCAAGATCTCTGTTCTTTTTTATTTATTTATCTATTTATTTATTATTATACTCTAAGTTCTAGGGTACGTGTGCACAACGTGCAGGTTTGTTACGTATGTATACATGTGCCATGTTGGTGTGCTGCACCCATTGATCTCTGTTCTTAATTGTCCTCCTGAATTCCTCCTCCTCCTTCTAGACTTACATGAGCCACATAGAAGTCAACAATCTCCATGTTGCTGTCATCCCACCTTTCCTGTTTCACTCTGAAAACAGCCTAGGAAGGCTGGTATCCAGTAAAGGCACCAACAACTACAGGGAATTGGGAAAGTAAATAATCTTGATTTCTCATATGCTCCTTTTGGTCAGCTTTTTCGAGTAAAAAACAGGCTAATCCTTATTTTCATGACTAGTTGGAGAAAAATTTCATAGTAAAAATTATAGACACATCTTCCCCTGGAAGGAAAGCAAACTGACATTTACTGAGTGTTTATGTGCTGGCATTATGCTATGTGGGGTGATGGCACTCAGAACTATACTCACAACATCCCTGAAAGACTTTATTATCTCCAGTTTAGATGTGAGGAAATGAAGTCTTGGGAAATTAAGAACTTGCCCACAACAAAACAGCTACTGAGGGGCAGGAGACTGACCTCAAAGCCTGACCCCATGCATCAGACAGCTTCTCTACAAAACCCTGTTCAGGCTCCAAGCAAAAAGGAGTTTAGACAATTTACTTTTATAAGTCTCTCTTTACTTAGGTTCACATTCCTTTCACTACATGCAAAAAAGTGAGTTTATTTCCTTCATTTAAAGAAAATAAGTAACTTGAATAAGTATTTACCCAATAGTTTATAGATAATGTAGTAATTGTCTACTCATAAAAGGTTTTACTGCATCACATACTCCTAGTTTTCACTGTTATCAAATGAAACTCAGAAATAACAGGCAAATAATGAAGAGAGATATAGACCAAAAAAACCAATTGCTATGGAAATTTATCATACAATAAAGGTGGTATTTCAAACCAGAGAGAAAAGGTGGACTTTTTAAAAATAAGTAATGTTTGGTTAACCAGATAGCCATATAAAAAACTAAAAATTAGATCTTTTCCTGTCATCACACATGGGAAATAAATTTTGAATGCATAAGAGATTTAAAATGCAATAAATATGAGTAAATTCCTGCACAACCAAGGGGAATGGGATGTAATTCCTAACTAAGCTAAAAATCTACGTGCAATAAGGGGTAAGGTTAATAAATCTGACAAGATAAAATTTATTTTTATTTATTTATTTTTGAGATGCAGTTTTGCTCTTGTCACCCAGGCTGGAGTGCAATGGTGTGATCTCGACTCCCTGCAACCTCTGCCTCCCGAGTTCAAGCAATTCTCCTGCCTCAGCCTCCCAAGTAGCTGGGATTACAGGTGCCTGCCACCACACCCAGCTATTTTTTGTATTTTTAGTAGAGACGAGCAGAAAACCAAACCATAAGTAAAAAGACAAATGACAAAGTAGGGAAAAGACTGACAACTTAAAACACAAACAAAGATTTATATCCTTAATATATAACACACTTCTAAAAAGAAAGAAAAAGCCCAATAAAGTGAGAGTAAAATGAGCAAGAGATGTGAACACACATACAAAAACAAGCAAAGAGTCCTTAAACAAAAACTGGTCAATATTGCTCCAAGTAAGAGAAATAACTGTTAATTTTTTTTTAACAAAGAGCCAAAATTTAAACTCAATCTGTCTGACTTCAAACCAAACTTCTTTTTTTAGTTCTCTATGCTCTATTTACTCTTTTCTTTAGATATGGGAAGTAAACAGGAAGTCACTGACTGGACTTCTAGACCCCGCTCCCACATTAACTTGCTAGGTGACTCTTGTTTTCTGGTAGCCTCAAATTCTCCATCTGTAAAAGCAGAAGGTTGAACTGAATGATCTCTGAACTTGCCCCAGTCCAATCATTCTCTCTGGCGTTGCTTTTCGAAGAAGGATTCTTAACTATAGATACCTTAGACAGAGAAGCAGGCTAGTCCCACCTGTGCACTCTTGTTCCCCTCTTTTAAAACTTTCATACAACAATATTATAGGTAATCAGCTTTAAAATTCAAATAATAGGTAACTGCTAAAAGGTAAGCAATTATATTAAAAGCCCCTTTTTTGTACACACTGCCACACCCCTAAAAGAAAATCTGTGTACCAAAGTCAATGCTGTTCAATTCATTGGTTTACTTCCTGAAAATCTGTTTTTCTATATGATGAATGTATATTGATATCTCTTGATTTGTAAATATTAGACATTATTTATTATCTTTCTACTAGGAGAAAAGACCTTTTGGCTTTTTATGCACATTTATACACTATCTTCCCTTTTCCCATCTTTTCTCATCGCTTTGTATATACTGTTCACGGCCGAGGGAAGAGTGCTGGATATCTGCTTGTTTTTTTAACATTCAAGTCGTTCCCTGCCCAAAAGCTCTGTAAAATGCTCTACAATATAATTTTCCACTGTTTGAAAACTTTCAAATAATTGGTCAGCTCCATTTTTCTTTCCTAGAGACATCTTTCCTGGGCTTTCTGATGTTTTACTAAAATATGGACTCAATGCTTTCTAGGCCTGTTGCCCAGCTCTTGCCCTAAGACTTCCGTCTCCCGTGATGCTAAAAAATTTTCTCTTGTATTGGATACCACTTAATCCTTTTTCTCATTTACTTTCTATTTTAATGAAGCACATTATCTAGTAGCTTGCTGAAAAGGGGTACGCACAATTTCCATTTTACTGAGACCTTGACTGTTGAATTTTTATTTATTTTACTTTTTTACTAGATTGATGGATTAGCTAGGTATAGAATTTGAGATTAGAAATTTTCTATTGGAATTTTCGAGGTGCTGTTTCACTGTCATCGAGCCTTCCACACTACTATTAAGAAGTGTGATAGCATTTTGATTATCAATTATTGTATATCACTATTTTTTTTTCCCTCTGTGGAAACAGTTGGGAAAATCTGTTCACCCTTGGTGTTCTGAAATTTCACAATGTGCCTTGGCTTAGGCTATTTTGTAAGTTAACTTTATCAAGAGAAACGCATTCTTAATTATTAACACATTTTCCTATATTTTCTTTGATGTATTCCTCCCCACCATTTACCAGTTTTCTTTTTCTGGTCCTGCTATTACTGAGGTATTTGATTCCTGGACTAAATCTCTAATTAAAAAATTTGCTTCTTTCCAGTTTCATTTTTTCTTCTTTTTTTTTTTTTCAAGTGGTATCCTATATTTCTTTTAAAAAAATACATTATCTCTTAATTTTTAATTTGTTTTCAATTTTGGCTAACATACTTTTATTTTTCAAGACATCCTTTCTTTTTCTCTGATCATTCACTCTTTTTCTATTATATCCTTATTTCACTAATGTATTATCTTCTCTTGTCTCTCCTTGACTAAGACCCTTTATCATGTTTGTTGCTTTGGTCTTGGTATGGTTTGACTATGTCCCCACCCAAATCTCATCTTGAATTGTAGCTCCCATATTTCCCACATGTCATGGAAGGGACCCAGTGGGAGGTAACTGAATGATGGGGGTGGATCTTTCCCATGCTGTTCTCATGATAGTGAATAAATCTCATGAAATCTGATGGTTTTATAAAGGGGAGCTCCCCCGCACATGCACTTGTCTGCTGCCATGTAAGAAATGACTTTGCTCTTCATTCGCCTTCCTCTATGATTGTGAGGCCTCCCTAGCCATGTAGAACTGTGAATCAATTAAACCTCTTTCCTTTATAAATTACTCAGTCTTGGGTATGTCTTTATTAGCAGTGTGTGAACAGACTAATACAGGTCTCTATCTTCCATTTTGGAAGTTTTCCATGTTTGGTATTCCTTTAGCTGTTCATATTAAAGAATAAACCACTAAAAAGTTGATTGGAAGTTCTGAATGAAAGCGTAAGGCTTTGAAAACTGGTGGGCTTCACTAGTGACTGGGTGATCAAAAAGCCTGGACAGGTGCCTTTTTTTTTTTTTTTTTTAAATTATAGCTGCAGTATCTGTAGTTCTTTTCTCTGGGGATAGTTCTGCTTCTACAGAGGGGAATCTTTTAATCCTGATGATTGTGGAAATGATCCTGTTTCTGTGGTTCTGGAATTAGAAGGCAGATGGGTAGGGAAGAGATCTATCTGTCAGTATGCAGATTCTCATTTAATTCTTATTCTTGGTATGGCACATCACCGTTGCCCTTCTCTATGCCTATCTCTATACTTGGTGCCTCTCTGGTTCAGTTTCTTCATAGAATAAACTTCCTGTCTCTCTTAGTAGCTGGGGAGAGGTAGTTTCTTGTTTACACAAGATGAGAGCAGGAATCTTGTCTCTAAATAATATTTTTAATTAAACATGATTTCAGTCCCTCCCTATTCATTTCCTCTGAGGTTTCACATGTCCTGAATTCCTAAACTTTTCTGGGATTCTGTGGGAGCAAAGTGGTTTGCATCCTGACAGCCTTCTTGCCACTCCATCTGGCATGCATTTCAACTTTATCTTCCTTCTCTTCTACTCAATAGCTTACCATTTTTCTTCAATCTGCTTTTCACCTTCTTACTTCATATTGTAATTCAAGTTATAGAATGTTGAATATAGCTACATCATAGATAGAGTTTGATTTTTCTGATTCTTGTTCTTATTTAGGGATCTGAAAGTTTTCGGGGAGAAGTGGGGTTGAAATACCTCTATCTGCTATTTTCATCTCAGAAGTCCTCTATTTTGCCTTAATGATTTTTAGAAAGCGTGCCTGCAGGATATATAATTTCTCAAGGTCCTTATCTTTTAAAACAAGGATTATATAATTACTCATCAAAAATGTTACGAAGTGCAGTCTATAATTGCATGCTTCTTTTAATTGTACACTAACCTACATGAATAGAAATGAGCTTATAATTAAGTAGTCAGCACTTATGAGTCATAAACAATAATTAAAAATTATGTTGTGGGCAAAATAGCAAAAAGCAAATACCAATAACTAGAAAATAAAACTGTTTTTTGAGATTTTCATATACATGTTGATGAATAGAAAGGATTCACCAATACTGTTAGAAATCAGTACCTTATCATCTGGTTGAAATGACTGTTTGTTATTGTTGAAATTTTCCAACTAAACATGTTGGTGGCAGGCTGTTTAGCCTTCATATAGTTTTTGTTTTTAATGCAAAATGAGCATTTTTCCATAGTCATGGCCCTTTATGTAATACTATTTGCAAATAAATATTTGTAATATTGTTTGAGAGCATGAGTATTAATACACATATTATAAAACTTAATAATTTAAAAAGACTTAGTTGTTTCTAAGTCTTAAAATTCCTTCATTAAAATCTTGTTTATACTATTAATTTTTTTATCTAAAGAAAAATCGTAAATGAAAAAAATAAAGCATTTACTAAGCAAAGATAAATGCTAACTAAGTCTTTACTGAAATATCACAAAACCATGAATTTATGCAGTTTTAATGCATTTCTAATATCTGGTTATTCTGCTTTCTTCTCTAGCCACACTATTTTTTAAATTTGTGTGTGTGTATTTTACTGAACAGCCACACTAGTTTTACTGGAATGCATTTAACACAGGAGTTAGAACCTCTGAAGCATTTAGTCTGATTTACCTAGTGACAATACCTCAATTACTCTCCTAGGCAAATTATTTTCTTCAGAGTGAATCTACTTTTAATTTAACCTTCTAAGCAATTTTAATCCATTTTCTATACACCTTGACAAGGGTAATTATGAAAGGAAAAAAGTCATTACAGATGTATTACGAAATGTAGAGAAAAATTTCACTTCCAAAGAGACAGATACATTTTTAGTTGGCATTAGTAAATTATACACTTGGAAGTTACAAGAATATACTAGAGTGATTTTGTATCTGTAAGTCATGAAGGGCCAAGAGACAGATGGACCAGACATAGGCTGGAAATTCCATGCTTTGTGAGGTAAATAAATGTGTAGCAGTAGACATTTACTTGCTACCACTCTGTCTGGTGTACTAGTAATACCTGGACTGGTTTAATGGCTTGTTTCATGGGAGAAGCTCTAAACTTTACCTCAACATTTATGTAAAGTTAAAGCTGCACAGGTATATTTTTAATTTGAATTTTCTAGATTACATGTCTACATTTTCCTGAATTTCCTTATTAATAGCCAGGCTTATACAGACAGAAGTAAACTGTAGATCATGTCTACAAAGGAAACCAATAGCATACTTTTTAGGTTGAAAAAAAATTACAATAAACCCCCAAATTTGCAGTAGTCAATATTTAAGAAGTAAACTTCACTGGGTAAAAATCAGAAATACTATAAAAGGTCTGAATTACTTAAGTTGATAAAAGTTCTACCTAGACAACCCCATGTTTATATGAACACATGTAATTAGAAAGGATGTCAGTAAGAACCTTCCTGGAAAGTGGTTTGGCAAATGCATCAAAATTCTTAAAGGATGCACAAAATATCCATAATAGTAATAATTGCATTATAACAATGAGAAAATAAAAGTATGATTAAAAAGGTAAAAGACTGTATTCAGTCAATGCAGGATCTATGTAGTATGGTCTTTACAATGTTCATATATGTGTAAAATATGCATTTATATGTGTGCATAAATATATAAACACTAAAGATTTTTGATAGTATTTATCACTTGATAATAGGCATATAGGTTATTTCTTCTTTATATTATATATTTTTCTGTATTACTATCAAAATGTATATTCCTATCAAAATCAGAAAAAAAATTATTTAAAGCAAATAGAAATAGCAGCAACACTAACATGTTCATAAAACTCAAATTCTACAAGAAAGAATAAAACCCTGGGGTTTAATGCTCAGGCAGAAATACATATCTTAGGGATTTTTCATAATATCAAATAATAACAATTGGATCCAAAGGTTTAGAAACACGATCAATATACTTTCTCTCTTGGAATCTGAAAATACATGTAAATATAAAATCTTAGCTAAAAAACATCACAAGGAAATGCTTGTATTTAGAGATTACTAACAAGTTATTTTTCTTTTCTTTTCTTCTTTTTTCTTTTCCTTCATTGTCTTCTAGAAATGCAGAATAAACCAAGGCAAGTCATGTTCATCAGAATCAATTACTCAATTATTAACCAGTTTTAAGCACCTGCTACTGGGGATTCTGTAGTGAAGAAAATAAAGTTCTGGTCTGATAGAGGAGCCAATGTTATCTCTATTATGTAATGACGAAGTGCTATGAATAAAATAATATTCATTAGTATGCTATATTTCATAGATAATATAAGTATACAAAATTATAGATTTATTTGTTTAGCAAAGAACACAAAATTATCTTTATTATTTACTCTAAGGCATGTAATTTTTCTTATTTAGCTAATTAAAGAAATTGAAATTACTTGATTACTTACTCCAATATTAAACATCCCAGTAAAATATTCCATATTTGCTTGAATGAACCAAATGTTGCTTAAACCCAGTTCATCACTTCTCTTCTTAGCACGAATTAATGATAATTCCTTGTTTTCTATTAATGTAACCTAGATTTTACCCAGAAAACAATAGTATATTTAGTAACATAACTCAGACATTAGGCAAAGCATTATTACTATCTTTCATAGCTTTAATAATGTAGAACATATGATATTGAGCCTCTATTCTGTGGCAGGAAGTATGTCACATAATCTGGTACAGAAAGGAAAAATTAAAGGTCCTTGAACTATTCTTATAGCATAGTGATATAAGTGAAACAAGCAATAATGATACAGTGTAGGCCAGGTGTGGTGGCTCACGCTGTAATCCCAACACTTTGGGAGGCCGAGGCAGGCAGATCACTTGAGGTCAGGAATTCTAGACTGGCCTGGCCAATATGGTGAAACTCTGTCTCTACTAAAAATACAAAAATTAGCTGGGTGCAGTAGTGTGCGCCTGTAGTCCCAGTTATTCGGGAGGCAGAGGCAGGATAATCTCTTAAACTCGGGAAGCAGAGGTTACAGTGAGCTGAGATCGCACCACAGTACTCCAGCCTGGGTGTCGCAGGGAGAATCTGTCTCAAAAAAAAACCAGCAAAAAAACAAAAACAAAACCAAAACCAAAAACAAAACCAACCAACCAAACAAAGAAACAGAAAAAACAAAAACAAAACATCAAAAAATAATAATAATACAGTGTGATAAGCGTTAAATGAAAGACAGACAATGTCGACGGGAGCACTCAAACTTGATGACTATTTTCATGGGGAAGTAACATATTAACTGAGGCCTAAAAAATGAATACAAATCAGTTGGGGGAATGGAAGAGTATTTTAGGGAGAGAAACACACATGAAGGCCCAAGATGATAAAGAATATGGCGTGTTTGAAGAACTGAGAAAATTGGTACACAATTTCCAGGGCACAGTCTGTAATGTATGGTATGGATTGGTGGGAGCAAGGCCAGAGGGCAGAGAAACCAGTTAGGAGCCTCCAGTGATAATCTAGGCAGAGAAGATGGTTTGAATGGAGAAAAATGAAAAGAATTAAGTCACTTTCATCACAATCATTCCTAGTTCTTATTTTGTTCTTATGCTTGTCTGTAAGAAAAAATCTGTTTAAAAAACCTGATACTTGATATGAAAGGCTTTCCTGACTCTATTCTAGACAAGATTACTCATTCTTGGTTCCAACCTTTCTAAGCTTCCAGAAATATTAATAAGGGGAAAATATATTACATCCCTGACTCGGCTTCTCAGAATTTTACTCTGTGAGCTCTCTTCCTCCTACTCAATGACAAAATTGTTGCTTTACTTAATAATAAAACAAACACCTGCCTCTTCTCCCAGGATTCCTTATTTATTTTCCTGTTTATTCTCTAAGCAAAGAAAAATAAAAGAATGCTGTTCCCTGTCCCCTTGTCATCATTCTGTTACATGTTATTCTGGCCAGTCTATTAATTCTTCCACATTTTTTTTCTCCCGGAAGTATTCACTATAATTAGTTCACACCTTCCAGAGGGCTCACAGCAAAGACTCTGTTGCAGTTGAGTTTGTATTAAAAACAAAACAAAACAAAAACAAAAATAAACAGACTTTTATGCTACAAAGTGGTCACAGTGAGGAACTGATTTAACATGGCAGAGGACTAAAATCAGCAAAAAATTCTAAGAAATTGTGGCAATGATTGAATACATTATGATATATTTACTTGAAAATATATTTGGTACTCTCTGAAATATGATGATATGTAAAACTATTAGCAATAGGGAAAAACATTTATGATACAATATTGAGTGAAAGCAAGGGACAAATTTTGTTTGCATCTTTAAAATTTGCAACAATAAGCATCCATATGGACAATGACTTAATGAGAAAAAGAAAAGCAAAGCATTTTGATGGATCAGGTATTGTAGGTTTGGGTTTTTTTTTTTCCTTAAAAAATTTTGCTATTGTTATAATTTCAATGCAATGCATCTAAATCAAGATACCAAAAGAACATGCTCAGCAAGTTTCAGAGGTCAGTATTTCCATTTAAAATTATGTTGAAAATTAAACTAGTTGAATCATAATTATTTTATTTAGCAATAAAATAGCTATTTCTTTGAAAAATTACTTAAACCTATAAACCTCTTAAAAATTGATAACTGTTTTATGATCTTACTTTACTTTTTTTTCCTTAAGATTCTGAGTCTTGGAAGTTTATTTGAAAGAAAAGACAATGCCTGTGCCACATATTTGACTTGGGTGATTAGAAACCCCAGAGATAAACCAAATGTGGCTAACTGAACTGTATAGTTTTTAAATATTTCCTTTTATCTCTTATTCTGGCTTTACCTGACATGATGGCAGCATGTGAGCAAGGACAATTCCAACATGGCCCTGAAAAAGTCAGTGAGATAAACAAGTTAGCTTTGGTCCCCACAGCTTTTCCTCATTCTGAAACCACAATCTTGCCAAATAAAAATGTGACCCTCAATATAATATAGAAAAGTCTCATAATCTTAGAAAGACTAAAAAAGATGAAAGGAGAGATATAATACCCCACCGCTGCAGAAATCCACAATTCTGTCACCAGGTTTGGCCTGATTTGTTACCACATAGACAAGGTTGTTCAACTGTTGCTGCTTCCTCAAAGCTCGATCACTGGACATTTTACCTGAGAAAGACAAGACATAAAGAACACAAAACATTATATATTTTGAGGGAACAAGAAGACACACTTAAAATAGGCTACCAGCATAGAGGAGGAGGAAGGGGGGGAGCATACACACACATACATACATATAAAAGAATAAATGATGAATTCCATATAACAGACTATGAGGACTAGAGGACTAGAACCTGAGATGAACTTTATTTTTGCTTGTTTTACTTTTATGTCTATTCAACATTTCTTTCAATAGCCATTGAAAGAAAATCTATGGGGAAAAATATGTCTTTTAAAGCATGGAAATAATAACTGAAACACTAAATTTAGGGTCATAAACCAAGTATCCAATAAATGTTGGCAGAATGGAAAAAATAACAGTAATTGTCTTCTCCCTTTATCTTTTTTCAGAGACATATTTTAAAGAGTACCTAATTTCAACACATTGCTTAATCTCCTTATAGAGAGATCCATAATCAGTAAAAATATTTTTATTGCTTAATTGACACATCCTTGAACTCTTGATTCTTCTGTGTAGGACACTGGGAAACCTTGAAACATAGGTGTTGCATTGTCTGAAATAAATAAATGGTTATTGTATTTAGAGAGAAATTAGATTTTCTGTTTTCTGCTTTGAAGCTTCTTTTCCTCGTGAGTCAGACATAGAAATATAATGCAATTAGAGATTCAAGATAGGGCATTTCCAAGTATGAAATGCCTGGGGCCCCACAACATAAAAACATCTTAACTTTCCTTTCAAAATCGCTAGTCAAGTCCATGAAAATATCTTCAGAAGAATGAATGAAATTATTTGTTTTTACATATTTCAAGTGCATTCTTTACAAAAGCAAAATTTAGAAAATGTAAGACACCAGATTGCCATGATATAGATAAAAGGGAAAATCCAGATAATCTTTTTGGTTTGATAAAAAATTAAACATACTAAGTTTCCTTGCTCCTTTTTCCCAGAAAAATGGCATGATCTTTTTCTTTTCTTCTCTTTTCTGTTTTCCTTCTCTCTTATGTTACTAAGTTAAAAAGCACAGGAAAATATTATTTTAGGAAAGATTTTTAAATGTAAATAAATTTATATAAGACAAATTTATGGTATCATAATTCAGAGATAACATTTCATGTATATGTATGGTTACTTTCAGTTATATTCATAAATTTTATGTGTTCTAGCATATAAGAAATATTTATAGCATCATAATTCAGAGAACATTTTATGTATATATACGGTTACTTTCAGTTACATTCATAAATTTTATGTGCTCTAGCTAGGTATAAAATATAAAATGTTATATTACAAAATATGAAATATTATATTATTATTAATATAGAGAACATTTTATGTATATATACGGTTACTTTCAGTTACATTCATAAATTTTATGTGCTCTAGCTAGGTATAAAATATAAAATGTTATATTACA
>NW_012108208.1:690528-724841 GCF_000951045.1 Mandrillus leucophaeus
TGCCACAGTTGATTCAACCTTTGATATGTGGTTAGGCATTTAGAGAAACTAAAAATGTCTCCTGTGAAGAATTATTAACATATTTGTTAATTAGAATTATTATATTATTATATTATATTATCTTTCCATGTCAATGCATTTGTTTCTATCTATATATTTTAATGGCTGCATAGTATTCCGTTGACTATACTATAATTGAAGTACCCAATTTCCTATTGTATGATGTGAGCATCATACACAGCTGATTCTTTTGTCACATCCTTATTTAGCATGGATGAAGATAAACTTCAAATATGAAGAATATTTAAGTCAACAGTCTGATGACTTCATTTGTGAAAACAGATTTGTGTAGCTTTTAAAAGAATTATCTTCATTTTTCTCTAATAAGTGTACAATATTTAAACACAGAATAAGTAAAAGTTGTAATCCCACCCTTCATGGGTAACCACTCCTAAGAGATTTTTGTTATGACAACTTTCAAGCATCTAGCAAAACTGAAAGAATCTTAGAGTGAATGCCTTTATACCCTCCACCTACATTCTACCATTAACAACCTACTATACTTGATTTATCATACTTCTATCCATCCTTCTATTCATCCAAATATGCCTTATATTTTTATGGCAATGCAGTTTTAATTTGCAGGAGAAAGAAAGAAGGAGGGAGGAAAGGAGGTGTCAGAAGGCAAAAAGAAATGTACTTTGAGGCTCTTCGGAGACCTAGAGTCAAAAATACCGCTATTAAATGGAGTCACCATGAAGTAAGGATTCAGCACGAGTATTTCTGTCTTTGCTCTGTTTGTAGATTTCTTAACAGTTCCTAGCCAAAGAATTTTCATAAAAGAAAGTTAAAAGGAATGTTTCTGTTAAGGGTAAGGAGATAGGAAAACAATTATTAAATCGAATATCTAATATCAAGTTCTATACCACATTTTTATTAGAAATTTAGAATTACCTAACTTCCTTAGGTCTGTTTCAAAAGCAAATGCTGATGGAGATCTGTTTTTCTTGCTAATACTGCATCTTTGCACATAAAATACATGTTGAAATGAAAGTTAAAGGAAAAGGGGTAGTTTTCAGTGTTGTGTTTAAGTTGAGAGACCATACGCTGCATATAATATTCACAGAGATTGAGCTAAAAATACAGCAGCAAGGTGCTCAGATGCTTTATGGAAAAGCTGCCTCTAATAAAGCATTCTCTTTGCCCATTCTAGTTTTATAAATATTATGAAGCTTCAGGAAATATGAGCAGGATCTCAAATATATTCAATAAGGTAAAGAAGTGGTATTTTGGGATACAGTATTAATTTAAAAATCAAATCCTACTTTCTATTTTTATCCAGTATCCTTGTGCATGAGACATTATTTACAAGCATAAAATTACAATCTATTTTTAGCTTGACTAAAAATGATGGATCTCTAGTGTCATGGAAAAAGAAATCTAAGCATAGAATGTTTTAATACAAATGATGTCATTTGTTCTGCAATGCAATTCTTCCGCAAATGAGTTTTTTCTTTGTGTAATTCCAGTTAGGAGGTACTTGATTAGACACTTCAGTGTGGTTTGCATTGCCGGAAAAGAAAGTACAGGGGTAAAGGAGCCAATTTTTAAGCAAGGGGGAAGCCATGTTAAAACACCAGCATTTTTGGTTCATCCAAAGCATCAAATAATGAAAAAAAAAAAAAAATCACTGAAAAATGTGCACAGGTACCACCAGCACACGTGTTAAGTGTAGTAATTTATGTCCCAAATCAGACAGCTCTAAATTTTTTGTTTCTTAGCTTGAAATAACAAGTATCTTACAAGTTATAACTTACTTATAAAAGAGTGTATGGATACACATTAGATGTCTTCACTAAATATTC
The DNA here is from genome assembly GCF_000951045.1 of Mandrillus leucophaeus. Taxonomy (NCBI): domain Eukaryota; kingdom Metazoa; phylum Chordata; class Mammalia; order Primates; family Cercopithecidae; genus Mandrillus; species Mandrillus leucophaeus. The sequence goes on from NW_012108208.1 coordinate 692,394, forward strand.
TTTTGCTGTTTTGTTTTCAAAACATGTTTGAGATATAGCACACCAACAATATTCTGTGTGTGTGTTTTTTTTTTAAATAAGGAGACAAAGAAGAAGGCTAAAACTATGTTTAGAGCTTTTAAAAACACACCCAAAAGGTAAAAAAATTGAGAGCAAAACCAAATTTTTTCAACAGAGGTCAATGTTGTATACACCACTCTTTTAGAGAAGGTGTAAGACAACTGAATAGACAAGGTGTCACTAATAGAACCTTGAACAGGTGAGAGGGAAGGCGACAACCACAAATGTTAATGTTTTCAAAAGAGGTCTGATTAACACCATTAAGAAAGACAAGCTGATGAATGGTCATTTATCATGCTTTATAGAGCAATCAACAGCAAAGCCGAGGTTCTATCCCCACAGTTGCTATGGTTTTCATGCTTGGAACAATAAGGAAGTACCTACTTACATGCCCAATACATATCTATATGCAGAGGACACATCTCAACAGAAATGAATAAGAAGACATAGTTTCTGTCCTTAAGAAGTTAACAGCGTATTTAAGAAGAAAGTGTGTGTTAATTATGTGCAAAAGTATGTGCATTGAAGATAAAGTAGAAATGTCTTGAGACATTAGAATGGCCTTTACAGAGACTTGGGCATTTAAGGAGGATCAGAAACTTACCAGATAGAATGGGGATGGGGAAGGCATGCCAAGAACAATATGACATATTTAGGAGAAAACTACAATTAACTCACTTGCACCTAAAAATGAGAGATCAATGGGGGAAGGAGGAGAATATCAGATTGATGTGAAAATACAGGCAGACAGAGACAGATAGGAAATGACATTGCTTGTTGTTTGCCTCTCTGTGTCTTACCAAAAACATGGCCTTGTTTCCATATTTAATGTGCTTAGAGCTGCTTAGGGACAAGTTAAATCTGAATAGACAGCACTATTAATTTTACATTATTACAAACTAAGGTGTTCTTTTATAATGTTAGTCTGCATCATTTTTATTCTGGATATAGTGTATCTGCAAATTAGATAGGATTATCCATAAAATTATCTGGAGCATTGAACCCCAATTGATACTCTCTGCCATTAAGTGATTTAATTAAAAAATAAAATTGAATCAATTGAACTCATTGAATCATTTTGAACCCCAGTGTTCTAGATCAAGAAATCTTTTGAACCCCTGTTGAATTCTCCTCACTCTCCTTCTCAGGCTCCACTTCCCTTGTTATACCCCTGATGCACTATGCTCACCACATTCTGTCTTGTTGTTCCATAGCTAATCATTGAGCATGCTTTTCCTCAGTATATTACTAAAGTCCCTTCCAAACCTACCCATTAAAGTATCTCTCCTTTGCTTAAATACCTTTACAGGCTCCTCTCTGCCTTAAGAAAAAAATATTGATGTCTTGGCAAGAAAGCAAGGCCTTTAATGATCTGCGCCCTGATTAATTTGCTAACCTCATCTGCTACTTTTGGTATTTGCCCATTGTTCCAGCCTCTCTACACAAGTGACATTTCTTTGAATGTGTCACACCTTATGTGTTAGTTCCTTTATATAATTTGTTCCCTTTGCTTAAAACCTATCTCCTTGCTTTAAAACTTTAGGAACCCCATCACCTTTCCTTATTCCAGGATGAATTTAAAACATGTCTTTTGTCATAATAACAATTTTTTAAAGACAAAAGAGAAAAAAGTTACTTTTTCAAACTCTTTGTTACTACCCAAAATAACAAATCTTTTATACTATAGTCTATTATTGTTAACCAATGAAACAATTTATTATAAAATGATACCTAAGTATAATTCATTAAAATAACTCCCCAAAAAACCGTTAGCTGAAATTGCTTTTGTCTCCCTGAAATAGATATGAATATTTTTTACTGGAACTGCATAAACTTGGGCCCAATTAAATGAAAAGATTACCAGGAGACTGATAAGCACATAAAAGGTTCTCAATAAAAGTTTAATGAATGAATTTTCTCTGCAATTATGACAAACTGCATTTCAAGGCATTATGCTAATTTTTGCAGGTACTAACTGTGAAAATAAGTTAGATATCAATGCTATGCATGCATTTGTCAAAACAGTAAAAGAAGTCAACTATAAAACAGTATTTTAAGTAGGGATAGAAAAGTTTGTGAAAACTTTTGTGAGAGAATAAGAAAACAGCGATTTAAAGCTGTATGAGTAGACTTCAAAAGCTAGAATGGAAGTACAGAATTCCTAAAGAAACTCCTGAGAAAATACATGAAATTAGGCAGCAACATAAAGTTTACACTGTAGGTTAGGGCAACTTTGTTTAAATTTTCAAGATAACTTGTTGAAAATACTAAAAATCTAGAATAGTTATTTTAATTTTACATTTTTAAAGTTAATTGGAGGCTACTATCACTAATCCTCTTAGCTGCACTGACCTCAGTGTGACAGTGTAACAGCGGATACTAATAATCTGATACAATCCCCCATTCACAAACCCCATAGTTCAGTCTATGAAATCATCAACAGCTTAACAGTGTGATGGCATTTTTACTCTTATAATTTTGTTATATATACTATTAGTCAATAATTAAAAAGACAGCAGAATTCACTGGAATTCATAATGTTAAAAACAGCTAATTTATACTTCCAAACTGAGGAATAATGACCTCAAAAGTATCTTTCTCAGTCATGCATTCAACACATCAAACAACCAACTTGGCCTATATAGAACTGTTCTCTAAAATGTTAGGGACATAAAGATATATAACTCGTAGTTTCTATCCTTAATGAGCATATACTTTGTTTAATTAGTACAAAACATTATATTTGTGCTTAGAAAATGTATTGTATTAATCACATTGTACAATGTTCTTAAAAGAAATTTTCACAGCCACAACTTACAAAAATCCATATATGTTTCATTAAAGTTCCTAAAATGGATACTTTCTGCTTATATGATGCTTTGCAATATATTAAGTACTTGCATATTTGATACACCATCTAACCTCAAAACTCTGTCAGGTTGTTAGAGTAGATGACATTTTTCTTATTTGACAAATGAGGACACTGCTAACTAAATAGGTTGCTCAAACTTCACACTTCTTCAAAGACATGCAACTGGTCAGTGGTGAAGCTGGTACTCTAAGGTAGGTTTCTAATGTCAAGTTCAGTCTTCTTTTCAATATGATCTGTTATGTCTGTCTTAGACAGATGCTTTTAATTAATTGTGATGTCAGAATTTCAATGCTGGTGTCTTATTCATGTGTAAGAGTTCAAGGAAATGAGGTGCTTGCCAGCAGGAAAATGAGGGATTCCCTAGTAATTATATCTTAGGGAAAAATTTAATTATTCAGAGTCAGTTATAACATGCATTTTACTTCAGTTTTTCCTCTAAATAAAATTTTCAAGAGTAGGCTTATCAGTGAAAAGGATCAATTTAAGTTTCGAATGTCAGGATTTTAGAATATATTGCTAAGGCATTAGAGGTCTCCTAAGTCACTCTGTTTAATGAACTGACCTTTGGGTCTCACCCTTTCCAGAAAGGGACCATTTCCCCACCGTGGGACTGTAGCAACCTTTTTGATTTTATTGAAAAGTGACACGGAGAGGTTGAGTAATCAATTTGTTCCAAAATCGGATTATCCAGAAGGAAAGAAATGAAAATAGATTGGAAAGATCTTTCATGTTATAGTACTGCAGATGCTGACTAAAAATAGCATGCACCTTTCACCTTTCCATATCTAATTCTAAAGCATCTTTTAAAAAGTCAATAACTAAAAACTGTTTAGGCAACATGTTGGGTTGAGGGACAAAAGTTGAAGAAAGTATAATCACATTTCTTACCAGCTCAAAGCTTCTGCTTTGTTTATAGAAGAGCTTAGATACAGTGAATAATGGAAATTGTAAAACCTTATTCCTGCTATTTTTTTCTCTAAAATGAAGGAAACATTTTAACTTCAGAATACCAGAATCCACAGTTAAATGAACACATATATTTTCATTTTATCCAAATAGCATGTACACCACATAAAGTAAACATTACTTTGCTCTGGCATTTTGGTTTTTTGTTGTTGTTATTTTAACTCCATAATATTGTTTAAGTTGCCCACAAGACCAAACTGAAATTTTTTAAAACAAAAAAGCTAACTGTAGAAAATAGTTAGGCATTTACTTCTTTTCCCTGTTTTTCAGAGGCTTAAGTTAACAACAGTAAGTTTTCTTAATAGTTTTGTTAACTTTTTGAGGCCATTCAAGTAATCCTCAGTTGGCTTCCAATTTGATGTTTCACAGTAATTAGGTTAAATGCCACTGTAGTGGTCTGAAATGTTGCCAGCTTTCCCAGAGTCAAGTGATTTTTTTTTAAAAAAATACTTCTTTTGTGCACATGGTGTTCTAATTTCCACTATGATCTGACCTTATAGGTTTTCTTCTTTGATTTTTTTGTCATATATTTTATTTTGTTTAAAAAATGAAATGCTGAATATCTAAGGTGACATGGGCCTAAATTCTTGGCAATATTAATACTATATTAAAATATGGTATTCCCATCTAGAGGTGGCATCTATGTCTGTTCTTGAATCTCAGCTTCATGACTGTTTGACCTATATAATACAGAAACAACACTGTGCTCTTTTCTGGCAGCTTCCAATTTTTGTCTTTTGAGATGGTTGCTCTTGGAACACAGAACCATGCTTTAAGATGTCAAGCCTCCTCTGCTCTTGCTGTATGGAGAACAGACAAGCTTTCCCATCAAGCCCTAACCAAACTGCAGAACTGTGAATAAAATAATTGTTATGAAAAGGCACTAAGCTTTGCAGAGGTTATTTATGTGGCAATGGAGCATCAGACAGATACCATAATATTGGCTTTGTATTAGCATCATTGAATAATATCTATAAGGGCACCTACCTAGACATGAAATATTGCTCAATACCATGACAATAACCAAAAGAGAGAATGGTTATTAAACTTAAAAGTTAACACTCAAAGGCAAGGCTATTCATACAAGTTACATAGGGTCTGTATAAACCTCAAAGGCAGTTTTGCATTCCAGTTCTACCATTCCTTTTCCCTTTCTAAGGAGCCTAACTTTATCGGCCTAACTGTAAAGAATGTTAGGATCTCAGCAGCAAGGGATGGTGGAAAGGAAAAGACTCTGGGAATGAACCCAGCTATAGGCATGGGTAGGGGTGGGAACAGTGGTTCAAATTGGTATTCAAAAAGGACTCAAACTGGGGAAGTATTGATATCTGCACAGCCCTAATTTGATGGGTGGTACCTAGCAGTGGTACTGTTTATTTTTTTAAAATTTATTTTTACTTTTTTTTTTTTGAGGCAGAGTCTCACTCTGTCACCCAGGCTGGAGTGTAATGGCATGATCTCAGCTCACTGCAACCTCTACCTCCAGGGTTCAAGCAATTCTCCTGCCTCAGCCTCCCAAGTAGCTGGGATTACAGGTGCATGCCATCACGCCTGGCTAATTTTTGTATTTTTAGTAGAGGTGAGTTTTCGCCATGTTGGCCAGGCTGGTCTTGAACTTCTCACCTCAGGTGATCCAACCGCCTCGGCCTCCCAAAGTGCTGGGATTACAGGTGTGAGCCACTATCCCTGGCCAGCAGTAGTGTTTAGCAGTGCTCCAGCCAGCAGGGTTTAGGAAAAGGGAAAGATACAAAGGGCTAGGCAAAGAAAGCTTGCACTATAGGAGACATGTGGGTGACCATATCTTATCCTAAGGAATAATGGATGTCAGATCTAAAATAGCAGGACCATACTCAAACTATACCAGTTGGGAGGTCTGAGTCTACTGAAATAGGTATACTGGTTTAGGGCCTAGGTAGGGCAGGTGAAGACATTTTTTCCAAAACTGAAATTTTGATTCCCTCTTTTTCTCTGGTTCTTTCATTACAACCTGAACAGACTAGTTCATTAATTTAGCAAATGGTTTTTAAAGCGCTTATTATATGCCTGGCCCTGATCAAGGTGCTGGAAACAATGGAGAACAAGGGTGATGTTTACATTCCAGTGATGAGAGTTTTACAATAAAAAATTAAGTGATGATATGGAGAAAATTAAAATAGAATAATATGGTTGAAATTGACTAGGTGAATATTTTATATTAGGTAATCTTGAAGCCATCATTGAGCAGGTAACTCAATTGAAATTTGAATAAAAACAAGAAGCCAGCCATGGGAAACAAGAGAAAAAACACTCCATATAAACAGAACTGCTGATGCAAAAGTCTTTAGGTAGAAAAGAGCTAGGGATGTTTGAAGCAGATCATTACAATTGTGTATACTTAGACTCATCATGAATGTTGATTGAGTGTCTGAAATACTTGGGACCAGAAGTATTTTGGGTTTCAGAAATTTTTTGTCTGGATTTTGGAAAATTTGGAAGTACATAATGAGATATCTTGGGGATGGGTCTCAAGTGTAAACACATAAGTTATCTGTGTTTCACATATATGTTTCACATATACCTTATACAAATAGCCTGAAGGTAATTTTATGCAACATTTTAAATAATTTTGTGCTCAAAACAAAGTTTGTGATAAGTACTTATGCGTGGAATTTTCCACTTGTTGCATCATGTCAGCACTCAAAAAGTTCCAGGTTTTGGAGCATTTTAGATTTTGGATTTTTGGATTAGTGATGCTCAACCTGTATATATGAGGTCAACTGAATGGATATTCTTATTTGCTGGTATTAGCACTACTGAATGATTACAATGTGCTAAGCATGCTTTATTTATTATATCAATCCTTTTCCATAACAGCTCAATGAGGTTGGGTACTGTTATTGCATTGTCAGATGAATAAATGTAAACAAAAACAATGAAGTAGCTTGCTTTGGTCACATAGTTACTCCATGATGGAGTCAGGATTTGAATCCTGCTGGTCTCACTTCAAGGTGTGTGCTCTTATCTACTACCCCAGAAACCATAAAACCTTTATTAGTAAAATATTTTGAATAGGACCCAAATATACATAGTCCTAACAATTTCTCTGTTAATAGTAGTAAAGTTTACTGTCTTTTTAAGAAAAATAAATAAATAGAACTTTTTTCTACTTTAGAATGCACTATGCTGCCTCCCCTCTGTATTTATTTCATCTGTTTTTCTGACACCAGAGAAATTTTCATCATTATTAAACATTATCCTTTTGATAATATATTTGATTTCCATCTAAAATCAGCATGAGAGACACGCTGAAGTATATTTTTCAAGGAAATGTCACATGGTGGGAGTGCTGGAGTTAAAACATGTATATAAATGGCTTGGATTTAGTAAAAAAAAAATATATATTCAAGACTTACCTTAATGGTTATTGTATACCCAGAGTAGGTGCTTCTTTTGGCCACAACCTAATTCAATAAATACAAATTCTCCTATGTCTTCACTGTTTAGACTTTTAAATGCAAAATAATGGACAATAGCTATTTAAAACATAGTGTACAGCCAGGTGTGGTGGCTCACATCAGTAATGCTGGCACTTTGGAGGCAGAGGCAGGAAGATTGCTTGAGTCCAGGAGTTTGAGACCAGCCTGGTCAACATAGTGAGACCCTATCTCTATATGAAAATAAAAATAAAAATAAATAAAAAACTATAGTGTGTAAGCATGCACAAGCACGCATACGCAAAACTAACTGACCAAATAACCAAAATAATCACAGAACTCCTGATGTTTACTTGCTAAAGGTATACTTTCTAGATTTAGATAACATTTAAAAAAATTTTCAGAAACTCAGAACCAAAGATTCTGGATCTGAAGTAAATTAACCACAGAAAAACTCAGGTGGGATGCATAAACATTTCTCAGTGGAAGGATGTCTATTATATTTCTCTCTCTCGTCCTCCTAGGGTTGGAAACATCATACTGATACCCAAATCTATACATAGTTCAGTTCACACTGCTCTCTAGAACTGTAGATCAGATTTTCCAATTGCATTCTTAATATATGCCTGTGCCATCCAGAGACTTCAAGCCAAACATGTCCAAAAACTGAACTCTTTTACCATGAAACTTGTTTTCTTTCTGATATTCTATTTGTTAATAATATCATCATCCACTCATCATCCTTCAACCAAAGCCACATCTTCAGTTCACAATTATTTATCACTTGTAATAGTCTTCTAATTAAACACTCTGCCCTAAAGTCTCACCTTTTCATGCCCATTCCTTCTAAAATGCAAACGTGTTCATGCTACTTCCCTTCTTAAAAGTCTTCACTGGTTCCCCCGCTGCTGATAGGACAGATTTTTAACACTGAGACTTCATCATCTGGTTGAGCTCACTTCCTGCCACTCTTTTACTCCCATAATCTCATCATACTCTGGTCAGATGAAACTGCCAGTTATTCTCCAAACACACCATGCTGTACCATCTTTATAAGGTTTTAAACATACAGTTTACTTTGTCATGAATACTAATATTTCAGAAATTTCACACTTGTGGAACAGTAGTCTCTCAAGATATTAAAAGGAAAGAGATATAAAAAGATATTTAGAGAGAAAAATAGTGAGTTCTACCGTCAGGTAGCTTTAGAAATTTAATACATTTTCTATTTTTTTGGAGAATCACAGTGCCCACCAGCACAGTAAAAGTGCTAAGGAGTCTTGCAGTACAGAAACTGGTTAATCCAGAATAACACAGTATTTCCCCAAATTACTTGACAACTGAATGTTTTTACTATCTAATTATCTTTAGGGACTATTTTAGGAAATCTACTTCAGGAAATATTGCTTTATCTACCTCTTTGCCTAAAAATGCCTACTTGCTCTTTAAAATCCAGTTCCAATGAATGCAGTGAGTAAACAAAGACACAGATCAGACTCTTTAGATTACAGACCCTTCCATCTCAGGATAACTGTGTTTCTCAGGGACCTCCAGAAATTACTTAAAATGCAAAATTCAGTTATATGCTACTTGGGCTCCTGTCACTGAGAAGGTAATATTAATATAAAGGAATAAAAGGCACCAAAATCATTTTTATTCCTTGAAATTGAGAGCTATAAAAACTATGTTTAAAAGTTCAAAGTTCAAATATATTAGTTACTATAATATTTCTTCTTGAAAATTAACTTAGGAAAACAACATGACATATACAATGTAAACTTTAAAAATATCCTGAGAACATAAAGTCATAAGTAGTGTTCACCAGTTAAAATCAATCATTTAATTTTATACTGAAATAGCTAATTGTGTATAAGAACTCTTGAAGATAATGCTTAAAATTTAACATTTCTGGATACCCAATAAAAAAATAGAATATAAACACCTCATTTTCTTCTCTGAAATCCATCCCCTGATGTTAGAGACACAGACATGGTAGCATGAGGGCATTCATAAGTAACATTCGTGTATCTGCATACCCACAGAAGAAGCATGATAATTTCCTCACTCGTTCAAACAAACCAAGAACTGCTAAAATCAGACTTCAGGTCTTACATATTTCTCCTATTATTTAAATCCCACATATATATGATACACAGAGAAACAAAATAGAAGAAAAAAATACCAGGGAGGTGTTGGTGAGTCAAACTTTTGCCTTAGTTTAATCTTATAAACATGTGGCTAGTTTTAATTTTAATTCAATAAAGAAAAGTTAGAACTTTCTCCCTTCATTAGCCAATATAAGACAGGTAGACTTCCCAGAGAATTATGTAGGGCAGTAAAATAAACACTTTGTATTGATGGCCTCTAAAATTCACAAATGAATGATTTAATAAAAGACTTTGTGCTATTATTTATAATAAAAAAAAAACTAGGTTAGCATCTAAGAAATTTGTTACCTTTTAAGGAATCATATCCAAATACTGAGAAAAACATACTGGGATTAGTAGTAGAAGCAGCAACACTATAAATAACCCATTAATTTATACAACCCAGAAAAACACAATTTCTCACTGAAGTATACTTTGAGACAATGTAAACAGTGTCTTAGAAGGAAAAAAGACCAGATATAAAATTAAGACTTACACTGAAAGTAGAAAACAAAAACCTGTCTTTACTTTTCATCATTAATAGAATACTAAGAATTTCAATAGTTAATTCAACAAATATTTATTAGGTGCTTACGATGTGCTAGGCACCGTTTTAAGGGTTGGGTATATCGCAGTCCTTGCTGCCATGGAGTACACATTCCAGTGGGGTTAGATAGGTAATACACACAAAACAAATAAATATACTATATTAGGGGTTAAAAAGAAAAATTAGAAAGGGGAGAAAGAGCAAGGAAGAGGAAACTTACTACAGATAGGCTGATCTGAAAGGGCCTCTCTAATAAGGTGACATTGACATCTGAATAAAGTGAGAGAGTAAGGTACACGGATTATGTAGGGGAAGAGTTTTCCAAACAAAGAGAATAACAAGTGTGCAGTAGTCTCCCCTGATCCTTGGGGACACATTTTAAGACATTCAGTGAATGCCTGAAACCTTAGATAGTATTGAACCCGACTGCCACCAATCAGACCACATTTCTGCTCATGTCTTCTGTCCATGAATTTAAGGACTTTTCCATGTTAACCAAACACTTATCAGACACTGAAGTTGCCATAATTTTTGCAGCTTGAGGTACAGCAGCAAAACTAGAATGGATTCTTTCCCCTTCTTCATAATTTCATGGATAGATGTGTTCTTCCCACAGATCTTAGCAATCTCAGCATATGAGTTTTTTCTGTCCTTATTAAGTCAATAACTTTTACTTTTTAACTTAATGCTTGCATTTTATAGCTTCTCTTCGGTATATCCAAACTGTCAGCATCATTACTTTTGTGCTTTGGAGCCATTATTAAGTAAAATTTGAACTCAAGCACTGCAATATTGCAACCGTCGATCTGATCATCAAGATAGCTACTAAGTGACCATCAGGCTAGTAGCGTACACAGTGTGGATTTGCTGGACAAAGGGATGATTCATGTCCCAGGCAGAACGCAGTGGGATTGTGCCAGACTTCATCATGCTACTTAGAATGATGTGCAATTTAAAAGTTATAAATTATTTATTTCTGGAATTTTTCATTTAATATTTTTGGGTCACAGTTGACTGCGAGTAACTAAACCACAGAAAGCGAAACTGCAAATAAGGGAGGACTGCTGCAGTTAGTGAATTCCAGACCACAGAAGAGAAGATCAAAGAAGTAGCCAGGGGCTAGAGTATGCAAAGCTTTTTAATCTATGTGGAAACTTTGGATTTTATTTTGAATTAGATGGATTTGGGGACATTATTTGACTTAAGTAGGAAGTCTAACTAGGTCACTACTGAAATAGTCAAGGCTAGACATGATAGTTGCTTAGATTAAGATACAGCAGTGGAGGTAGTGAGAAGTGATTTGGCTTGACATATATTTAAAAACAGAGCTGATAGAATTTGCTGATGGACTGATGTAGAGGGTAAAATAAAGAGACAGGGATAACTCTACAGTTTTGAGCCTGAGCAATTAGAAAGAATCAAACTGCCATATATTGTTTTGCACTGGAGGTGTAAGGACTAAGCCCTGAGTTTTTCAATGTTTAGAGATTTGGAAGCTGAACAACTGAAAAGGAGACTGATAAGGGGTTATTCTGTTGGTTTCTCAGAGGCAAACCAAGGGGTATTTCAAGAGAAAAATGATCAACTTTGTCAAATGCAGCTGATACATCAAATAAGATAAGGACTGAGACTAGCCTATTAGATTTAGTAAATAGAAGTCATTAGTAACCTTGACAACAGCAGTTTTATTATAATGATAGGACAGAAGTCTGATTATCATAGGATCAAGAGAGAAGAAGGAAAACTGATACATGCACAAGGCATAATAGAAATACAAAAATCACCATTTAAATAACTGATTTGCATAGAAATCATCAACGGCTGCTAAAACCATTGAGGAAAACTTACTGGAGGACACAATGGTTTCAAAGTAGCTTCTCAGAGACTATTATTACAAAGGGAAACCAGTATTCTTACAATGAAGAAATCTGACAGACACCATATTAACCAAGTGATCAAAGCTAATACCACAAACAATGTGTCAAACTAGTATCATGTGCTCCCTGCTGTGGTACACTCAAGGCATACACCATTAGCTCTATAGTATGCTGGCCAAAATGTTTGAGTCGTTCTGTTGTAGTATTGCCAATAGTTTAATTTTCACCTAATAGAGGAAATAGATAAATTCAAATTGAGAACATTCTGTAAAATACCTGGAATAGATTCTTTTTCAAAATTTTAAAGTTAAGAAAGACAAAATAAATTTTATAGGACAGGATCCTATATTAAAGGATACTTAAGATATACGACAATTAAAAACAATGCCTATCTTTGATTGGTTATTGCATATTCAAAGAGAGAGTGAGAGCGCTATTGAACAACTGGGAGAATTTCAATATGGGCAGTATATTCCGTAATATTATTAGATTGATGTCAAATTTCCTGTAGGTGATAATTGGATTGTGATTACATAAGAGAATGCCCTTTTTCTTAGGAGACATACGTTGAAGTATTTTGTGATGAAATGTTATGATGTCTGCAGGGAACTCTCAAATGGGTGAAGAAAAATGTGTATGTCAGATAAAGACAGAAGGTAAGACAAAATAGTAAAAACTAGTGATTCCATATGAAAGCTACATGGGTACTCATTGTACTACTTTTACAACTTTAAAAAATGGGTTTATAATTTTAAACAAAAGATTGGAAGAAGAGAGTGGAGGAAGAGAAGATGAAATCATGAATATCTAAGGAGTTTTGTTAAAGGGGAACACATAAATGGCGTGGTCGGTGTAGGATTAAGTGAGGTAAGGGAAGATTTTAAAAAGTGAAAGGTACCTTAGAATTTTTGCTATCTGATTGACATAACTGATGAGAAAAACTGTTGAGGACACAATGGGATGAAATAAGTGCACAGTGAGACATAGGCTAACAGGAATAAGATCGAAGGGCCTGTAGTGTATGGACATAGAAACAGGTATGTTGGTGTGTTTACTGATAAAATAGGTAGAGCTCTTTTTAATTTTTCTATTTTCTCTCTGAATTAAGAGAGAAAGGGAGGAAGTACTGAACATTTGAAGAGAGGAAGAGATGATATGAAATACTTATGTACACTAAGTTGACTTGGAAAATCTGTATACGGATTGATGGTACCCACTTCCTTAAACAAAGTTCTGTATAATTATAAAGATGAAAGAAACTCTAAAACTTACCAAGTCTAATCCAGTTATTTCATAGGTAAAAACATAGAGACTTGGATATTCTTTTTAATTGATAGGTTCAGAGTAGGGAAACAGATAATGCGGAGAAAATAAGCATGGTTTAGTGGCCAAACATAAAAACAGTACCAAGAATATAAACCATTTATTGGAATTCTCCTACATGCCAGTACTATGGTAAGAACTTTGTATACTTTATCTCCTGTACTGAAAACAAGCTATAGAAAACTATATGAAGGTCTGCATTTGTCCTCCATTTTCCATATGAATAAAAGAAGCTCAAAAAGTGTAAATACTCTCTCCATAGTCAGATAACTGTTTTCATTTGTACTGGAGATATCTAAGTTAGTCTTATTTTGAGGGATTCTCAATGAGACTGCAAACTCTTATATTTACTCAACTCTATACCAACTGTTATAGGTCCTTGTACCTAGTAGATTTTCAGATATGTTTATTGAATCAAACACTTCAGTAAACTTGACGCCTATTAAAGACACAGTGTTGATCATCAGGCACTAAGGAAAAGCAGATGAATGAAGAAGGAACACAGGCAGAAACCGAAGTAGTAAATATAATGCAAAATCAGCCTAAGTTTTTTCACTGATTAAATATACAGATGAAGCAAACTGGATTCAATGCTGATTGACATTCTAAATTTCTAACAGATGTAATGGGAAAATTTATTTAAAAAACAATGTTTCATACATGTATCAACAATAACGGCTTACACAGGGGGAGGGAAAGAAGATGAGGCAGAAGAATGGAGCCTAAATTAACTGGTAATTTATAAATTCTCACATAACAAAGGGAGCTTAAAAAGTAAAACTTGCATTGCCTCACTTTAGAGCAATGCCAGTTTTTTAATCCCTTCCTGACCCATTTTTATTCAGCACTGAAAAGGGTACATTGTTTGATTTGGGTATTAGCTTTTAAGGAGATTAGTTTCCAGGAAAAGTAAAGCATTTTGCATAAAAGAGCGATCCTGATACAAGGCATGAGAGTATACTCTGTTCCCAAACCACCTGTTAAAAAACAATAAAAACCAAAGCGAATCTTACAGTCTATTCCCTCCCAAAATTACAGATGAAATTAAAAATAATTGTATATTAAAAAATTCTCAGTGAAAAATATATTAGAAAATCTTCGAAAATAGACATGTTTTCTAGAATTTTAATAAAAGGGAAGCTGAATCCTTTTACTCATAAACAAGAAATGAAAAGTAGATTTTTTCTTATTCATGGATGTCAATCTGCATTAGATTATTAATTATGGGTTATAATGCAATTAAAATAAAAACAGTGGAGAAACACATAAAGCTTCTAAATCGTCATGTAATTTTTTTAAAGAGATTTCTGGCTTGGTCTTAACCCTTCAGAAAAATTAGTCCATATAATCCATATGGGTTTCAGATTAGTTTTTTCTTAGCCCTATCAGTTTTAACACCCTTTTACAATAAATATTTTATAATATCCCTTTTGAATTACTGAATTTAGCTTACTGACCTATGTAATCTAAATAAAAATAAATATAATAGGTGTAATATAAAGAAGAAATAAAATCAGTATTTTACTATGCATCCATAAAAAAGGAACGAGATCATGTCCTTTGCAGAGACATGGATAGAACTGCAAGCCATCATCATCAGAAACTAACACAGGAACAGAAAACCAAACAATGCATGTTCTCACTTATAAGTGGGAGCTGAACGATAACAACACATGGACACATGGCAGGGGAGCAACACACACACAGGGCCTTTTGGAGGGGAGGGTGGAGAGCATCAGGAAGAATAGCTAATGGATGCTCGGCTTAATTCCTAGGTGACGGGATGATCTGGGCAGCAAATCAACATGGCACACATTCCCCTATGTAGCAAACCTGCATATACTGCACATGTACCCTTGAACTTAAAATAAAGATTGAAGAAAAAAGAATCATTATTTTAGAATAGAATAAGTATTGCAATGTGTAGATGCTCAGTCATGATTACTAGAAGACAAAAAAAAGTCCTCCATGAATTTCTACAGCACCCTCAGGTATTTAACAGAAATTTCTACAATACCCTCAGGCAACTGACGTTAAATAATCATGACATATAAATCCTCTGAATTAGGTGATGCTCTCTCTAAAATTTAACGCAATGTTTTGTTACTGAAATTTACTCTTCACTAACCCAAAGCACCAGAATTTTTAGAAGACATACCATAATTTAGGGGATTATTTTATTTTGAATAATTCCCTTTCATAAAAACCATCTAATATATACTATCATCCAATACTCTATTTAATAGAAAAGTTTCTTTAAGTAAATGAATATTATTTTAAAAGCAAGCATCCTGATATAGGCATCTGTTTATGTTTTACACTGTAATAATAACAATAATGAATCACCGATCTGATATTTTTGGAAAATTTCTGATAATGAAATACTACCAGATAACTAAAATATACTCTTAAGAACCAATTTTTTTGTTCATACATAGAAATACATTTTAAACATACATGAGTTATAAATAATAATGGTAATGATAAAAATTACTCAAGTGTCCATTATCCAGCTTTACAAAACCAAAAAATTAGTAGTATTTTTGAAGTCCTATGTACATGTCCCTAACCAACTGTATCTCCCTCACCTTTCCAGCCCTGAAATAACCACTATACTCAACTTTGTGTTTACCATTCTATTGGTTTTTTTTTTTTGAGTTTTACCACATAGATATGTATTTGTAATAATATATCATTCAGATTTGAAGTTTCCTAAACTTCATATAATTGGAATTATATGTATACTTCTTGAACTTTTTATACAACATCATGTTTTCAAGTTGCATCCATGTTGACATATGGAGCTATGTTTCATTTTCACTACTCTTAGTATTACATTGTAGAGCTATAATATAATTTGTCCATTCTCCTGTGGATAGTCATTTGGGATATTTCAATTTTTTCTGCTATTACAAATAACCCAAAACATTTTTTACAACTTTGAAATTTCTTGCCAGTTACATGTTGCTTAGCCTTCTTTAAAAAACTTGAACATAATTTCATCTTTTCTTAATGACTGTGTCATATTTATGAGTATCAATTATAAATAATATAGCATTATAATAATGTCCTCAGGTTACAGAGATATACATTCTAATTTTTATGAGAATCAGTAAATTTAGTCTGCTTTTTATACTTTTTCTATCTCCTCTCTCACTCTGAAGCTTTTGGCAAGAAGCTTCTTGATGTTATCAATGTTTATTTTAACATTCTCTACATTCACTATTTCCCCTGTAGAACTGGAGGCCAGCCATTTGAGAACAGTACCAACAAGAAGGAAAAATAGATTTTGAATGAAAAACCAAATGGGAGCTTTTCTTGGGGAAATGCGTGTAGCCATATGAGATAAAAAATATTGTGGAAGGAACAAAGGGTTTGATATTTCATATTTGGCCCATTCATTAGCTGTCTGACCTTGTCAAATACTTCTGAATATTTGCCTTTTCATCTGTAAAATATAAATAACAATAGTATTTGTAGGACTATTGTGAGAAATAAATAGTACTGCAGCAGAGTCCCAGTAAACCAGTGGCCTTCAGTAAATGTCCACATCTACTCACCTCACACTAAAGTACGGTGTTTGCCCAACTACTTCAAGAGATCAGAGACTTCTTGGCTTACTCTTGATTCCAGATACATTCTATGTGATTCCAGATATATATGACAATCTTTATGGCAATGTGGTGTTATTATAGCTTTACAAACATAGCAAACACCTCATTATAAATGTTAAGAAGCAGATTGCTACTGCAGGAAAACTGTATTATGGCTTAAGAGAACCTCCTGAATACAAAGAAGAGGACAGACAGAAAAAAAGAGTTAAAGAGAAGAGAAATATGAGGAGTATGGTGAATAGATGATGAAATGTAAACTTATGGATAACTAGTGTTCCTGAAGAGAAGACCAGAATACGTGGAAGGAAAATTTTATTCAAAACATAAATTGTCTTGAAGGAAGGAAATATTACTAGAGAGAAAACAGATATAAATTATATTTCAAAGAACTCACCTGGTATGGTAAAAATAACAAAAAGATTCTACTGCCTTTAACTATCCTAAGAAAAAAAATGAATAAACAGGCAGAGGTTTTGATCAGACAGAACCCTTAAAGTATTAAGGCATGAAGGCCGGAAAACAGGTTATGCACAAGTATAGAAAAGACAGGTTGGCCTCAGATCGCTCTATAGTATTATATGCCACATAATGGAGCAACACTGAAGAGACAATTGTGACTTAAGAATACTTTACACAGCTGCATTTATATATGAAGGCACTAGAACCATATTTAAGTATTTAGAGAGATACCTTCTCTGACAAAACAAGCAAACCAAACAAACAATATCATGATGTGCCAAGCTTTAGTCTAAGTAGTTTTTATATACTGTACTATCCCATTTCATCTTCATAAACATTATCTTCATTTTACAATAAGAATAAATTATATCCTTCATTATATTCATTTTACAATTAGGGATATCCTTCATTATCTATATTTTACAATGAAGTTAAGAGTGTGCTTACAAAAGTTAATAAATTTCCCAAGTCACATAGCTAGTAAATAGAAAAGTAGAAGTCTAACCAGGTCTGTCAGGACTCATAGGTTTGGCTTCATAAGCACCCACTGAATGGCTCTTGGAAAAGAAAATTTTTAAAAGAGAAGTTATAAAATGATGCTAACTATCACCAGAAAATAACAGTGGATTTTATGTAATCTTGGTGCAGATAATTTTTCTAAATCTGTCATCAAAAGTTTGACCTTAATTTTATTTACTTTAAATTTTTGTTCCCAATATTACCCATTTTTCTTCTCATTAAAAAAAATCAGAGAATACTGTATGCTCATTACAGCAGAAAAATGAATCAAACAATATATTGATGAACTTTATACAGAAGTCATGTTACCCATAATAGATACTTATTTACTTCTTAATTTGATTTCATCAAATTAAATCAGAATTTTAACGTCATTTTAAATCATTTTATTACTTTAAAAAAACTTGTAAGAAGAAAACTACCCTTTATTCTTTAACACTACCACCCTAATACAATTCATTTAACAAGGTTTGCACTCATTCCGTCTTGATATCTGCAAGGCCTAGAGTAGAATGGATAAATGAGACACAGTCAATTATCATTATTTGCAGATTCTATATTTGTGCATTTGCTTACTTGCTAGAATTTATTTGTAACTCAAAACTCCATTCTTGAGTTGCATTTGTAGTCATTTGTGAATATGCACAGACAGTGAAATATTTGAGACACCTGATTACATGTTCCTAGCCGAGGTTGCACTTGATCTTAGCCAAAAGGTCGAGAAGCAGTCCTAGCTGAAGTGGAACAAGATGACTATCTTTCTTGTTTCAGCTCTCATATTATAAACAAGTATACTTCTCATGGTCTATTTAGTTCTTCATTTTTCAAATTTTTGTGCTTTTTGGGGGTATTTTGCTATTAAAATGGCTTCCAGTGCTGAGATGCTGTCTAGTGTTCCTAAGTACAAGAAGGCTGTGATGCGCCTCATAGAGAAAATTTATGTTAGATAAGCTTTGTTCAGGCATGCATTATGGTGCTGCTGGCTGTGAACTCAGTGTAAGTGAATCAACTATATATATTAATTAAGATGTCTTTAAATAGAAACACATATAAAATAAGGCTATGTATTGATCAGTTGATAAAAATGAGACTGGAGGCTTACAATAACTTAACCCTGTATTTCCCCTATACAAAAACCTAATCCAGAGCAAGGCCCTAATTCTCTTCAATTCTATAAATGCTGACAGACGTGAGGAAGCTACACAAGAAAAATTGGAACCTAGCAGAGATTGGTTCATCAGGCTTAATAAAGAAGGCATCTCCATGACATAAAAGTGCAAGATGAAACAGCAAGTGCTGAAGTAGAAGATGTAGCAAGTTATCCAGAAGATCCAGATAACTGATGAGGTGGCTACACTAAAGAACAGATTTTCAATGTACATAAACTAGCCCTCGATCAGAAGAAGATGTCATCTAGGACTTTCATATCTAGAGAAGGAAGTCAATGCCTAGCTTCAAAGGACAGGCTGACCACTCTTGTTAGGGACTCATGCAGCTGGTGACTTTATGTTGAAGCCAATGCTCATTTACCATTTTGAAAATCCTAGGGCCCTTCTAAATGATGATCAATTTATTCTGCCTGTATTCTAGAAATGCAATAACAAAGTCTGGGTGATTGCACACCTTCTTAGAGAAAGGTTTAATAAATATTTCAAGACCATTATTGAGACTTACTGCTCAGAAAAAAAGATTCCCTTTAAAATATTATGACTCATTGACAATGCATTTGGTCACTCAAGAGCTCTGATGGAGATCTACAAGGAAATTAATGTTGTTTTTATGTCTGCTAACACAATATCCATTTTGCGGCCCATGGTTCAAGTAGTAATTTTGACTTTCAGGTCGTATTACTTAAGAACTTTATTTCATAACACTATAGCTGCTATTGGTAGTAACATCTCTGGAGAGATCTTGGCAAAGTAAATTGAAAACCTGGAACGGATTTGCCATTCTAGATGCCATTCAAAACATTCATAATTCACGAGAGGAGGTCACAATATGAATATGAACAGGAGTGTTGAAGAAGTTAATTCTAACCATCATGAATGACACTTTGAGGGGTTTAAGACTTCAGAAGAGGAAGCAACTGCGGATGTAATGGAAATAGCAAGAGAACTAGGATCAGAAGTGGATCCTGAAGATGGAACTGAATTGTTGCAATCTCCTGATAAACCTGTACAGATGAGAGGTGGCTTCCTATGGATGAGCAAAAAAGGTGGTTTCTTGAGATAGAATCTACTCCTGATGAAGATGCTGTGAAAACATTGTTGAAATGACAACAAAGGACTTAGAACACTGTATAAACATGGTTGATAAAGTAGCAGCAGGGTTTGAGAGGACTGACTCCAATTTTAAAAGTTCTATTGTGACCAGCCTGGCCAACATAGTGAAACCCTGTCTCTACTAAAATACAGAAAATCATCCAGGTATGGTGGTGCGCGTCTGTAATTCCAGTTACTTGGGAGACAGGAGAATTGCTTGAGCCCAGCAGGTGGAGGATGCAGTGAGCCATGATCGCACCATTGCATTCCAACCTGGGTGACAGAGCAAGACTCTGTCTCAAAAAAAAACCCAAAAAAAGCCAAAAAGTTCTATTGGGTATAAAATGCTATCAAACAGCATCAAATGCTACAGAGAAATAGTCTGTGAAAGGAAGAGTCAATCCATGCAGCAAACTTCATCGCTGTCTTATTTTAATAATTTGCCACAAACTCCAACCTTGAGCAACCACCACCCTGGTCGGTCAGCAGCTATCAACATCAAGGCAAGACTCTCCACCAGCAAAAATATTATGACTTGCTGAAGGTTCCAATGATGCTTAGCATTTTTTTTTTAGCAATAAAGTATTTTTAAACAAAATTATGTATGCTTTTTAAAGACATAATGCTATTGTACAATGGACTACAGTATAATGTAAGCATAACTTTCATGTGCACTGGGAAACCAAAAAATTCATGTGATTCACTTTATTGCAACATTCACTTCATTGCAGTAGTATGGAACTGAACCTGCAGTATCTCCAGGGTATGCTGGTATATGAACACAACTATCCATGTGTGATATTTACTCCAATTATTTATTTACACATTCCAACCGGAAATAAAATAGGACAGGAGAAAAAAAATGGCAAGAAAAAAGTTGAGGTAGTGGGAAAGAAATTAACTACCTACCTAATGTGATAGGTATGAATATTAAATCCTGGTGTCTGTGAGCCTATACTGACAAACTTGGCCTCCTCTGCTGAACCCAGACACACACACACACACACACATCTCTGTCTCTTATCATTTCCTCTTCAACCTTTCTCCATACCCAAGTCAATCTTTTTGAGGCACTGGAGCTTTTCTTGCCTCAGAAGAAATAGAGTCAGCCTGGTGACTGCAGGAACTTCTTGGAAGCCGATCCTCTATACATAGAAGTGACTGTATGTCATATAAATATAGCCCCCAATCCAAACTAAATGCACATCTAATTCAATTTCCTCTTACCCATTTCCAGAAATTACTGATGTAAAAATCTGTAGCTTTTTGAAATTTGGCAAATAATTTAAAAAGATGTTTTAGGAGTATATGGCCTAATCAATACATATCTGTGGTTTTCTGGCCCAAGGACCATCAGTTTGGGACCTTTATACCAGAAGCCAAAAGTAAGGGGGTCGGAAAGCAAAAAAATGTGATCAATTTGGCAAAATTCAGGAAAACAGAAACGAAACACAGTAAGAAAACATGATGAATAAAGAAAAAGATACATTGCCTAAATAAAACCAGACATGGCAAATGTTGTATTTGGCTACCAAAAGATATGAAGGCTCAGATTTAATAATAATAAAAACATAAAAATCAGTTAAAATAAAAACGATACGACAAAAAATGGAAATAAGAGTGAATATCAACATTCCAGGTCAATATGGTTTGGCTGTGTCCCCACCCAAATCTCATCTTGAATTGTAACTCCCACAATTTCCACATGTCATGGGAGGAACCCAGTGGAAGGTAACTGAATCATGGAGTCAGTTCTTTTCTGTGCTGTTCTCATGATGGTGAATAAATCTCACGAGATCTGATAGTTTTAAAAACAGGAGTTTCCCTGCACAAGCTCACTCTCTCTCTCTTTGCCTGCTGCTATCCATGTAAGATGTGACTTGTTCCCCCTTGCCTTTCGCCATTATTGTGAGGCCTCCCCAGCCACATGGAACTATAAGTCCATTAAACCTCTTTCCTGTATAAATTATCCAGTCTCGGGTATGTCTTTATCAGCAGTATGAAAATGGACTAATACACAGGTAAAATTAACAAAAGGAAACAAAATTCACAATATTAATATCAGAAAAAAGAACTCAAGGCTAAAATATTACATAGCTAATGAAAGCTAGATTCTACAGGGATGCAGCAGATGTGAATTTTTATGGAGAGAGCAGCAAAGTATCAAAATATGTAAAACAAATAGTGTTAGAAAAAAAGACTCTGAAAAGCCATCGTCAGCATGGGAAGCTAAAATACACATTTTGCAATTAAATTAACAATCTATAGGTCAGAGGACTGAATGTTTAAATAATTAACAAGGTGATCTATAAATGTTTACATGTATGTGTACAACTGGCTGGAGTTGAGAAGGGATCAACCTCCCTAAATGTATGTGAAGGCAGGTTTCCTACTTGGATCTAGTCAACTGTTGCCAGATGGATTACAGGCCTAATGTTTCTAGATGCTTCAGAAGAATCTAAAGATGTCTTCTTTATGAATAGATACACAAATGCACACAGGTATGAACTTTGTGCCCAGTTTAGGCAGAATATACATTTTAAATGCCCATGAACACTTATAAAATTGATCATACATTGGATTAGAGATTCTGATCACAGTGCAACAAAAACTGTCCTTAAACTCATCCCAACAATAAACACTAAACACCTAAAAATAAAAAATACTTCATAAATACTCTAAAATATTAATCAGAACAAAACCACTACTGTTAAGAAATGAAGAACAAGGAGAACATGATATAGCAATACTTATGAGATACAACCAAAGCAGGTCTCAGAAAAGTGTCTACAGCTTTTATAAGATACATTCATTGGAAAACAAGAAGCATGGAAAAATAAACAACAAGCATTCGATCCAATATATCAGGTAAAATCCACAATATACAAGGAAGGGTTGCTCATGCCTGTAATCCCAGCACTTTGGGGGGTCAAGGCGGGTGGATCACCTGAGGTCAGGAGTTTGAGACCAGCCTGGCCAACATGGTGAAACCCCGACTCTACTAAAAATACAAAAAATTAGCTGGGCGTAGTGGCAGGTGCCTGTAATCCCAGCTACTCAGGAGGCTGAGGCAGGAGAATTGCTTGAACCCAGGAGGTGGAGGTTGTAGTGAGCTGAGCCCGCCACTGCACTCCAGCCTTCATGACAGAGTGAGACTGTCTCATAAAGAAATAAATAGATAAAAAAGCAGAAAAAGTAAAAAGTAAAAACAAACACAGTAGAAATCAAAAGAAAAATCCAGCTCAAATTTTGGAAATGCGAAACACTCCAGTAAGTTTATTTCATATATGAATATACTTTCTCGGTGAGGACATGTTGAATAGAAGACATTTTATAGGCCACAGAGTTGTTAAAGCCTTGGGTACTTCAGGAAAAAAACACACCAAAAATATTAAAACATGTGAGTGTGTTATAGACTTTATTTTTTAGAGCAGTTTTAGGTTCATAATAAACCTGTAGATATTTGCTATATACCCATCTAACTCTTGCTCCCCTATCCTTGACAGCCTTTCTCATTGTCAGCATCATGAACCACGGTGGTACCTTTGTTAATACTGATGAACCTGCATTGACACATCATAACTCAAAGTCCAGAGTTTATATTAGGGTTCATTCTTAGTGGTATACATTCTATGGGTTTGGACAAATATATAATTACATATATCTACCATTGTAGTATTGTACAGGGGATGTTCATTGCCCTAAATATCCTCTGTGCTCCACCTGTTCATCTCTCCCTCCTCCCAGTAGTCTGGAAACCACTGATCTGTTCACTGTCTCCATAGTTTTGCCTTTTTCAGACTGCTATACAGTTAAGATGTGTTTTTACTGTATATTTCAGGTACATGAACAAGAAAACATTATTATGTAAGATTAATAAGGATCAGAATGCTTCATGAGATGCACATTTTCTGTATATGTCTCATAATCTCCGAAGTATTAAAAAGAAATAGTTTCTGGACATAAAGAGAAAAGCAGCTCATCTCTTTTCATACCAGATCAACTCACAGTTTCACAGGAATATAACATATGTTCTCCAATTATTTCATAGTAGGGATAATCCTATTAAAAACT
Source organism: Mandrillus leucophaeus (assembly GCF_000951045.1). Classification (NCBI taxonomy): domain Eukaryota; kingdom Metazoa; phylum Chordata; class Mammalia; order Primates; family Cercopithecidae; genus Mandrillus; species Mandrillus leucophaeus. Next base: position 716,526 of record NW_012108208.1, read on the forward strand.
AAAATACCAGCAATATGTGTTCCAGAATTCAAGCTTTACAACATTATAATTTAATGGGCACGCCCTGCTTAGTGAGCCCTTAATCTAACTTGAAAAGATCACAGCATAGCTCTGTCAGGGTGGGCTTCATGCTATACTCACATCATTTATGCAGATAAAAAGTAACCAGAAATTCATTAATCTTTTTTACTGGCTTGTGGAAAAGGGACTTAGATCTTGGCTGGGGTGGGTGGGGGCAGGGAGTGAGAAGCAAGATTATGTCATATGTGGAGATTTCAGGTAGAAACTGTACACTATAAAGAGCATTCCCTTAATAATGCATGTAAAAATATAGGTAGGGTGGTAGGGTCAATATGAAATAAAACTGGTAAGGCATTTTTCAATTCAATTCAATTCAATTCAGTTAACACTAAAATAGGCATTTTTTAGGATGAACTCTGTTGTAATCTTAAATTAAATTCCAGACAACTGTATTATTTCACCTTGAAATATGTCAGTATGTATCTCTTATAAAGACATTAAAAAAAAAAATCATGACATCACACCCCCCAAAATTAGCAATAATTTCTTATTTGTAAGCTTGAAAACAGATTGATCAGAGATAGGGCTTAGTAAATAAGGTAACAGAATAAAAGAAAACCTTACAAAGGTCTTGACAAAATTGCTGAAGTCTAGTGTCAGTATATATTAAATATACTAGTGAACATCTTGCTATAGGTTGTTATAGGTCAGAGATGTTTCAACTCCATTTAATTGGTAGTGGCTGATTAGAGAGTTAAGATTTAGATAACAGTTATAAAGGCCAGCATATGGTCAAATGTAATGCAATTCAGTTAGTATTACTCTCATACTTTTATATGAGACTTTTATAAGCTTGACTATTTTTATAAATTCTAATTTAGATTTATATAAATATTAAGATTATAGATTTTATTACACAATTGAAATCAACACTAAAAAGCTTTAAGTCATAGAAACTGTAGGCTTTCCTTGTTCATTAAAAACAAGCTGTTTGAATTTCAGAATGATTGTTTCATATTTGCACATAAAAACAATTGCTAGACTAAGCTTCATTATAACTAGAATGATGTAGAAGGAATTTAAGCAGAAAATTTCTAAGTTTCCTTCTGGCAGTAAAGATTCACAATTCTAAAAAATACTGCTCTTTTATGTAGATCATTTTACAAGAGATTTACCAGGGATCTTATAGGTCATCTTGCCCAATCTCATTTTCAATGCAGGGAAACCCTACTCAACATGACATTAATACTTTATAATTAACGCTAAGTTTTGATACCAAAATCAACTCATGCTAGCCTTGTCTGTTCTAATTTAAAGGTTTTTGATTTGTTTAGCAGTCTAATTCTGCTCTAGTATTTTTTAATATGCCCAGATTCTGATTTCTTAAGTATTAACTATGACTATTTTCTCCAGGTCAGTGTTTCTGACCCTGATCTGCTAATAGTGCCCTAATCCTAGGTTGCTTCTTGTAGCTCATGGCTTGTTTTTCTTCCCCCCAGCTTAAAAAGAAAGGTCTGAGCCTCTTCCCTGAACATTCAGGCTTTCAATGTACCATATGAAAAAATGAGGTAAACTTAAGCCATTTAAACTGTGGTTCCCAGGGTGCTGTGGGATAGTTTAAATGATCAAAGAAAATACAGCTTTGTTGAATATCTGTTGGATACCACACAGACTACTAGATGAGACAGTTCACAGTTTCAACAGTAGATCACACTACATTAATTTTATTGACATCATATTTTTTGCAAAGTTGGATTTTTGGTAGTAGATGTAATAATAAGCATAAGAATCACTGTGGAACAGGACATGAAGAGCAGTGTCCAATCTGATCCTATTGTTTGAGAAGTTATGAAGTCCACAACAGAAGTATATATTACACTTGTAAGTAACTGGTTAAGAATGACATAAAACATTATTTTCCTTAAATTAATGTGTATTTTTCCCTAAGGGCTACTAAGTTTTTTAGATATAAATGCTTATTAAGTTGTTTGGACATAATTATCTAATAAATGAAAAAGTTATATATTTCCTTTGGGTCTAGTACTGCTATGAAAAAATTACCAACGTGCTAAAAGTGAAAGTTCGGAAAGCTCTGACATATAGATTCTTTTATGTATTTGGAATACTGTATTTAATCATTCAACAAAAGTGTTAAATACCTAGTGTGTTTCAGGAACTGTTTTAGGTTCTGGGAATCCAGTAGTGAATGAGATAGACAAAGCGTCTGTTCTCATGGTGTATATGTTCTCAAGGAGAGAAAATAGACAATTTTTAAAATGTGTAATTGCTATGAAATATTACACAGAATAACCTGATAATGACAGGAATGTGGAAGGACAAAGTTTAGTTAGGATGCTGGAGGCGCATTTCTCTGAAAAGGTAACTTTTGCACTGAGACACATCAATGACATTCAAAGCCATTAAAAAAAACACACACACAAACGTGTTTTACTCATCAACAACCAAATAGTTCTACATCTTATCATTCCTTGTTCTCTCCTTTTTCTTAATAGACTTCTCAATTATATCAGAGGAATGGTTGTCTTCTATTTCTGTTCTGGATTGTTTTTTTTGGCCATGAGAAAAATCAGTACACTTTACCTAAATGAGAAAGTGGTTCTTAAGGCATAACAACTCATTGTTTGCTAGCTATATATTAGCTATATAGTACAGTGATTAGTACAGTACATGCTTTAGTACAGTGATAAGACAATAAAACAATAAGGATGAGTGGATGTTGGTTATCACTTCCTTTTCAGCTAACAAGTGCTCTGAAAACATAAAATTTTTAAAAAAGGTGCTGAGGGCAATTTGTGTTGCCTATATCCTTAATATCTTTCCACAAATCACAAATTGGGTGTGTTCCCTTTTCTACTTTACCTCCATCACTCTGTAAAGTTTATTCCCAAACACTTGATGGCAACAAGCACTCATAGATCCAAGCACAGTGCTACTGCTGCCGTTCACTTTTTCTTTTTTGCGGGAAGACAAGGTCTTCCTCTGTTGTCCAGACTGGAGTGCAACAGTGCGGTCATAGCTTACTGGAGCCTCAAACTCCCGGTCTAAAGTGATCCTCCTGCCTCAGCCTCCTGAGTAGCTGGGGCTACAGGCATGACCACTACACCTGGCTAATTGTTTTAAAATTTTTTTACAGACAAAAATCTTACTATGTTGCCTAAGGTGGTCTCAAACTCCTGGTCTCAAGCGATCCCCCCTGGGAATACAGGCATAAACCACCGTGCCCAATCTTGCCTTTCACATTTTTAAATCATACTAATGCTCTTCCTTGGTTTCAACCTATTTTATTTGAACCATAATGTAAATTATGTAAGGATTTGTAAAGTATACTAATGTCCATATCTATCATTTTCTTAAAAATATGAGTTTATTATAGAAGCACCCAACTAACAAATCCAGATCAAGGTGTGTAGTTTGAAGTTTTAACTGGGAGATCTCTAAGTTAGTCACTGTCAACATTCCTAGTTCTCCTTTGCAACCTTGCTTCTGTGAGACTTGGTACGGATTTCCACTGAGTAGAAAAGCAAAACTAGTAAAGATATAAAACTATTCTTTTTTCTCTGCATCTTTCCCCTATTGCAATATTAAGAGTAATCTGGTGAGCTGTAGTGAATTAAAAGTAATTTATCCTCTCAAAAAGTAAGGGTTATTATGTCATTAACTTTTTTTTTTTTTTTTTTTTTTAATGACTAGGGAAAATTCAAAAGAACCATGGACTGACTGTGAATTGAAAGATCAGGAACCTGGCCCTGCTTTGCCACTAACAAAATGTATGTATGACTGGGCATTTCACTTATCTGGGTCTCTGTAGTAGGCAGCATCCAAGGTATTTCCCAGTGGTCCTCCATCCTGTATTCACACCTTTGTGTAATCCTCTCCCCTTCATTATAGGCTGAACCTAGTGACTCACTTCAAATGAGCAGAATATAGTAAAGGGGATGAGATGTCACTTCCAAGTCTGTTTAAGTTATAAACAGACTGTGAATTCCCTCTCTGGCTTGCTTTCTCCATGGCATACTCTGAGGAAAGCCAACTGCGATGCTCTCAGCTGCCCTACAGAGAGGCCTGTAGCAACTAATGCTCCCAGTGAACAGCCAGTGAAGATCTGAGACCCTCATTCCAACAGTACTTGAACAGGATCCTGCTAACAGACATGTAAATAGACTTGGAAGTGGGTCCTCTCCAAGTTGAGCCTTGTGATGAGGCCACAGCCCAGCCTACACACTGATTGTGTAGCCTTGTAAGAGGCTCTGAGCCAGAGGGCCCATCTAAGCCATCCCAGGATTGCTGGACCACAGAAACTGTGAGATAATAAATGCTAGCTGTATAAACCACTAAGTTTTAGAGTAATTTATTATGCAGCAATAGATAATTAGTACAGCCTGTGTTTCCTTTTCTGTTATACAAAGAGTTTGGTTTAAATGAGCTTTTGAGTCCCTTTCTAACTCCAAGATTCAATGAGTACACTTACATTGGTTGCAAAGGCAAAAAAGAGAAAACACACATAGACACACAAACTACAATTTCATGTCTTAATAATAAAATTCACAGTTCAAAAATCTATGGTAGTTTTAAATAAGGTTCAAGATTTGGTCACTTCCCCTTGAATATAAGTCATCTCTATTAGCAGCACTGCAATTAAAAAGAAAACCTAGGAAAACAGTCTTCCTATAAATGTCTTGTTAATGGGGAGATACAAAATACACATTCGTCCACTATAAGAACTTGACATATTTGGGTTAAGGAATATAACATGTTTGGCAGTCTTTGCATTAAAAAAAAGTAGGGATAATACAAGAAATTTAGTTATTATAAATGTCAATAATATACACAAATCTTAATATTTGCTTTATTCTAAAGCTCTTTCTGAAAACAGTGTTTTCAGGTAGACTGTGATAAAGATGTATATCTTAAATCCTAAGGAAACTACTACTTTTTTAAAAGTGAGATATACTCAATAAGTCAATAGTGGAGATAAGACAGAATCATAAAAAATACTCAAACTACCTCAAAGCAGGCAGAGAAAGAGGAAAAAAGAACAAAGAAAAAATGGGTTAAGTAGGAAACAAAGTGGCACAGATCTAATGTTCTTTCCAGTAAATTTTAAATTATTAGAGAAAACAGCACAACATAGTGGAATAACCAGTACAACAAGAGTGAGAAAACGGGCTTTAGCTCTAACTTTGCCATTTTTTAATTTTATGATTTCGGGAAAACTGGTTTAACTATCTGTAAAATGGACAAGTAGAAATCATCTTTGGTAACTCCAATTATAAAACTCTATGAATCTAATGGAAAATGTAGGAAATATAACTTCTAAATATTTAAAAATGTAAAATAAATGACGGTACACTATAATTCAATGGGCCATCCTTATAAAGTATTTATGAAACCACAGGAAAAATACTTATGACACAATTCAGGAGGAAAAAAGGAAACAAAACATCATATATACTATCATCACTAATACAAAGAAATCATGAAACCAAATAACAACAATAACACAACTCTGTACTAAAAGCAAAAACAAAAACCTGTAAAGAAATTTGCAAGTCTTACAATGATTGTAAGACCAGGGGTGATTATTTTTCTTTATCAATTTTGTAGTCAGTAAATGTATGTGAAGGTTATGATGTCTTGATGGAATAAAAGTTTTAAATGTTCAGTTTTAAAATAGTAATAATGATACCAAAAAAATCGTGCTTTACATATTTTCTATATTCTTGAAAATTTATTTGCGAACAAAAGTATAAATCTAATTCCCAAGGAGGGGAAAAAGCTTTCAAACATTTCTATTTTATTGAATGCTTCTCATTAGCTCATGTCTTTTTTTCCATCAGTAGCCTTTAAGAGAGAATCCAAGGAGAATTTTCCTGACTCTGAATTTATTCTCAGACTCTGAGAATATCTGAAGAACAGTTTCCCAGTTTTCAAAAGGGACAATGCTGCTTCTTCCTGACTGACACCACCATTTCGTAACTCCACTCTCTAAGCTCCTAAGTAGCATTACTCAGAAAGTGATGATCCTTAGGCCTACTGAGTCAGAATCACCTGTGGTCACCGTTAATGCAAATTCTGAAGCCAATTCTTGGCCTATTCGTACATAATTTCTAGATGTGGGGCCTTAAAATATGTATTTTAACAGGCATCCTCAGTAAGCTTTAGCATAACAGGGACAACAATCTAAGTACCCAAAGCATGTCCCCTGGACCAACACACTGGCATCATCTGGAGACTGCTTAGAAAAGCAAACTTTTAGGTTCTACCTTAGACCTACTGAACTAGAAACTCTAGGGTTAGGGCCCGGAAATCTTTAACAAACACCCTGTTGAATCTCATGCATGGAAAGTATGAGAACTATTGCTCTAAGGCAGTGGTCTCCAAACTTTTTTGAACACTTATCAGTAAAAAAAAAAAAAAATTTTGAGTATGTTCCCCATTCTCAGCATATGTAAATTACATAAATATATTACTGTTGATCGATATATCACATATAGCACATACATGACCATTCATTGTACAAGTTTTTGTTTGGGTGTATGTTTTCAATTCTCTTGGGTGTAAACATGAGAGTAGACTTGCTGAGTTATATTATCATGTTTAACCTTTAAGGGACTGTCAAAATGTTCTCCAAAGTTGCTGCAACATTTTACATTCCTAGCAGCAATATATGAGGATGCTAATTTATCCACATTCTAGCCAACATTTGTTATTATCTGGCTATTTTATTTGTAGCAATACTATTAGGTGTGGAGTGGTATCTCATTATGGTTTTGATTTGCATTTCCCTAACAGCTAATGATGTTGAGCACATATTTATGTGCTTAGTATTTATCCATATCTCTTATTTGAAGAAATGCCTACTCAATTTTAAAATGCCCATTTTAAAATTGGGTTGTTTGTCTTTTGTTATGGAAATAATATTGCTTTCTATTTTTCAGATACAAGTTTCTTATCAGGCATATAATTTGCCATAATAGTCTCATATTATATGGATTGTGGTTTTTTTTTTTTTTTTGGATGGTGTTCTTTGAAGTACAGAAGTTATTTGTTTTTGTTTTGAGACTGAGTCTTGCTCTGTTGCCCAGGGCAGAGTGCAGTGGCGCACAGTCTCCTGCTCACTGCAACCTTCGCCTCTGGCGTTCAAGCGATTCTCCTGCCTCAGCCTCCTGAGTAGCTGGGACTACAACTGTGAGCCACCAAGCCCGGCTAATTTTTTGTACTTTTAGTAGAGATAGGGTTTCTCCATGTTGACCAAGGTTGTCTTGAACTCCTGTCCTGTCCTCAAGTGATCTGCCTGCCTCAGCCTCTGAAAGTGCTAGGATTACAGGCATGAGCCACCATGCTCGTCCTTAAAAGTTTTAAAATGTTGATCATGTCCAATTTATATTTTTTATTTTACTGCTTATATTTTTAGTGTCGTTCTTAGAAGGCTTTGTATAATCCAGTATCACAAATAATTGTCTGTTTTCTTCCAAGAGTTTTATAGTTTTACATCTTACTTTACATCTTCCATCCATTTAGAGTTAAATTATGAGTATGACGTAATATAAGGGTTATTGTAATCTTTATGATAGGGTTGTAAATGAGATTATTTTCTTCCTTTCATTTTCAGATTGTTCATTGCAGGTGCAAGTTCAACTAACTTGTATATTGATTTTATATTCTGCAATATTGGTAAGCTTGTTTAGTAATTGTAATAGTTTTTCAGTGGATGTCTTAGGATTTTCTGTATAGAAGATCATGTCATCTGCAAAGAGAGATAGTTTTCTCCCTTCTCTTTTTCCAAAGTAGAAGCCTTTTTTTTTTCTTTTTTATTCCTAGTTGTCCTGGTAAGAGAAGACGTCCTCGTCATTCCTGATTTTAGGGAGAATACATTTAGCCTTTACAATTAAGTATGATGTTAATTGTCGTTTTTGGTAGATGTCTTTTAACTGGTTGAGGATGTTCCCTTCTTTTCCTAGTTTGTTAAGTGTTTTAAGCATGAAAATGTGTTGAATTTTATCAAATGCCTTTTTTATGTAGGCATTAGGGAAATTGAGTGTCAAAATATTTCACAACTCATTGAACAAAATAAAAATCCATGAATCGATATTGATACAAATAAAAGTGGTTGTTAAGATGGCCGAATAGGAACAGCTCCAGTCTCCAACTCCCAGCGCCAGCGACACAGAAGACCGGTGATTTCTGCATTTTCAACTGAGGTACTGGGTTCATCTCACTGGGGAGTGCCGGAGGATCGGTGCTGGTCAGCTGCTGCAGCCCGACCAGCGAGAG
>NW_012108208.1:731621-742699 GCF_000951045.1 Mandrillus leucophaeus
CATGGGGAGGGGGGAGGGGGGAGGGATTGCATTGGGAGTTATACCTGATGTAAATGACGAGTTGATGGGTGCAGCACACCAACATGGCACAAGTAAAGATATGTAACAAACCTGCACGTTATGCACATGTACCCTACAACTTAAAGTATAATAATAATAAATAAATTAAAAACAAAACAAAACAAAACAAAACAAACAAACAAACAAAAAATATGGCAAGTGGTTACTACCTCTGATGAATAAAATGTCTGATATGTTTGTCCCAAAATAAAAAAAAATAAAATAAAAAATAAAATCACTGGTCATGAAAAAAAAAAAAAAAAAAAGTGGTTGTTGCCCTGTATTCTATTGATATGATGTATTATTTTAATTGACTTTTAGATGCTATATCAACCTTGCCTTTCTGGGGTAAATTGATTTGGTTATGGTGTATGATTTTTTTTTTTTTAATGTCTTGCTGGATTTGGTTAACTAATACTTTGCTGAGAGTTTTCACATCTATATTCATAAGAGATGCTACTCTGTTTTCTTTTCCTGTGATGCCTTTATATTAGTTTGTTTTAAAAATGTTATAAGTCAACAATTTTGAAAATGCTTTCTGTGTATTCTACAAATGAGTAAATTTCTCAGGATTCTTACTGTTCTACATGAGAAGACTAAAACAAACCCTCTGCTTCTGGATTAGAATTAGAAGTATCTGAGTATCTGTTTGATCTGATTACACACAAACATATACACAAACTGACACACATATATCCTAGTTGTGTCCAAGAGAAGGCCTAAAAGCAGTAGCATACTAGTAGCTATTATTACAGTGTACATCCAGATCTTGGAATAAAGGCTACTTTCAGCACTAGGTCAGACAATTGACAAGATAATCTTGGAACATTTTGTGATGTCAGAAATTAACGAAGTGCTCCAGGAGTGATGAGAACATGTCAAAACGATGTAGAAATTACTTTGAAGGGGCTCTTACTGACCAAATGTGGGAAAATTTGAGTATCAAAATAAATACTGATAATAATAGAATGTAATCCATTGAAAAAATAAGAATCCATGAATTTATCCTGATACAAATAAAGAAAACAAATGATAAGTGGGGAAGAGAAGGGAAAGCTTTTCCTTAGTCTGCCAATTAATGAATGTAGAATAAATTATGGATGCTAGAAAGTCACAATTTTGCAAACATTATAGTAGTTAATGATAATTAATTCAGGCAACAATCATCAATGGATGCTATTTTGGGTTGTATGTGTTCTCTAAAAGTTCACGTGTTGTAAGTTTAATCCAATGCAACTTTGTTGGATGGTGAGGCCTAATAAGAGGTAATTGGGTCATGAGGGCTCCGCCCTTATGAATGGATTAATGTTATTATTGAGGGAATGGGTTATTTATTGGGAGGGTGAATTGTTATAAAGCTAGTCTGGTCCCTGGTGTCTCTCTCTGTCTCATGTGCTCTCTTCTGCCTTCCACCTTCTGCCATGGGATGACCCTCACCAGATGCTAGTGCTATGCTCTTGAACTTCTCCACCTCAAAAACCATGAGCCAAATAAATTTCTATTTTTATAATTTACCTAGTCTATCATATTCTGTTACAGCAACAAAAAACAAACTAAGACAGATGCTAAATGAAAAGCAGGTGAGGAATAAGATATGTACATAGTCTCAAACTATCACAAATTACTTAATTGCAAAGTAAAAAATAGTAACATTACAGAAGAGAAACCTGGTAGGTGCCATATTAACTAGGCTTAGCATCATCATTAACAAAAACAGGATAAACGAACATCCCATGCCTTTTCTGTGGTGCATCACTTCTGTAGTATTCTTGCCCCAAATCCATAATATGAATCTAATCAGACAAACTCAAATTGATGGACATTCTTCAAACTAATTTGCTTGTACTCTCCAAAAATACGAAGATCATAAATGACAAAAGAGAAGCTAATTCCGTATTAAAGGAAACTAAGGAAATTTGAAAACTACATACAATGTAATCTTGAACTGAATCATGAATAAGATATAAGATAAATATAAAAGACATTGGGACAATTGATGACATTTGAATATAGGCTATGGAGATAATAATACTGTATCCACATTAAAATTCCTGATTTTGATCATTCTATTCTGGTTATATAAAAGAATGTAAGGGTTAAACGGGTACAATGCCTACAACTCACTTTCAACTGGTTCAAGAAAAATATAGACATACACATACACCCATATAGAGAGGGAGAGAGAAAGAAAAAGAACTGGAGCATGAATGATTTTTAAAAAATGGGGCAAAATAAAAATGTAAACAGTGAATCTGGATTTTTTTGGTACTATTTTTGTAATTTTCTGTAAATTTAGATTACATTAATATAAAAAAGTTTTAAGGCATATAGGTCAACACCAACTGCAAACCACCCTGAATTTTACCAAGAATGTATCAGGAAATTTAGTTTCAGAAAGTATAATATACCAACTTGCTAAAGCAACAGAAAGCTACTTGTATTGCAAAATGAAAAGATCGTATGTAGCAGAATGGAAACAAAAAAAGAAGCTAACACTGTCTCCAACATATTCATTTCAGAAAGCTGTTTGTTCTAAAGGGTAAACAGAAAAAGTTCAATTTCCTGAAGATGTAATCTAGTATTATCCACACCAGGTGCAATATCCAATCTTATCCAAATAAATCAGCCCAAACGTATGCCTCTAGGAGGAATAAAGGTCAAATTCGAACAAATTGTCCATCTCAGACAGAGGGAAAGAATGTGAGATGTGCTTTGTACAAATAAAATGAACTTGTGTTCCAGAATAGTTATTATTAATGAGATGACTTTGACATTACAGAAAAAAATTACTTGAGGTTAGCCCAAATTGGGAGTTATTTTTAAAAATATATTATATATACGCAAACACAATAATTCTTTTCATAAAACTTAAAGTGAAAGTTCTGAAATAAACTATCTACATATTTATTAAGACAAAAAATCAGAAGTGATTATTAAGAATTCTCAAATAAGCCCATGTAACATGGTGAAACCCTGTCTCTATTATAAATACAAAAGTTAGCTGGGCATGAGGTGTGCGCCTATAATCCCAGCTTGAGAATCCCAGGATTCTCAAGTAATCATAATTTCTATATATTATGAAGCCATGAATGATGTTTTTATCTTTCTCCTGTTTTTTTTTTTTGTGGGTTTGTTTTGTTTTGTTTTTAGAGATAGGGTCTTACTCTGTTTCCGAGGCTGAAGTGCAGTGGCATGAACATGGCTCTCTGCAGCCACAACCTCTTGGGCTCAACAGATCCTCCTGCCTCAGCCTCCCACATAGCTGGGAGGTGCACACACCATGCTTGGCTAATTTTTAAATTTTTTGTAGAGATGAGATCTTGCTATGTTGCCCAGGCTGATCTTGAACTCCTGAGCTCAAGTGATCCCCCCACCTTGGCCTTCCAAAGCACTGGGATTACAGGCATGAGTCACCACACCCGGCCGTCTTTCTCCTTTTTTCTTTTCTTTCTCTTCCCCTGTTTCTCATATTCTCTACATTTGTGTTTCTCCCAACTACCCTGCTTGTGAAGGTTAACCAGAAGAACATTGCTTAGTTTTGCCAGTGGCACTCAGAGTTTACAGAGGTTGTGGACCTTATACAAGGTATACGTAAGAAGTGGCACATTTATTCTGACAGGGCATATAAGTGAAGCAAAATATCTTTCAAAGCATCTCACAGAAAAATTATTCCTGCTAGGAAAAGAGTCTCTGGGCTTCAGAATACGAACTATCCCACACAGACATGCTATGCACCTTAGAAAACAGCACTATGGCAATTCCTGACCACTGTGGGAAAAGTTCATTTTGACTTAGAAGTGCATCACCCAAACCCGCATTATCTTTGTCAAAAAAAAAAAAAAAAAAAGATTAGTAGTTAAACAAACTAAGAGACAGAATTATAAATGCACAAAAATCCAAAAATTTACATTTTATTTTTAAAAATCTTAACAAAAATATATTTGTGTTTTAATTCTTCCTTCCCTTAGCAATAGATGTATTTTCACTTTTCCTTGCTTGTTCTACTTCTGTTCTGCTGTAGAATACTTCTTAAGAATGCTAATAGATTCATGAGTCCAATTTTGTTTCTAAAGAAAGGAAGATTAGGCCAAGAAAGATGACTCATGCCTGTGATTGGGCACTTTGCGAGGCTAAGGCTAGAGGATTGCTTGAGGCCAGGAGTTCGAGACCAGCCTGGGCAATAAAGCAAAAGGCTCCATCTCTACAAAAACTTAACAAAAGAAAAAAAGGCTGAGCATGGTGGCACACGCTTGTATTTCTAACTACTTGGGAGGCTGAGGGGAAGGATCCCTTTAGCTCAGGAGTTTGAGGCTGCAGTGAGCTATAATTGTGCCACTGCATTCCAGCCTGGAAACAGAGCAAGACCCTGTCTCAAAAATTAAAAAGAAAATGAAAATTAAATTTAGTAAGTTCAAAAGTTTCTTACTAAAGTTTTTTACTGCAAACATTTAGTAAGTTCAAAGTTCAAAGTTCAAAAAATTTAGTAAGTTCATGATGGAATAAAATATCAAATAATGTTAACATTTATATTCTACTGTTTATGCCTCAACAAAAGTATCAAAGTACTGGGTGAGAGGAGAAAGTAAAGCTAGGCACTGTGCAAGTTATTTTATACATTATTTTACTTAAGAATGTGAAGTAAATATTATGATTCTCCAAGCTAAGAAATTTAAGGCTTGGAAATATTAGGTAATTTGCTTGAGATTAAGTAGCTAGGGTACAGCTTTACATTCAGGCCTGCTTGAAAACTTGAGTTTTGCTTATATGACTGCTTCCCTGGAATTTTTCTACTAATGCTATAGCAACATAATAATATCTTGACTTTTCAAATAAAGCAGGAGGAAAATAATTCCAGAAGTAAATGAAAATTTCTGAAATAAATTATAAGGATATAGTATGTACTATACTTTCAGACTCTGCTAAATTAATCGATACTTGACTATTTAAGCAATTTCATAAATCAAATATAAATTATAAATTAATACTTCTATTATAAAAGAATCATCCGACATGAGTTAAATGTGGGAATCACTAGCAAACTAATCTCTAAAAGTTAATTAAAAAAAGATGGGAGGTGATAACAGCACATTTTCCCCTTTAGTGTCTATAATATCTTCTGCAGTGAAAGATATTCTCACAATGACACACTCAAATATTTCATCCGTTCATTCTGTTCAGTCAGTTCTTATATGGCTCAGACTTCTTGCTATCAGCTGGGGAACAGGATATAGTAAAATTTCCTATAAGTTTTATTCTATCAATCTGGTTGCTAGCCAGATACAGTAGCACATACATTAACTTAGCCAGGAAACATTTTCCAGAGCATTATAAAAAGAGGCCTTAGGGGAAACCAGTGAGTCAATGAACAAGGCAGTCGAATATTGTGAGACAGCTCTTCCCTAGCCTGAAATCTCAGTTCGAATTCCCTATAGTGCCCATCAATTTCACACTTCATCGTCTAGAGCAAGTTGCTGGTAATAAGTCATAGGCAACTGATGTGGTGAGGATACCATCTTTGACGTACTCCTGGGTCTATTCATCATGAGAAGTGGCAGAAACACATTTTGTGTTCCTCTTGTTAAGGGAGGTTGATTATTCATTATTATTAACATGTATTTGTTGGCAAGGAGCAATATGAAACATGTAATTAGATTCAACATATGCACTGCAGGGTTTGTAATCAGGCAGTAGTTTTTTCTCTCTTGAGGGGAAAATAAGTAAGAAAGAAAGATCAGGCTTAAAATCTGAGTATCATATATCTTTCTATATAAAGGAGCACTGTTGACTTAAAATTAATTCTGACTTAAAAGAAAATTCCTTCTCTCAAATATCTGAAAAAACTAACTAATACTAAGTGAGCATTAATAGGCAACGCCTGAATCTTTTCCCTGTTAGTGGCCTCAGAGTTGGGTGGCAAAATTTGGCAAAAGTAAATCTGTCAAACCAATTACTTAGTTCAAGCTTTTTATTTGTAACTCTCAAAAACATTCTTGCTACAACGTTCTATTTCATATCACACCCATGTTACTATTTAATACCATAGATAACTAAATTTCTTACTAAAGAGTGTCTTTCTATATATACCTTCATTTAACAATAAATATACTTGACAAACTGCAATAATTTGACAGAGAACCTTGCAGGGAAAGTGTTATTCCATACTTAATATTTTACTGATTGGCTAAAAAATGAAAAATGTTAAATAAAAATAAAAGAATTGAGAAATATAAGTTTTCAAACATTCTAAAAAATTATAAAAGAATTTCTTTCCAAATTTCCAAAATTTATGTTTTACAATTTTGGTCATCCTCCAGACATGATGCACTGAGAAGAAAATATCACTTCTATGCTATTCCTGCTCCAAGTGCATCACCTGATTCTAATTATCAGAAAACAGCAGACAAATCCAAATTGAGAGGCATTCTGCAAAATAACTGGTCTGTGTTCTTCAAGAATGTTAAGGTCAAGAAAGACAAAGAAAGACTGAGGAAGTGTTCCAGATTAAAAGAGAAGCAGAGAGATGCGACAACTACATGCAAAACATAAATACGGGATTTTTCTGTTGTTATAAAGGACATTATTGGGACAAATAGCAAAATCCAAGTAAGGTCTGTGGAATAGATAATAATATTGCATCAATCTTAATTTGATAATTGTTTTCGGTTATTTAAGAAAATATCCTATTTTTTCTTATTTTTAAGAACCTCACACTGACGTATTCAGGAGCAAATGATGGTTGTCATGTCTGCAACTATCTCACATAGTTCAGACAGAGAATGAGTATGTACGGGTGACACAGAAAGGGAGAGAAATAAAGTAAAGGTGTTAAAATGTTAACACTGAGGAATCTGGATAAAAGGTATATTAGAATTATTGTACTATTCTTATAACTTTCATATGTCTGGAAAGTATATTAAAATAAAAAATTTAAAAAGAGTATGACAGAAAAAAATCTTAGTTACATTATTATGGAACATACTATAATTCAATACATGTTTAATTAACATAAAATGACCTTGAACTTCACATAATATATATCCCTTGATTGTTTTCGCGTATCTAGCAATTGCAGCTGTTGTAAACTGTCACTTATATAGATTTCTCTCAAATTTAGCTATACCAGTGGGGAAAAAATGGCATGATAATCCTTAACAGCTGACAACTTAAAGTCATTTGCAAAGTATTGTCTCACTAATTCAAACAAACAGGAAGAATAATATATAGCTGAAATAAACAATATTTTAAAATAAACGTTTTCTTTGTACTTCTAAATGGATATTGCAAACAAAAATATTAAGGAAATGTTGCCATACAGAGATCCTTCAAGCTAGTGTCAAAGACGAAGTGTGCATGTGTATATATATACACATATATACTATAAGTATAAATGAGTTTTTGTTGTTTAACATGTAGTCTATATATGGGCTGTTAAAACACAGGCTAATATTTACTGTATTCTTACTATGCCAATGCTTTAGATGCATTTATTAAACAAACCAACCCATCGAGTAGGTTTTATTATTAATGTAAAGCTTAGCTCACACTTCTCCCTGAAATTACATGTCATTGGCTTCCAATGTTTTTCTGTTGTTCATTTCTGTCAAATCATAACTCAGATGTGAAAGTTCAAATGCCAACTCCAGCCAAGTCTTCCTTAATCCAACAATCAGAACTAATCATTCTTGCTTCTGAATTCCTACAAGCCTTTATTCAACAACATTTGTTAAAGTTTTCCTAAATATATGTATTAAACACTTGCTACATCCAAAATATTGAGTTATTTGTAAGAGTTCACAGGGTAATATATAAAATAATTAAAATTATATAATAAAAAAATTAAAAATGCCTTGAATTTATTGGACACTTACCAATGAACCAAGCATGGTACTAAGTATGTTACAAACATTGTCTTCTTTAACTCTTTCTGCTACCCTATACAAAAGTCATTATTAACATCCCCATTTTGCAGATGAGAAAACCAACACTTAGAGAAATCAAGTAACTTGCCTAGGTAGGCATAACTGGTAAATGACAGAGTCTGGTCTACTTGACTCAAAAGCTTATGCTTTTAAGCTACTTCCTGCCTGCAAAAGGTAGCAGTCTCATGGAGGAGAAAATGTGAACTTACATCAATTATAGTTCAAGGTTAAAAAGTAATGTTCCATAGAAAAAGAAGGAAGACGTTGAGAAAGGAAGGAAGACTTGCTATCTAATATCTAAGCTGCATATTGAAAGACAAATAGAAATGTGATAAAGGGAGGAAAGTCATTCCAGATTGGCAATAACAAAGAGGTTTCAGGAATTCTGAGGATGTACATGTGAAATAGAAACTAGTTATGCCTGGAGGATCCATATTCTATGTAAGGAAATTAATATCAGAAAGATAAGCATATATATTTTATATATACACACACACACACATCGGCTATGACTAAATACAAAATTATAGAATTTTAATTTCCCTACTAGTGTGATATGCATAAATTCTGAATCAATTCGCTATCCTTAGTGCCAAAACTTACCAGACACAAAATGTATCAATACATTTTTGTTTAGTAAGTAGAATTTATTTAGTCAGCTTTTAATAAATGGTAACTCACAAAATTCCCACTGCATGAAGAAAGTTATTAACATTTATTCTTTTCCATTCCAGAACAGATGCTCAATGTGATTAGGGTTCTATATTATGAAGATTAATCCAACAGCCATCATAGATTGAGTTGGAGGGATACAGAATGGAGAATGGCGGGTAGTTATAAAGTAATAGGACTCCCCGAAAGCACACTGCAGCATAGTAGAGATGGATGGCCCCACATTCAACACAGCTGCCTTATCCTAGAGTTGAGGAAATCAAGACAAGATAAACTTAGAATCTTTAAGAATGTAAGGAACATTGGGCTGGCAAGCTGGCTGAATAGGAACAGCTCCAGTCTGCAGCTCCCAGCAAGATCAACGCAGAAGGCGGGTGATTTCTGCATTTCCAACTGAGGTACCTGGTTCATCTCACTGGGACTGGTTAGACAGTGGGTACAGCCCATGGAGGGTGAGCCAAAACAGGGTAGGGCGTTGCCTCACCCAGGAACTGCAAGGTATCAGGGAAATCCTCCCACCCCTAGCCAAGGGAAGCCCTGAGGAACTGTGCCATGAGGAAAGGTGCACTTCAGCCCAGATACTCTGCTTTTCCCACAGTCTTTGCAACCCACAGACCAGGAGATTCCCTCGGGTGCCTATACCACCAGGGCCCTGGGTTTCAAGCACAAAACTGGGCAGGTGTTTGGGTAGACACAGAGCTAGCTGCAGGACTTTTTTTCATACCCCAGTGGCACCTGGGATGCCAGCGAGACAGAACCATTTACTCCCCTGGAATGGGGGCTGAAGCCAGGGAGCCAAGTGGTCTAGCTCAGCGGATCCCACCCCCACAGAGCCCAGCAAGCTAAGATTCACTGGCTTGAAATTCTCGCTGCCAGCACAGCAGTCTGAAGGCAACCTGAGACACTGGAGCTTGGTGGGGGGGGAGGGGTGTCTGCCATTACAGAGGCTTGAGAGGTGGTTTTCCCCTCACAGCATAAACAAAGCCACGAGGAAGTTTGAACTGGGCGTCGTCCACCAAAGTGCAGCAAAGCAGCTGTAGCCAGACTGCCTCTAGATTCCTCTTCTCTGGACAGGGCATCTCTGAAAGAAAGGCAGCTGCCCCAGTCAGGGCCTTCTGGATAAAACTCCCATCTGCCTGGGACAGAGCACCTGGTAGAAGGGGCGGCTGTGGGTGCACCTTCAGCAGACTTCAACGTTCCTGCCTGTTGGCTCTGAAGAGAGCAACAGATCTCCCAGCATAGCGCTCAAGCTATGCTGAGGGACAGACTGCCTTCTCAAGTGGGTTCCTGACCCCCATGCCTCCTGACTGGGAGACACCTCCCAGCAGGGGTCGACAGACACCTCATACAAAAGAGCTCTGGCTGGCATCTGTCAGGTGCCCCTGTGGAACAAAGCTTCTGGAGGAAGGAACAGGCAGCAATCTTTGCTGTTCTGCAGCCTCCACTGGTGATACCCAGGAAAACAGGGTGTATTGCAGTGGACCTCCAGCAAACTCCAGCAGACCTGCAGCAGACGGGACTGAGTATTAGAAAGAAAACTGATAAACAGAAAGGAATAGCATCAACATCAACAAAAAGGACGTCCACACAGAAACTCCATCCAAAGATCACCAACATCAAAGACCACAAAGATGAGGTAAAATCAGTGCAAAAAGGTTGTAAATTCCAAAATCCAGAATGCCTCTTCTCCTCCAAAGGATCACAACTCCTCGCCAGCCAGGGAACAAAACTGGATGGAGAACGAGTTTGACGAATTGACAGAAGTAGGCTTCAGAAGGTAGTAACAAAGTCCCCCGAGCTAAAAGAGCATGTTCTAACCCAATGCAAAGAAGCTAAGAAACTTGAAAAAAGGTTAGAGGAATTGCTAATAGAATAACCAGTTTAGAGAAGAACATAAATGACCTGATGGAGCTGAAAAACACAGCACAAAAACTTCGTGATGCATAAAAAAGTATCAATAGCCTAATCGATCAAGAAGAAAGGATATCAGAGATTGAAGATCAATGTAACAAAAAAAAGCATGAAGACAAGATTAGAGAAAAAAGAATGAAAAGGAACGAGCAAAGTCTCCAAGAAATCTGGGACTATGTTAAAAGACCAAACCTACATTTGATTGGTGTACCTGAAAGTGACAGGGAGACCGGAAACTAGTTGGAAAACACTCTTTGGGATATTATCCAGGAGAACTTCCCCAGCCAATCTAGAAACACAAACCCAATTTCAAATTCAGGATATACGGAGACCACCGCAAAGGTACTCCTCAAGAAGAGTAGCTCCAAGACAAACAATCACCAGATTCACCAAGGTTGAAATGAAGGAAAAAATGTTACGGGCAGCCAGAGAGAAAGGTCGGGTTACCCACAAAGGGAAGCCCATCAGACTAACAGCAGATCTCTCGGCAGAAACTCTACAAGCCAGAAGAGAGTG
>NW_012108208.1:744340-745738 GCF_000951045.1 Mandrillus leucophaeus
ATAAACGGGATATCACCACTGATCCCACAGAAATACAAACTACCATAAAAGAATACTATAAACACCTCTATGCAAATAAACTAGAAAATCTACAAGAAATGGATAAACTCCTAGACACATACACCTTCCCAGGACTAAACCAGGAAGAAGTCCAATCCCTGAATAGACTAATAAGTTCTGAAACTGAGGCAGTAATAGCCTACCAACCAAAAAAAGTCCAGGACCAGATGGATTCAAAGTCGAATTCTACCAAAGGTACAAAGAGAAGATGGTACCATTCCTTCTGAAACTATTGCAAACAACAGAAAAAGAGGGACTCCTCCCTAACTCATTTTACGAAGCTAACATCATCCTGATACTAAAACCTGGCAGAGACACAATAAAAAAAGAAACTGTCAGGCCAATATCCTTGATGAACTTCAATGCAAAAATCCTCAATAAAATACTGGCAAACCGAATCCAGCAGCACATCAAAAAGCTTATCCACCACAATCAAATTGGCTTCATCCCTGGGATGCAAGGCTGTTTCAACACAGGCAAATCAATAAATGTAATCCACCACATAAACAGAACCAATGACAAAAACAACATGATTATCTCAATAGATGCAGAAAAGGCCTTCGATAAAATTCCATACCCCTTCATGCTAAAAACACTCAATAAACTAGGTATTGATGGAATATATATCAAAACAGTAAGACCTATTTATGACAAACCCACAGCCAATATAATACTGAATAGGCAAAAGCTGGCAGCATTCTTTTGAAAACTGGAACAAGACAAGGATCCCCTCCCTCACCACTCATATTCAACATAATATTGGAAGTTCTGGCCAGGGCAATCAAGCAAGAAGAAGAAATAAAGGGTATTTAAATAGGAAGTCAAATTGTCTTTGTTTGCAAATGATATGACTGTATATTTAGAAAACCCCATTGTCTTACCCCCAAAACTCCTTAAGCTGATAAGCAACTTCCGCAAAGTCTCAGGATACAAAATCAATGTGCAAAAATCACAAGCATTCCTCTACACCAACAACAGACAGCCAAATCATGAGTGAACTCCCATTCACAACTGCTACTAAGAGAATAAAACAGCTAGGAATACAACTTACGATGGATGTGAAGGATCTCTTCAAGAACTACAAACCACTGCTCAAGGAAATCAAAGAGGACACAAATAAATGGAAAAACATTCCATGCTCATGGACAGGAAGAATCAATATCATGAAAATGGCCATACTGTCCAAAGTAATTTATAGATTCAATGCTATCAACATCAAGCTACCATTGACTTTCTTCACATAATTAGAAAAAACTACTTTAAAGTTCATATGGAACCAAAAAAGAGCCTGTATAGCCAAGACAATCCTAAGCAAAACAAACAAAGCTGGAGGCATCA
>NW_012108208.1:751048-752217 GCF_000951045.1 Mandrillus leucophaeus
AACAGCAGATCTCTCGGCAGAAACTCTACAAGCCAGAAGAGAGTGGGGGCCAATATTCAACATTCTTAAAGAAAAGGATTTTCAACCCAGAATTTCATATCCAGCCAAACTAAGCTTCATAAGTGAAGGAGAAATAAAATCCTTTACAGACAAGCAAATGCTGAGGTATTTTGTCACCACCAGGCCTGCCTTACAAGAGCTCCTAAAGGAAGTACTAAATACGGAAAGGAAAAACCAGTACCAGCAACGGTAAAAACATACGAAATTATGAAGATTATTGACACTATGAAGAAATTCCATCAACTAACGGGCAAAATAACCAGCCTGTATCATAATGACAGTTTCAAATTCACACACAACAATATTACACTTAATGTAAATGGGCTACATGCCCCAATTAAAAGACACAGACTGGCAAATTTGAATAGTCAAGACCCATCAATGTGCTGTATTCAGGAGACCCACCTCATGTGCAAAGATACACATAGGCTCAAAATAAAGGGATGGAGGAATATTTACCAAGGAAACGGAAAGCAAAAAAAAGCAGGGGTTGCAATCCTAGTCTCTGATAAAACAGACTTTAAACTAACAATGATCAAAAGAGACAAAGAAGGGCATTACATAATGGTAAATGGATCAATGCAATAAGAAGAGCTAACTATCCTAAATATATATGCAACCAATACAGGAGCACCCAGATTCATAAAGCAAGTTCTTAGAGACCTACAAAGAGACTTAGACTCCCTCACAATAATAGTGGGAGACATTAACACTCCACTGTCAGTGTTAGACAGATCAATGAGACAGAAAATTAACAAGGATATTCAGAATTAGAACTCAGCTCTGGACCAAGCGAACCTAATAAACATCTACAGAACTCTCCACCCCAAATCAACAGAATATATATTCTTCTCAGCACCACATCATACTTATTCTAAAACTGACCACATAATTGGAAGTAAAACACTCCACAGCAAATGCAAAAGAATGGAAATCATAACAGTCTCTCAGACCACAGTGCAATCAAATTAGAACTCAGGATTAAGAAACTCACTCAAAACTGCACAACTACATGGAAACTGAATAACCTGCTCCTGAATGACTAGTGGGTAAGTAACGAAAATAAGTCTGAATAAATAAGTTCTTTGAAAACAATGAGAAAAAAGACA
>NW_012108208.1:754352-855115 GCF_000951045.1 Mandrillus leucophaeus
CAAAGCTGGAGGCATCACGCTACCTGACTTCAAACTATACTACAAGGCTACAGTAACCAAAACAGCATGGTACTGGTACCAAAACAGATATATAGATGAATGGAACAGAACAGAGGCCTCAGAAATAATGCCACACATCTACAACCATCTGATCTTTGACAAACGTGACAAAAACAAGCAATGGGAAAAGGATTCCCTATTTAATAAATAGTGTTGGGAAAACTGACTAGCCATATGCAGAAAACTGAAACTGGACCCCTTCCTTACACCTTATACAATAATTAACTTAAGATGGATTAAAGACTTAAACATAAGACCTAAAACCATAAAAACCCTAGAAGAAAACCTAGGCAGTACCATTCAGGACATAGGAATGAGCAAAGACTTCATGACTAAAACACCAAAAGCAATGGCAACCAAAGCCAAAACTGACAAACGGGATTTAATTAAACTAAAGAGCTTCTGCACAGCAAAAGAAACTATCATCAGAGTGAACAGGCAACCTACAGAATGGGAGGAAATTTTTGCAAAATATTCATCTGATAAAGGGCTAATATCCAGATCTACAAGAAACTTAAACAAATTTGCAAGGGAAAAAAGAAACCTCATCAAAAAGTTGGCGAAGTATATGCACAGACACTTCTAAAAAGAAGACATTTATGTGGCCAACAAACATACGGAAAAAAACTCATCACCACTGTTCGTTAGAGAAATTCAAATCGAAACCACAATGAGATACCATCTCATGCCAGTTAGAATGGCGATCATTAAAAAGGAAACAACAGGTGCTGGAGAGGATGTGGAGCAATAGGAACACTTTTACACTGCTGGTGGGAATGTAAATAAGTTCAACCATTGCGGAAGACAGTGTGGCGATTCCTCAAGGATACAGAATCAGAAATACCATTTGACCCAGCAATCCCATTACTGGGTATATACCCAAAGGATTATAAATCATTCTACTGTAAAGACACATACACACATGTCTATTGCAGCACTGTTCACAATAGCACAGACTTGGAACCAACCGAAATGGCCATCAATGATAGACTGGATAAAGAAAATGTGGCACATATACACCATGGAATACTATACAGCCATAAAAAAGGATGAGTTCATGTCCTTTACAGGGACATGGATGAAGCTGGAAACCATCATTCTCAGCAAACTAACAGGAACAGAAAACCAAACACTGCATATTCTCACTCATAAGTGGGAGCTGAATAATGAGAACACATGGACACAGGGAGGGGAATATCATACTCCAGGGCCTGTTGTAGTCTGGGGGACTAGAGGAGGGATAGCATTAGGAGAAATACCTAATGTAGATGACGAATTGACAGATGCAGCTAACCACTGTGGCACAAGTATACTTATGTAACAAACCTGCATGTTCTGCACATGTATCCCAGAACTTAAAGTATAATAAAAAAAAAAAAAAAGGAAAGAAAAAAAAGAGTATAAGGAACAGACAGTTATTTTTTGTTAAGCAAGTAACTCTCAGAAAGGTGCTATGTGGGGAAATGCTAAAATAGAGGACACTCAGTCTAAACACTAAGTAAAAGAAAAACATAAGAAATAAAACAGAATGAACAGCTATAAACATGCTGAACTTTTAAGATCTGAGTTTCATATTTAATTCAGTTTGCCACTATGTGGTTAAGTGAAAATGGACTTTCAAAGCAAGCTTTTTCTTCTGCCAATTTGTCAAATCATGTTAAAATACAGATGATGTGTATAAACAAACAAAAAAAATCTGGGCCAGGTGTGGTGGTTCACACCTGTAATCCTAGCTTTTTGAGAGGTTGAGGTGGAAGGAATGCTTAAACTCAGGAGTTGGGAGACCAGCCAGCAAAACGTAACAATATGGTATCTCTATTCAAATTTTTATTTAAATTAGGTAGGCATGGTGGTGGGCCTGTAGTCCCACCTACTCAGGAGGCTGAGGTGAGAGGATCACTTCAGCCCAGGAGATTGAGGCTGCAGTGAGCTATAAATGTGCCATTGCATTACAGCCTGGGTGACAGAGTGAGGCCTTGTCTCAAAAATAAATAAAATAAGATCTGTATTCTGATTGTAAAGGTAACATATACACAAAAAATCAGGGGTAAAAAATGTGGAATACCAAAAAACAAATAAACAAATTAAATAATCTATTATAAACTATACCAGCCAGAGAAAGCTATTATTACAAATTTTGCTTGCAAAATTGATACCAATTCTGGGGATTCTAGGAAGAGAAAACAATTGCAAAGGTGCAGAGGAAGGAAATCATGAGACTTTCAAGAATCTGAAAATAGAAACTTGGAATAAAAACCTGGGAGGACAGGGAAATAGAAGAAGATGAAGCTTCAGTTGATCATAAACCACATCTTCCAGTTGTAGATCCATAAAATGTGGTTACCATGGGTAGGTTAATTTTATCCATGCTTTACTAGCTGCTTCCTTTATCAGCAAACCGTCATTGGTTCATGAAGACTGCCCCTCTGCAGACCTCGCCTTATGATGGCCTTCTCCTCTTGGCAGGAAAGGAAAAGTGATGTGTGTGTGTACATGTATAGTATAGTATATTTTTAAAAATAACTTCCTAGTTTCTCTAATTAAATAGAAATGATTGAAAATAAAATATTGTTTAATAAAATTTGTAAGTGGATTATTAGTTGGCATAAATTTTTGTATGTTTTTCCTAAATGTAAAATAATTTTCTCATTTGAATTAAAACATTTTAGAAAACAAATGTAGTCTCATACTTTGATTCTTTGTTCTGTACTTGTTTTATAGAATGGTTTATATGAGAATAATATATTCTATATTCTATAAAATAATGAATAGCTTATATCAATTGTTGAATAGCTTATATCTCTTATTCTTGTATTATTTTCATATAATCTATTCTATAAAAATCATACTTTTATTTTTTGTTCCATACTTGTTTTATAAGATAGATTATATGAGAATAATATAAATCCTTAATAATTTTCTCGAAGGAAGAATAAATCATAAATAACACCTTATGACAGCTAGAAGTAGGAAATAAATCTTAAATTAACCATGTTAACATTTAAGTAAAAATCAGCATGTCTCAGCCAACTATAATATATATATTTTGAATGCTAATTGATTATTGTGAGTTTAACTTAAAGTATGCAGTCTAATACTTTCAAAGGAAGGAAATTAAAGCATTTAAGGAAGCTAAATTAAGCTTTTTATTGTTGTAAACCTCATATATATATAATAGATGTTTTATTTTTCTTACAAAACAAAGATAATCTCCTGTGCTAGTGAATAGGTAAGAAAATAAAACAATAGGCCTGATTATCTCTAAGGTCCTTTCAAATTCTAAAGGAAAATTTTTAAACCTATAGACTGCTAAGAACTAATTTCAGAACAATAAAGCCGTTAATTCATACTATGTATAAAAACACATAGACACAGATTTAAGAATATAAAAATTATTATACTATTTCTTCTCGAAACATTTTTATTTGTGAAACAAAATGTTTTTAAGTTAAAAAGGCAGAAAACTAGAATTCTTTCATGAAAAAAAACCACATCATTTTCTCAAGATGACACTTCGAGAAATTTAGTGCTTGTTTTTTGAAAGACTGACCCTCCCTAACCCCAAACCCCAGTTCTAAGGGCACAGAGAAGAAAAAGACAAAGGAAGCTATTATTGTGAATTGTAAGGGAACCAGTCAGGCTGGTTTAGGAAATGGACTTTAGGGATCTTTCAATATAGTTCATTCTAGTCCACCACCCAGGCTACAGGGCTGAAGGAGAGATACAGATTAATAGTTTTTTTTTTTTTTTTTCAATATGAGAGTCCATGTTAAACCATTTTCTGTCTTCTTAGATCCACAGTCTTAGCAAATTTGTTAGAAGAATGTGCAAAAATGTAAATAAGTAATTTACAAAAGAAAAAATGCCACTAGTCAATAAATTTGTGAAAAATATGCTCAATCTCCTAATTATCAAAGGACCAACCATTGAAAACCAGTTACCATAACTCACCAACTAAATGAAGCAACAAAATTTTTTTAATGAAACAATTCTAATGTAGATAAAAGTAAAATTGGTTCTATCTGTTTAAATTAAATTTAACCTTAAGCTGACTCCTTACATATTTTATGTTTGACCTAAAGTTTTCTCCATACATAGTGAACTGTAACCTAACTGGATGAATAGACTGTAACTTATTCCTATAACAAGTAGCCAAGTCTCAGCCAATCACCGCATCTGAGTTTCAGCCAATCACAGGTGGTCAACTCTTCAAGCCCTATTCAAATTCAAACACCCAGCTGTAACCAATCCAGCTGTTTCTGTTCCTCACTTCCATTTTCTGCATATCACCTTCTTTTTTCTGTCCATCCATAAGCTTAACTGACCATGTGTCATCCAGGAATCGCTCTCAACATATTCTGTTTTGGGGGCTACCCAATTCATGATTCATTATTTGCTCAGTTAAACTCTGGTACTTCAATTTGTCCAAAGCTTTTCTTCTAACTTATCATACTTATATACTGGAACACTGGAAAAATGCTATGGAAAAGCAATCTGGTTCAAAAAAAAAAAAAAAAGAGTCAAAAACCTATTCATGCTTTTGGGACACTAATCCATCTTCTGAGTATAACTTTTAAAATAATAAAACAGTATAGGAGAAAGTATCTTTCCATGAATATAGTCACGTCAGAGTAATTTATAACAGCAAAATGTCAAATGCAACCTCAATGTTCCATTAGAAGGAAATAGATAAATTAAGGCACATATATTCAATGAAAACATGAGAGAGAAAGGCGTATTCTAAAAGCCTAAAACTCATATCCTATGAATCTATAAACATGAGCATAATTTACAAGGGTGAATTTTTACGTGGGTATTATGACAAAAATAAAATTAATTCAATAAGAAAAAAAAAAAACCAGATTACTCTAAGTATCTATGCCAATCATTTGCTTAGATTAGCTGATCTTAGATCCAATCCCTGCCTCTCCTTGGTTCTATTCTATACAGCAGGGAACTACATTTTTCTGTTTCCCCTGGTCTCTGGGCTTCCAGTAGTTTTGACCAATGAATGCTATTAGTAAAAGGATGGAGGGTAGGAGGAGGGGAGAAGTCAG
The DNA here is from genome assembly GCF_000951045.1 of Mandrillus leucophaeus. Classification (NCBI taxonomy): domain Eukaryota; kingdom Metazoa; phylum Chordata; class Mammalia; order Primates; family Cercopithecidae; genus Mandrillus; species Mandrillus leucophaeus. The sequence goes on from NW_012108208.1 coordinate 759,470, forward strand.
ATTATTTCTTCTCTCTTGTCTTTGTTTCCCATAGTGTCTCCAGCAGTAGCTCCATCTCATTTGTGACTAAAGCTTATTCAGACAGTCCCCTCCGTGGTTCCAGCTTTTTGCCACATGACCTCAGCTCCCTGGTTTCAGTAACATTGCCTCCTGCCAGCAGCTTCCTGCTGTTGCCATTCCCTGGGATGAGTCACTATTCCTGGTTTGGCTTCTAGAGCTTTCATCACCTATATAATTTAATATCCTGTATTAAATTATCCCTGCTTGAAGTATTTAGAATGGTTCCTATTTTCTGAAAGGACCCTGAATGCTAGAGTATCTCCAATTAATGTAAAAGGGACTGTATTAATCTGTTCTCACGCTGCTATAAAGAACTGTCCAAGGCTGGATAATTTATAAAGCAAAGAGATTTAATTGACTCACAGTTCCACATGGCTGGGAAGGCCTCAGGGAACTTACAATCCTAGTGGAAGGGGAAGCAAACATGTCCTTCTTCACATGGTGGCAGGAGAGACAAGTGCAGAGCGAAGCAGGGAAAGCCCCTTATAAAACCATCAGATCTCATGAGAACTCATTCACTATCAGGAGAACAGCATGGGGGAACCGGCCTCATGATCTAATCACCTCCCACAAGGTCCGTCCCGCAACCGCAACATGTGGGGATTACAGTTTGGAGTACAATTCAAGATGAGATTTGGGTGGGGACACAGAGCCAGACCATATCAGGGACAAAGATCATTGATGACAAATACATTGAGAGACTTGTTGAATAGCTTATATCACTGTGCATACGCACCTGATTTTCATGGGAACTTGGCTTTCAAGGAGCCCAACCTCAACAATGTAGCAGTCTCCTAGATCTCTTATTTGTGCTGTTTCAAGATTTGAAAGAAACTAGTGCACCCTCTAAATGAAGGGTTACACTTTCTAGAGAGTTTTCTTCCAGTCATTGAGTACTTGAGAGTGGTCAACAACAAACAGCAAAACTCTGCGCTAAAAATACGTTTAAATGTTAAATTCTAGGGGAGTTACTAGGAATGCACATACAGTAACATTGCTACCTTGAGACAATACTGATCAAATGAGTTTTACCTTGCAAGCAGTTTTTCAAATTTTAAATGAGTGTTAACTCATGAGTCAATTTAATGGGTCATGACCATTATTAATTGAATTAATGGGATTAAATTTATTAAATTTAAAAATAAATTATAATAGAATTTAAGAAAAATACCAAGGTGTAATGCTTTTAAGAGGGTAAGATTCATAACATAAACTCTTGTCTCTGTTATACAGTACATGTGTATGTGTGATTGTGGGTGCATGTGAATTGAGTTGTAATGAAAAATCTGTATCTATATGCAGATCAAGGTAAAAAAAATTTTTGAAAGCCATCATACTAGTACTTTGCCTAAACTTAAAGATATAAAGTGAATACAAAACACCTCAAGGTTTTCTCTAAGTGAGGTAAGTTAAAGAAAAATGTCTTCATTTGTTGCACAATGCTAGTGTGTTGAATATAAAAATAAGAGAATATGATCAGCAGAACTTGGCAGATTACCCACAATCACTGATGCTAATTGTTAGGAACTGAATGTGTGCCCCCAAAATTATGTTGAAGGCCTAACCTCCAACATGACTATATTTGAAGACAGGACCTTTAGGGAGGTAATTAGGGTTACATGAGGTCATAAGTGTGGGGCCTTAATTTGACAGGACTGGTGTCCTCATAAGAGAAAGAGACATAAGGAGTGTGTGCACACAGAGGAAAAGCTGTGTAAGGACACAGCAATATGGTGGCCATCTGCAAGCTAAGAGAAGCCTTGCCAGAAAGCATCCCTGCTGGCACCCTGATCATGGACTTCTAGCTTCCAGAAATGTGAAAAACTTAATTTCTATTGTTAAAACCAGCAGTCTGTGGTCTTTTGTTATAGCAGCCTGAGCAGAGTAATTATCCCACATCTTTCTCTAAATCTGTTGCAGCCACTCATACACGAACAAATTCTTACAGAGTTTAAAATAAGTATGGGCAACTGGAGAGATATAGTATAAATTAGCATTTATATAAGACTACACTTAGTATATCTGAGTTGGATATATAATGGTAACATAAAATACATAAAAAATCATTTAATTTCAGATAGATTAATATTTTTTCTATAAAACTTGTTCACTTTTTTGCTAATATAAAGCATATATAACTAACTACATTATCAGGTGATCGGTTGATATTAAACATGTAATTTAGAGGTACACTGCTAAACTTTTGATGTGACTTTCTGTCCTTTTTATAAATTATAGCCGCCCCTCTTTAATTTTTATGATTGCTAAAGAAAAAGATTAACTGCTGAAATGTTAGGAAATATGTATAAGAAAGAATACAAACAAATCCAAACAATGATTTTGAAACTAAATTTTTTTTTTGTGACCAATAATAATTCTAAGATGACTTTAGAAGTGACCCTTGAAATTGATGGGCTACAACTACCTCTGGGGAAAAATCAAATTATTACTAAACATGTATTTTTTGATTCAATGTAAAAGCAACATAAAAACCTTGGAATGGCTTTACAAGAGAAATGTGTTCAGAAAACTCAAAAGAGTACAAATTTGATTCCAAATTTTAATGTAACATATAACTCTGTATACCTCAGACATAATAGTTTAGATTTCTAAAAATACCAGAGTAACTGTGTTATGTTTATAATTACTCCTTTGGTACCAAAATAAGATACATGATATAGTAAAACATTGAAAAATGGTATGTAAACTGTTGCTTGTGGACACATAAGGGCAGCATAGTGTAAATGGTGGTTCAGACAGTCTGGCTCCAGAGGCCATGCTTTTAAATCAACTCTGCATTTTACTAGTTGTGGGACCTTGTGAAAATAACCTAATTTCTCTATACTTCAGTTCTTTACCTGTACAATGGGATGACAACAGTTCACACATCATTGGGTTGTTAATGTGTGCTCTAGGAGTTGATATTATGATAATGTTTCCCACACACTAAGCACTTTATAAATGTTAAAGACAGACATACATAAAGGCTGAGAAAAAAAATGCTTAACTCTTATCTCCTTAAGTATAGTTTTTTCCTTTGCCTTTTTACTTACTTCTGCTTTGCTTCATCCTTATAGAGATATCTTTCATGGTGGAAAGATGAAATAATAAAAGGCTTCATAACAGACAAATTTCTAGGATACTAATATCCTCTGCACTCTTAAATTCTGATCTGCTTATGTGAAATTTCCAAGTTGATGAGCCATTTACAGTAAAAAGAGAAACTGTGACAGCTTTCATATGGTACAAAAACATTTTGATGTTGGTTCCTAATGTTTGTTTTGTTTATTAGGTAAATGAGGGAGATATCATGCTAGGTATTCAATAGGTACAGTTATTCTTAAGCTACTTATCTCTAAAATATATTTTTTAAGTGAGATACATTGTGCTTGCCTGGGGAGAATTAAGTCTCTTCAGATTGAAAGCAGCTGGACTAACTGACTTTCAAAATCTAAATTTGTTTTATTCAGAAACATATAGGAAAGAGTGAAATGAACACCATCCCCCAAAAGGTATTATACTCAAGAATAAAACTATTCAGGGAAATTCAAACTACCTTATCTGAAAGAAAAGCATGAATCAATTTAAAACTGAGAATCAATTTTTAAAAGTTTATGTGGGTCTGTAAGTAAAAGAAGCAAAAAGTTCATCAATAGAAACCAGTCACTGTAAATAGCAACCTGGAGCTCTGAAATGTCAATTTCACACTGCACTAAGCATATCCCACCAAACATGACCAATCTGCTGTTAGGAAAAATATCAACACCTGCTACTACATTCCTTGAAGTAGTAATAGGTCAGACACATGAACCAGGTCAGGTACAAAACTGCATCCACTTAGACCTATCTACCCAGGAATCATTTTCCATTTATTTTAAGTGCTTATCACTTTTAAATCAGATGTGTTAATGAACCCAGAACAAATAACTAACTCCAAATAAACTGTAGTTTGGTTTGGTATAATTAAATGCTAAGAATATCCTTACAAAGCTTTGGGGAGAAACTAAATGAGTTAGAATATATTCATTTAGAATTTCAGGCTGATGGCCAAAATATATAACCTATTGTTATAATCTGCCACTCATATGCCTCCTTCAGTTAGGTGCCCAATCTGAATCATTTATTAGGTAATAAAAATTATGCAAGGGAAGACTGACTATTTTCCATATGAGAAGTTCCTTTGGAACTTCTTGAAATCTGGCCTGAGGGACTGAGGATTCACACACTTCCAATCTGACAACAAAGCCAAAAAATGTGTTGCTGTGTCACTCAAAACCTCTAAGGAATTTTCTCCCTTTGGGAGAGTTGGGGTGGGGAGACCTATGAATATCCAGTCCCTCCCTGAGAAGAGAAAATGAGGGATGTCAGTAATGAGCAAATAAAAAGCAGCTCTAGAAATAGAATTTTCAAATTCAAGCAGATTTTATTGAGGATGACAAGCTACACAGACACAAAAATGTGGCTTCGATTTAAGGCACAGAAAGGTTAATGAGCCCTTGACAACTACAGATAATTTTCTCTTTCTGTTTTTTTGTTAAGTTTCTTTCCATAATATATCCCTACATTACTACATCCCAGAAGTAAATAGCAATACAAGCCAGTAAGTCAACTTCATGGAAATGCCAGGTTTTTATTATATTAAGAAAAAAAATGATGGTCAAGGAGGAGTCAGTAAAAAATGCTGTAGTCCTTATGTGAAAGACAACAGGCAGAGTCAAATAAAGGTTTGCAGAATCAAGAAGTCAAATACTATAATAAATACAGTAAATTTAGTAAACGGAGTCACAGCCTTCTCAAGAATTGTCAAGTAAGATAATTCTACTATTTTAATAGACAAACCACTGGTCTCCGATACTCATACTCTAGAATGTCACTTACCAATGTCCATAGGGCCAGATAATTAATAGATTGTAACAGTATTGATGCCTCTGTTCTCTCCAAAAGCTGTTTTTAGAAAATTACATTTACAAGTATATTGAGTCCAAGTGGTGGAAGCCTGTAATCCTGGCACTTTGGGAGGCCGAGGCAGTTGGATCACTTGAGGTTAGGAGTTCGAGACCAGCCTGGCCAATATGATGAAACTTCATCTTTACTAAAAATACAAAAATTAGTTAGACATGGTTGCAAGTGTCTACAATCCCAGCTACTTTGGAGGCTGAGGTAGCAGAATTACTTGAACCCAGGAGGCTGGGGTTCCAGTGAGCCAAGACTACACCACTGCATTCCAGCCTGAGTGACAGAGCAAGACTCCATCTCGGAAAAAAAAAAAAAAAAAATTTAAAAAGTATAATGAGATATACAAAATTATTAGAGGTTCTTTGTCCAGGAGTTCTGAGATCATGGAAAATGGTTTTGATATCAAAAGAAAACAGTGCCCCATAACACCTCCCACTTAAAAAACACTGTAAAGTTTGGCTTTAATTATTTAAAAAATAGATTATAACATTAAAGCTTCTCAGTGAGCTGTTCTCAACTGTACCAATCCATCAATAGCTGGCATTACTTCGTAAACTATTTTTCTGACATTCACTTGAAATTCCCTTTCCACATTCATTCTCTCTAGTCCATTTTCATTTATGCTGTTCCCTCTCACTAAGATACTTTACATTCTTCTTTCTTTTTAATCTAAGGTTTACTTTGATTCAAGGCCAAATTCAAGACCTGGTTGACCTGCTTGGACCCTTTCCCAACCAAGAATCAATCCCCCTCCTTTCTGGCCTTTCACAGCATCTACCGCCTCTGTCTTTCCAACTTAGCAATCCCTTAACAAACAGATAAATTATGTTTTTAAAATGCAATGCAGTTGGTAAAATCTAGCTGGTAAGATCAAAGTCTCATAGAAAAGAGAGGATTAAGAGAAAAAATTATGCTTTTAAGCATGTTTTCTTAAAAAGAAAAGTTTTAAAAGGCATCTATTCCAAAACAATATAGATTTATTGAAGTTACCTGCTCCCACAGGCTTCCAAATAGAAAACCCTGCAGCTGAAGCAGATTCTCCCACAGTTCAATATTAGGGGGCTTTATCTCTTGTCCTTGAGGTAGCCCTTATGGACTTGGAATTCACTACATTTTATACTTGAATTCTCTCTTTTTTTTTTTTGCCTATTTTTTTTTTTTTTTTCTCAAATCTTAGCCAAATGTTCATGTCATTAACTGATCAAATTACTAGGCTGCATAAGGCATAGTTTTTTGGACTGGTCTCCTAAACACTGCAAAGGTAGAAAACACATAGGTTTCCTGTCTGTGCACTGCTTCTCAGATCCAATGAGCCAGCCCACTAAAGAGGACTGGAAAATAACTAACAATTTTGTATTGCTTTAGGTCACAATTATATAAGACTGAATTTTCTTGAAACACTGGCTTTGAGGAACTAATGTACTGTATTTTATTTCACTAGCTATTCCATTAAAAAAATGAGTGTCATTGTATTCTATTAATCAAAAAGTCCATTTTTTTGTTTAAGTCCACATGGATATTTACAGATATTCTAATTTTGGTAAAAATTTTTAAAAATCAGATCTTAGAGATAATTAAAAATTTTAAATTTATTTTCCTCCTTTGATGACTCATGGTGGTCACATTCAATATTATAGTTTATAACTCCAATTGCCTCCCGTACTATTTTCCCCTACAATTCATTCATTATTTCATTTCAGTATTCATTAAATCTCTGCCTTATTTGTGCTGGTGACTCAGCTAGGCATAAAAGTTACAAACATGAACAGTTGATGCCCTCCAGGAGCTCAGTTTGTACAAGGAGGATCCAGTTGGTAAGGGCATCTCCTTTATTGAAACTAAACACAACAACTAACATCCTCCAGGAGTAAGAGACAACTGGACCAACAGCCTCCACTTAGTCTCTTGAGCTTCATCTCTCAAACTGGGTTCACTTGAACTATCATCACCACCTTCATGCTGCCCCCTAGAGGTAGGTTATTCTTTTAATAATAATAATAATAATAATAATAATAATAATAATAAATATTCCTGGGAATTCTGTCAGCACAATGTAGAGAGGCTGACATTTTAAAAAAGGCTTTTCTAAATAGTTAAGGTAGAATAAATAGGAAATTAATAAAGATATAACAAATAACATGTAGCCTAAATAAATTCTGAGATTTCTGATTTTACCATTACTAGCTGACTTATAGAGCTTAGGCTCTATGTTGTTTAACCTGAGACTGTCATACTCTTAAGAACTAACAGAAGCTGCCTACTTCTGCTATAGTTGTCTGTATACAAAGTGGAACTAAAACACAAAACCTGTGGAATGTCTCAGCTTTAAGAAGAACATGTTGCTAACTGAAATTTAAAAAGCAAATTATATTCTGCAGAAATATCTTTAGCAAATAAAGATTAACATATTTATTTTGTTAAAGAATTCAAGGTGACAAGAAAAATGATAAGTCAGATATTAAACAAAATACCTGCAAATATCCAACCTTGTGATGATAAAATAATGCAAAATAAAACAATGAGTTTTCCCTATCAGCCTGTAAAACTTACAAAAAGTTGAATGAATTAATGTCACTGAAGGTGGAGTGAAGCAGAGGTTATTTAACATTGCTGATGGTAAAATAAACTAGTTAAGCCCTACTGGAAATCAGTTTAGCAATATGTAATATTAGTAGCAAAAATTTCACATCCTTTAACCCTATTACCGCCCTTCCAGAGTGTATGAGGTCATTCTTGCACTACTATAAAGAAATACCTGAGAATGGGTAATTCATAAGAAAAGAGATTTAATTGGCTTGCAGCTCTGCAGGCTGTACAGGAAGCATAGCGGCATCTGCCTCTGGGGAGGCCTCAGGAAGCTTCCATTTATGGCAGAAAGCAAAGGGGAGGCAGGCACATTACATGACGAGAATGGGAGCAAGAGAGAGTGAGTGACGGGAGGCACATTACATGACGAGAACGGGAGCAAGACAGAGTGAGTGACGGGAGAGGTGCTACACACTTTTAAACCACCAAATCTCGTGAGAACTCACTAATGTGAAGACAGCACCAAGACATGAGGGATCTGCCCCTATGACCCAAACACCTCCCACCAGGCCCCACCTCCAGCATTGGGGATTACAATTCAACATGAGATCTGGACAGGGACAAATATTCAAAAAACTATATCACAGGGAATAACTGAAAGTATAGAAAAAGCTATGTGTAGGATGTTTTCACTGTAGTGTTACCTGTGGTAATGATAAGTTGAGGGCAACTTTATATTCAGCTGCCGTTAATTCAGCAAAATACATCAAATCTGTTTGGTGAGATATTATGGAACCATTAAAAATCAGCATTTATATTAGGGGTACTTGTATTATGTTTCAAAGTTTTAAAATTAATTATTTTAAAAGCAAACACTATAGACATGTGAAGTAGCTGAATTCTTTGATACTTTGACATTAAATGGCAAGTTCTATCTCACTGTATAATAAAAAGAAAGTATAGTAGGAACATGTCTAAAGGCCTAGTAAAAGCATTTGTAAAGGTACAATATATTTTGGCTAATTAGTTTACTGCTTTTTAAAAAGGAGGAAATGGTTCATTTATACTGAAATAGTCTTTTTTTGACTATAACCTTTATATTCTATAGGCACTCAAACCTAACAATGGCTTCCTTGTAATACACAATCAAGGGAATGTATCTCCTTGTGAAATAGGTTGGGTACAATGTAGCATTTACAATTAAATATAATAATCACAATTGTAGCAGAAAAGCTCAGCTGACATTGATGATTTCTACTTTTTGATACAGAGATATAAAAGATCTTAGCAAGAACCTATATAACACAAGCTATATAAGAAAGGATGAAGAGACCCCAGAATGCAAAAAGAACATTTGTGTGAGAAATACACAAAATTTGCTGTTCACAAGTAAAATCTTTGATTTCAGAGTGAGTGTTTTGGCCAATGATTTCCAGAATGTGAGCAGAGTTTGAAGAGATGCTTCATAGTCTCCACACATAGGAACATTCAATAAATGTAAAATTACTTGATATAATTGGCCAGATGGTATTAACAGATTAGTGAAAACAATAAGGTAGGAAAATGTTAAAAGGAAACATTTCAACAACAATGGGTAGAATTCATTTTGAGAATGGGAAATGCTTAATACATTGAAGAGTTTTATATGCTGCTTTTAATCAAATGAATTAATCAAATTTTAAGCCTCTTAAGCAATGACTCTAATAAAGGGTTATTGTAATTCTTCCCCCTGTCTAAGATAATCACCTTAAACAGCAATTTTCTATAACAGGTATGGTCACTGAAAGTAATTTTCAGAGAATTATAGTACAAACTGAAATAAGTTATGCGGGACAAACTACTCTTCCAAAATGCTGCCTCTAATATGGCCAAACTCCAGCCCCTTAGGTTAATACATTTCAAATTTTATTAATTTTGTAGGCAATAGCAATGCTGATCAGTGTAACTTCACACACAACAAGCGATTTGCATAGATGCTATAAGTGGTGACTGTGACATAATTATGAACTATAATGCATGTAGAGCTAGAGTTCTCAACTCCGCTGATTGACGGACAGTGTGTCTTAATTGTAAATTACACAATGCATGTTACTTACTCTCAGGAGGTACCTCAAATTTTTTGATTTTAGGTGATTTCTAATGTCTCTCCTGGCTCTGAATTTCCACAACTACTCTGTCAGATATCTGCAAGAGTATTTACCCTTTCAATTTAACCTGCTTTCTGCTTTGAAGGTTGGTCTGCATGGGCTACTCAAGTGGCTTCCTTGCCCTCTCGCATACCGATGGTTTTGGTCAGTGAAAATCTGTGAAATAATAAGATATATAATATATATATATACACACACACACACATACACATATATGTATGTGTATATATGTATATACGTGTGTGTGTGTGTGTGTAGGTCTCTGCTACCAGTCCCTGACACAAATTTCCAAAATTCCTTGGGATTTTCAAGGTGATAGGAGTGTCTTGCGTTCTAATGAGACAACTCTTCGGTGGACTTCTGAACAAGGGGTAGTCACCAGAAAGACCAAGACATGATTCTAATCTGAGAACTTCAGACCCAGCTCCCATTCTCTGGAGAGGGGAGAGCGGATGGAAATTGAATTAATAATCAATCATGTTTATGTGGTTAAACCCTCCATAAAAATCCCTGAAGCAGGGGGTTCTGAGAACTTCTACATTGGTGAACACAGCCATGTGCCAGAAGGGTGGCACACCTCAACTCCACAGGGACAGAAACTCCTGTGCTCAGGACCTTTCCAGACCTTGCCCTGTGTATTTCTTCATCTGTTGTTCATCTGTATCCTTTATTACATCTTTTATTAATAAACCAGTAAATGTAATTCAAGTGTTTCCCTGAATTATGTGAGCTATTCTTGAAAATTAGTTGAATCTTAGGAGGGTGTCATGGGAACCATGGCCAGTGGTGGGAACCATGTGATATGGGTACATGTCACAACCTAGACCTTGTGATTGGCATCTGAAATAGGGGGCAGTTTTGTGGAACTGAGCCTTTAACATGTGAGATCTAACACTATCTCCAGGTAGACGATGTCAGAATTGAATTGGAGGATACCCTGCTCTTTTCTGCTGGAGAATTTCTTGATGTGTGCGGAAATCCCTTCATGCATTCAGTATCAGAAGTAATGTGTTGCGTTAGAGTATGAAAAACACTTTGGTTTTTCCTCTATCTCAAAGAAGTCACAGCAGGAGATCAGATAGTAAAGGAGATATAGGTCAGGGAATTTATTCCTCTGGCTCTTATGCCTGAGAATCACCTTGAGCTCCCTCCTTCCCTCCCTCCCTGCCTCCTTCCCTTCCTTCTTTCCTTCCTAGACAGGGTGTCACTCCGTTGCCCTCATTCTCTCATTGCCTCCCTCCCTTCCTCCCGCCTTTCCTTCCTTCCTTCCTTCCTTCCCTTCCCTCCCTCCCTCCCTCCCTCCCTTCCTTCCTTCCTCCCTTCCTCCCTCCCTCCCTCCTTCCCTCCTTCCCTCCTTCCTTCCTTCCTTCCCAGGATCTCACTCTGTTACCCAAGCTGTGTGCAGTGGTGTGATCCCTACCACACCAGTTAGTTTTTTTTTTTTTTTTTTGGAGAAATGAGGTCTCACTATGTTGCTCAGGCTGGTCTTGAACTCCTGGACACAAGTGATCCTCCTGTCTCAGCCTCCCAAAGTGCTAGCATTACAGGAATGAACCACTGCAACCACTGCACCCAGTCAGAAAGCAACTTTCTAAGTCATTTTCTGTAATATTGCCTTTTACAGTCAAGTTTTCTCTCCTTTTCTTGTTTTGCTGAAAAATATCAAAATGTGAATTATTTCCCTAGGACATGGAAGTATTGGGTCAATAAAGTTATTAAAAAGGGGTGGGGCATGACCCTATTTCTAGCCCCTCCAAACATTTTAATGTCTTGCTTATTAGAGTGCACACTGCCACAAAAATACTTTTGCTTTCTCATTTCAACAGACAAGTCAGAGTAAAACCTTCATATAAAATAATTTGTTTTTAAGATAAGGAGTTGTCCTGGGAATTAAGACTTTGCCCTAGTTTTAGAAAATACTTGCTGTGTAATCATATGCAAGATTTATATTTTTTCCTAGGAAGCATATGTTTGCATTTTTGTGTACAGAACAGAGTCAACTTTCAAATGTGACTACAAATTTCAACATAAAAATACATTTAACAATGTTCCCCAAATAAGCATACAAAATTCACATCTATAAACATTATACTATGGATAACTAACATTGTATATTTATGCCATTTAAATAATAATGGTTGTCTATTTATGACTACATTTTTGCCCTATAGTTAAGGATAACTTTTTTCCCCTTCTTCTGATGATTCAATCTTAGACAACTGTACTGTTTAAGTGCCTGTGAGCTATTGTTATTACATAGCTATTAAGGAAATTTCTTTGCTTCAGTTATCTCTCCAATGTGAGTTGGCCTAATTAAATAAAAATAATGAATGGGCTTGGGTGCTAAGAGGAGCTGGTTCAAAGCATGGAATAAAATAGTTCCTTGTATAGTTGAGCTGATATTTATCATAACTGTCTGGAATAGCACAGAGAATGCCAATTTCAATTGTAATGAACAGTACTAATTAGTTCCCATTAGCAGAAAAACAGGGATCCACATCATTAGTTTTCCCTCCAACTCCTATAAGCATTAGGATTTAAAAAAAAATTCTGGAAAGTTTAGCAATGTCAAAAATTTTTAAGCTTAAAAACAATATTACTGTGAGATATTTAAAAGAATTCTGGAAAGGTAATACAAGAGATAAATTATTCAAGAAAATGCCTTTTTGCAAATGTACAAAATGGAATTAATAAAGAGCCAGTTTCTCATTAATTATAAACAGAAATAAACTTCAGGGTTTTCAGAGCAGGTATGTATAGTTTATGTATAAATTATAGTCATCCATCAATATCAGTGAAGGATTGATTCTATGACCTCCCACAGATACTAAAATCTATGAATGCTCAAGTCCCTGATACAAACGGCATAATATCTGCACATAACCTATGCACATCCTCCCATATACTGTCATCTCTAGATTACTTGTAATACCTAATACAATGTAAATGCTATGTAAATAGTTCTACTGTATTATTTAGGGCATCATGACAAGAAAAAAGTCTGTACATGTTCAGTACAGATGCAGATGTTTTTCAAATATTTTAAATCCCAGGTTGGTTCATGAATACATCCAACTGCATGTATAATTTATATATAGCTACAAATAACTCTGTGAATGTTTGCCATTGTTCATTCTTTTATCTTTATTAGAAATCGTGCTGAAAGCTGGAACTAAATGCTTTACTGCAACTATCTTTGTTTTAGAGAAAACGTTCTTTCCTGTCCCTCATTGCTTCTGGATGACTCTCAACAGTAAGTTTTGTTCTACTTAAAGTGGTTTCTTGCTAAAAGTTTACCCATTAATAATTTATGTCAAATATTTACAAATTTTCATCTAAAGCTGCCTCATTCTAAAACACCACAGCCTTTTATTATGGCATCCAGGATTTGTGATCAATGGAAAAACTCATAAAGAAAAAAATATAAAGTGCTTAGGAAAAGTCTTATCTTGAAGTGGGTACATATTTCTACCCTAAGATAATGCAGATGCTGCTATAAACATAGTAGAACTGGGAATTGCTCCAGATAAATTCACCAGGAAGTCTTGTCTTGCTAAATTAAAATGGCCCCACACAACTACATTTCAATACTAACTGAAGAGAGAATTGAACCCTTGGCTGGTAAAGGCTTTCAGAAACAAGCATTTCATTATTCACATAAATCCTGTTTTAACCTTTGAAGCAAAAAGATCTCTGAAACATATTAATACTTAAAAATAGTAAGTACTATTAACACTTAAGTGTACTTCTGAATGGATACTTTGAAGTTTCTTACCAGTAAACTCATAATATCTCTAAAATAAACCACAATAATTTTCAAACTTGCGTAGTGCTATGACAAACAACTTAGTGAAGTCAAAACCAAACCCAAATCTCCTTGATTATTCAATAAACATTCAATTTGTTCATTTCCCATAGACAAAAAAAAAATCCCAGTTTTTATACCCTACATATGACCTAAATAAAATAAACCTCAGATAAATTTGTATGATCACATAGATGTTTCCTCACATCAAATAACTGTATTTTGTTTTAAGAAGCAATACTTCTAGAAGATTGTATGTAATATACCATTGATATTGGCCATTAAAACCTTTACTGATAATCAGTCATTATGGTCTCTCTAAAGTACTTAAAAACATGGTCTATAAATAGGGTTCTTGAAGTCTAACCCTACAGAAGAGGACAAAGCATAACATAATACTGAGAAGAATTACAGCAAATCTAACTCCAAGAAGAAAAAAGACTTTTAACCTTTCTCTTTTAATCACATGCTACAGTTAGTATACGTAAAACAAAAAAACAAACAAACAAACAAAAAAAAAGCATTGTATTTTCCTAAGAAGACAATCTGGCTTCATGGCTCAAAAAAGAAAAAGAGAGAGAGAAACCCAGTGAGCCATACAATATGTGGCAATGAGGCACTAAAGCTGTGAGCCCATTTTACCAATGCTGTCCTAGCTAAAGAATTGCTGTCTCTATGTTAGATACAGGGCATGTGCCTATTTTTGTTGAGGACTCTAAAGTATAAAACTTGAATTTAATCTTGCTACTCTTTCAGGCCTTGCTTACAGCAAAGTAGTTCCATGGGATTTAGGTAACAGTATAATGTTATACAACTGTGCCCTCTACATATCTAAGCTAAACTTAAAGTTCAAAACGATCTCATTCACTCAGTCATTTTTACAGTCAAAATTTTTTGATTGGAAATGTATAATTGAAATTGGATACTATTAAGCTTTCAGTATGAAAGAATTTCCCCTACTTCTCCTTCTCCATGAACATAACATCTATAACACCATAACATCCTTGAAGTTTTCAGGGAGCCTAGGGTAAACTATCAGCCAGGCTTAGTTATTGAACTACTCCTAGACTATATTAATCACTGTTCTGAAAAAATGTTGATAAAGAAACTCAAATTATGCTACGTCAATTTGACTTTATCCATTTCTCTGTGAGTTTAGGAATAGCAACTTAAGTCTGACTGTCTGTCAAAGGTAAAAGTCAAAGCTTACCTGTGTATACTAGTACTGCATTGCTATTAATTACAAAGAAAATATATTCAGATGTCTTTGCAGCTCTTGTCTTGTATTAAACTATCATTTGATTTACACCATCTCCCCAATTTTTCTGTTTGAAAAAAGGTGAGCTGAGAAGTATTTCAATATTCTTAATTTTCCTGATTTTTCCAAATATTTCTGCTTAAATTATTTTTAACTTTTTTATTTTGAAACGTTTATAGACTCACAGGGAGTTGCAATAATAGTATAAGACTCCCATGAACTCCTTACCCAGCTTCTCCAATGGTGACATCTTAAATAATTTTAGTACAATAACAAAACTAGGAAATCATTATTAGTACAATACTGTTAACTACAGACCTTAGTTCTCACAAGTTTTTACATGTACGCACTTGTCAGTATACGTATCCTTTTATGCAACTTGATTCCATGTATAAAGTTGTGTAACAAACCCCTCTCCACAAGGAGGCACCTTGCTACCGCCATTCTTGATCCCTGTCAAATATTAATCTATTCTCCATCTTTTTAGTTTTATCATTTTGATAATGTTATATAAAGGCAAATATACAGTATAGGTAACCTTTTCAGACTTTTTTTTCATTAAGCACAATGCCCTTGAGATCCATCCAACTTGTTGCAAGTATTAATAGTCCATTGTTTTTTATTGCTGAATAGTATTCCATTGCACAGATATACCAGAATCATTCACCTATTGAACGATATTTGGGTTATTTCCAGTTAGGGGGCCACGAAGAATAATATTGCTATAAACATTCTTGTGCAGATTTTCATGTTAATATAAGTTGTTATTTCTCTGGAATTAATCCCCAAAAGTGCAATTACTGAGTCTTATGGTAGTTGCATGTTCAGTTTTGTAAGAAACTGACAAACTATTTTCTAGAGTGGCTGTACCATTTTACATTCCTACCAGCAATGTATGCGTGATCCAGTTTCTCTGCATCCTTGTCAGCATTCAGTGTTGTTACTTTTCAATTCTAGACATTCTGATAGGTGTGTAGTAATATCTCATTATAGTTTAAATTTACATTTTCCTCATATTAATTGCGAAAAGAGAAGAAATTTTCATATATGCATGTGCCATCTTATATGCTCTTTGGTGAAATGTCTGTTCACGTCTTTTGCCCATTTTATAATTGGACTTTTATTTATTTAACTGTTGAGATTTGAGAACTCTTTATATATTCTGATCCAAGTTCTTTGTCGAATTTGTGAATATTTGTGGTTTGCAAATATTTTCTTCCAGTCTATAGCTTGTTTTATCATTCTTTTAATAGTCTTTGGCAGGGCAAAGGTTTTTAATTTTGATGAAGTCCCATTTATCAATTTTTATAAAATAGATCATGCTCTTGGTGTCACATATAAGAACATATTGCTTACTCTTTGCTTAGGTCCCAAAGCATTTTGTGTATATTTTCTTCTAAAGCTTTATAGTTTAAAATTTTATATTTAATTCCATGATCTATTTTGGGTTAACTTTTATATAAGGTGTGCAATTTAGGTAGAGTTTTTTTTTTTTTTTTTTTTGCCTATGGATATCCAATTGTAGAGCAATGGTTATTGAAAAGACTATCCTTCTTCCATTGAGTTGCTTTTATACCTTTTATGCTTCTCTATTCTGTTTTATTGTTTTATTGTTCTATATGTCTATCTCTCCAATTACTATAGCTATGTAGTAAGTCTTAACACTGACTAGAGTGATTCTGTTGTTCTTTTTCAAATTGTTTTTTCTATATAAAATTTAGAATAAGCTTGTCTACAGCCACAAAAAGTCTTCAGATTTTGATAAAAATTATGTTGTACCTACAGATACATTTCAGGAGAATTTAATTAAATTATTTTTTGTGTCACTTCATGTGAAATTTTTAAGAACCTTTTAAAATTTAAATAATAAAATATATTATTATCAAACAATTATAAAATTGTGCATTTTACATGGTTTTTTTTTTCTTATTAAACCTTTTAATGTTTCATAAGAAGACAGTAACACTGAAAAATAACGGTACCTTTCTACTAGATCTCTACTTCCTTGTTATGTTCCTCACCAATAAAGATTATGTGGTACATTACTTTTTTATTTTTAGAAGTTCACCAAATGAGTTATGGTTTTCATTCAAACCTATTGTAAAATATTCCTATCAACAGTAACACCTCTTAATTGCCAAGAATAATTATTCTATTTTTAAAGAAACATGTTAATATAAGGAATGCTTAATGTCATAACTGGGATAATTTTGCCCAATAAAATTTTATCCATTGCTTTGCCAGTTTAAATTCTTTTTCCTATTACTCTGGCTGACTTCTCTAACTTTCTACCAGAAAAATAATGAATTTAACACATGGCTATATATATCACTCATATATATAATACATATCATATGTAATATATATCTATTTCAATTTCTATAATTGATACACATTAATGTTTTTGCACTAAATCCAAAGAGTATTATTAAGCAGATAAAAACCATGTTCTTGCCAATCTTGTTATATGTTAAACCATTTAATATAAATTGTGCCCATATTTATATAGAGAATTATTTAGAAGCACTTAATTTCAGATTAAAAATAAGTTTAAATACTTTAAAAAATATTTTGACAAAGCAACAAAATTCACATTGAGAATTTCACTCTTAATAGAAGAGAAAATACTCAAAAATTGGTAGAGTTCTGAGTCAAATATGGGCAGGTTTTGAATTTCACAGCTAAATATAACTTAGAGAAATGAAAAACATTTAAGTTAGGAACACTTTTCCCAGAAAGTGAAAAAACAAAACAAAACAAAACAAAAATTACCTCTTTGATCTCATACTATTGATATGCTTTTAGTATTTTTTTTTTTTTCTTCTTGAGATGGAGTCTCACTCTGTCCCCCAGGCTGGAATACAGTGGCACGATCTTGACTCACCCCAGCCTCTACCTCCCAGGTTCAAGAAATTCTCTCACCTCAGCCTCCCAAGTAGCTGGGACCACAGGCACGTACCACCACACACAGCTAATTTTTGTATTTTAGGCTGAGACAGCGTTTTATCTTATTGGACAGGCTGGTCTTGAACTCCTGACCTCAAGTGATCCACCTGCCTCAGCTTCCCAAAGTGTTGGGATTACACGCGTGAGCTACCATGCCTGGCCACTTTTAGTATTTTAAATGCCAAAAAGTTCAAAACATAGTAGCCTTAAAATCTAAAGTTATATAATATAAACAACAACAACAACAACAACAAAAACAGTTTATACTGTCTAACTGGATAATTTTTTTAAGAGTAAGAAAACAAATGTGCTAGTTTTGAGTCTCATCTAGTGTGGTAAAGTAGAAATAATAAGAACGCAAGGTGAGTATTTCAGAAATAAAATTTTCTTAAAATAGACCATTATTTTTATTTACAGTATTAGGATACTTTTACTTTCACTTATATTTGTCAGTACAATTGGTCTAAAATAGACATTCTTGTAGTTAGCAAATGGCACAGAGATATGCACAAGTCCTTATACATGACTTACTCTTTGCTAAAAACAGAATAAGTTGTAAAGAAATATTTGGACAGGTTTGATACTATTCATGTTATTTGGGTGGCAAAGAGTGAAATCAAGCAGCCAGTGCATGCATTATATTGGTTCCCTAGGGTAATACTTCACATGGTGTGGTTTCCAAAGCAGCAGAAGCAGTATCACAGAGATATTTCTTAGAAATGCAATTCTAGGGCTCTACCCTAGACTTGTAAGAGAAACTGTGGGGTAGAGCCCTGCAATCTGTTTTAACAAGACTTTCAAACGATTCTGATAGATATCCTAGTTTGAAAAGTAATGATTTAGGACAAAGCAACATCTGGATGTCCTGCCTACCAGCCTTAGAAAAAGCTTTTGCGTTTCGGATTCCCCACAAAGGACGGCATTACTGACATTATGGATGAGACCATTCTTTGGTGAACTTTTAGCATCCCTTGCCTTCTGGCAAGAATAGCAATAAATAATGTGCCTACATATTTACCATATACTCAAGGGTTGGTAAGAACTTAGTTAAGAATCAATAATAGGGGAAAAGGTTGCCTTTAGCCCTTTCATTCTTCACCTTGTATTCACCTCTTTCCAAAGACCTTGACCACACTCTTCCCTTGCTTCCCCAAATCACTTCTGCTGGGAGAAGAAAGAAGGGGTGCTGCTGTTGGTTTATAGAAACATACGACAAAGGAGTAGGGACTATGGCACACAGACTTTTTATTGAAGCCAATTTGTATTAGTTATACATCACTATCTTGTTTTATATTTTTTCCTAATGTTAAGTGTCAGTTCATTCTTTTCAACCCCAAATATTTTACAGAAAATAAATGGGAAAAAACCAGAGTATTTATATAAATGATCCTCATAAGGATAAGTCTTTACATTTAAAACTTTAGTCAACAATAATAACTATACATAAAGGTTGATAAGAATATCTCACTACTAAGAGGATAATCTGCCACTAGAATTAAAGAATTTCATTTTTCTTAGAAACATCAATTCAATCAGTGATCTACATAAAGAGTTAGAATATACCAGTTCATAATTCTTGTTCTAAGATTTCATATTTTATTATCCCAAGCAATGTCATCTGCTAGCTTTAAAGCCCTCTAGAAAGAAGACACTATAATATCTCCTTCTGATAAAACTCTGGCATTAAATTTTTTCATTTTATCTCAGCTGAGAAGTACATACACTTGACCGACAGTTGAACTTCTCGGCTATCCCCGAGACTGCAAGACCAGCCCCTCCACTTCCTCCTCATCCTTAACTTACCTAAAATGAAGATGATGAGAATGTACACCTTGATGATGATTCTTTTCCACCTAATAAATAGTAAATATATTTTCTCTTCCTTATGATTTTTATCACCTTTTCTCAAGCTTACTTTATTATAATACATATAACATATAAAATACGTGTTAATCAACTGTTTAGGTTATTGGTGAGGCTTCCAGTCAACAACAGGCTATTAAGTTTTTGGGGAGTCAAAAGTTACATGCACATTTTTAACTGCATGGGGATTCAGCGACCCTAACCCCCATGATGTTCAAGGGTCAGTTGTACTCTAAAGTAGGGGACAAGGGATGAGGGTGAATGGGTGGTAATGTTTAAGGTTTTTATGCACTCTCCCCATATTACTCTCCCTAGAAGATGGTACTTTCATGTAGCTTAAAAGCAAAATTAAGTTCTCAGGTACATTTAATGGGGCCATATTTCTAAGACATCGAATGTGTGAATAAAAGAGATTATAACTGGAACAACACCTAAGCACCTTCTTGTCTTCTTTATCTTATGTAAGGTCATGCTTCTGACTATCCTCCCTCCTACATGATTGATATAGTTATTATGAGCTAGTAGCAACCTCTAATATAGGAACCACCTACCTAAGAACTACTGGAGAACAGAGAGGGCCACAGTGAAATAATACATGGATTAAGTGGCTTAGGCCAGCTCTGTTCTAGGTCTTAAGGCAAAAGACCATAACCCTCTTTTATACTCAGAGGACAAAAATTCACAAGGCAAAAACAGAGGGTGACTCTGGACTTAACAAAGGAGTCCTCAGGCTCAAACAGTATTTACCCTCATTCATCACACAGAGAAGGAAATCACACAGGTATTTGAGGCCAAATAGTAAAAGAGTATGCAATAGCCTGGATGTTCTCAGTGAAGTAGAAGACTATTAGTTGAATATTGATGATCACAGCCAAATCTCTTTGTGTTAGGGAACATGATTAATACTAACTAAAACCTTTCATTCTTTACTTTATAAAATTCATTTTGTATAGAATAGCACAAGAATCTGCATGAGAACTTTGACTATATATCTCACTTCAAAGATGAAAATAAAGGTAAACCATCTGGAATTCAACTCAGTAGGTATATTTTTCACACAGATGTGGGTATAGTAATTCTGAAACTACTGTTCATATATTGAGAGACTGACAAAACGAGCAAATGCAATAATGATGTTAAGGGCTATTATTTTTACTGTTGGAAAAGGCAGCTACAGATACTGAATTCGGAAAAAGCAGGAAGAATCCTGTATTATTAGATTTGAATTAGATGTATCTGTATAAACTCACGATTTTTAGTATACATATATATAGATAGATGGATAAAAGATATAGATATATCAGTAGACATTGATGTGTATAGTTGTATATGTATGTGTACCTGAATGTATGCATACATCTATTTCCTAATAGATCTATACATACAGGTCCCTACTGAGATGACCTAGAAGCTGTAACAGTTCATTAACAATGAGCACACCTAGTGCTCTAATCTTAATTTCTAAATGTCCTTCTCTAGTAAAGGGATCCAGGACTCCTTCGAGAAACAGCTGACTCTAGGGCTGGGGCAGGTAAATGACAAGATAAACCTGTAATATGTCGTTATGCCAGAAATTATGGAAGTCGCCATAGAATGATTGGGGGCATTTCCAAGGGATCAAAAGTCAGGTTGCCACTCACAACCTGGGACAACTTGAGCATTCAAACTAATAATAATAGTGTTGAATTATAAGTCACTTAATAAAATAAAAACTTATGAGTTGATACTGACGGTAAATAA
The DNA here is from genome assembly GCF_000951045.1 of Mandrillus leucophaeus. NCBI lineage: Eukaryota > Metazoa > Chordata > Mammalia > Primates > Cercopithecidae > Mandrillus > Mandrillus leucophaeus. The sequence continues at coordinate 780,771 of NW_012108208.1, forward strand.
GGAAATAAAAAGTGGAGAAAAAAACTTTCTTACAGAAGAGTGGCAACTAATAAATATAGAAGGATGACAGTTGAAAATCACCATTTTGTAACTATCATAGGCAAGAAGCATCCAATGAATATAAACTAGTGAGTGCAAGGTTAAAAAAAAAACAAGTTATTACATAGTCTCAAAGTATCTCTCTACAAATTACTTATTAATTCAATAAAGCTTAACCAAATAGCACTGTGTGCAAACTGACATAATGTGCCTCCTGATATGCTGCACTGAGAAGAATAAAACATTGCATCTATGATATTCCTGCCCAAAATGCATAACTTGAATCTACTCATGAGGAAAATCAGACAAATCCAAATTGAGAGACATTCTATAAAAATATGGCCTGAACTATTCCAAAAATGACCATGTTATTAAAGACACAGGCTGTAAACTGTTTCACCTTAATGCAACTAAACGTGCCAAAATCTGCCAGACTATAGGTTACATAATAATGTGTACTAAATTAAAGATCCTGTTTGATAACTATACTATAAAGATGTAAAAGAATGTTCTGTTTCGGCTGGGCACGGTGACTCACACCTATAATCCCAACACGTTGGAGCCCGACGCGGGCGGATCACGAAGTCAGGAGATCGAGACCATCCTGGCTAACACGGTGAAACCCCATCTCTACTAAAAATGCAAAAAAAAAAAAAAAAAATTAGCCACGCGTGGTGGTGGGGGCCTACAGTCCCAGCTACTCCGGAGGCTGAGTTAGGAGAACGGCGTGAACATGGGAGGCAGAGCTTGCAGTGAGCCAAGATCGCGCCACTGCACTCCAGCCTGGGCGACAGAGCCAGACTCCATCTCAAAAACAAAACAAAAAAAGAAATGTCCTATTTTTAGGAAATATTTAAGCATTTAGGAGTCAAAGTGAACAGTGTCTGCAACCTACTCCCAGTTTATTAAAAATACAATAATAGGCTGGGTGCGGTGGTTCACGCCTGTAATCCCAGCATTTTGGGAGGCCGAGGTGGGCGGATCACGAGGTCAGGACAACCAGACCATCCTGGCTAACACGGTGAAACCCCGTCTCTACTAAAAATACAAAAAATTAGTCGGGCGTGGTGGTGGGTGCCTGTAGTCCCAGCTACTCGGGAGGCTGAGGCAGGAGAACGGCGTGAACCCAGGAGGTGGAGCTTGCAGTGAGCCGAGATCGCGCCACTGCACTCCAGCCCAGGCGACACAGCGAGACTCCATCTCAACAACAACAACAACAACAACAACAACAACAAAATATATATATATAATGTACATTAAATTCTCAGTTCTCTTTTCTTGAAACTAAAAAATCTCAATTATTTCAGCCTTTGAAATCTACATGAGATAAAAGAAGTTAAAGACTTTCCTAGATAAAGCAGAAATTTGGGACGTTTAAAAAAAGAATCTGTAGTTTCAAGTCATTCAGTTTAATAAAAAATAATTGAGTATCTAGCTCAAGGAGTCCTACATTCAAAGAGTTCACAGTCTATTGAAGAAGAAAAACATGCACATAAATAATTACAGTGTAACAGAAGCATAATATAAATACAAATATGAAGTATAAGAAATTACAGGCCAGGCATGGTGGCTCATGCCTGTAATCCCAGCACTTTGGGAGGCCAAGGCGGGTGGATCACAAGGTCAGGAGATCAAGACCATCCTGGCTAACATGGTGAAACCCCATCTCTACTAAAAATACAAAAAAATTAGCGGGTGTGGTGGTGGGCGCCTATAGTCCCAGCTACTCTGGACGCTGAGGCAGGAGAATGGTGTGAAACCGGGAGGCAGAGCTTGCAGAGAGCCGAGATTGCCCACTGCACTCTAGCCTGGGCGACAGAGCAAGACTCTCTCAAAAAAAAAAAAAAAAAGAAAAAAGAAAGAAATTACAAAAGGTCCAGCCTAGGCAACACAGTGAGACCTCTGTCTCTACACAAAACTGAAAAATTAGCCAGGTGTGGTGGCATGCACCTGTAGTCCTAGCTAATCGGGAAGGTAAGGTGGGAGGATTGCTTGCACTCAATAGTTAGAGGCTGCAATGAGCTATCATTGAGCCACCGCACTTCAGTCTGGGTGACAGAGTGAGACCACGTCTCTAAGAAGTAAAAAAAAGTAAAAACAACAAAAAAGAGAAAGCACTAACAGGATATCAAGAGGTAGTAATTAATGTGACTTCCATATGAGCAAATATTTAACATTCACAATTTTCCTAGGCACTGTGCTAATTGCTTTCCATATTAATGCACTGACTGTACCAACAACTCCATAAGGTATACACTATTATCTCCATTCCACAGATGAGGCAACCAAGGCACAGAGAAGATGAGTATCTGGCCATGGGTTATCTAGCTAGGTAGTTAACTAAATTTCAGGCAGGTTGACTCCATAAAGAAGACTTAATGAAGGAAACAGCATTTGAATTGATCCTTAAAAGGCAAGTATAATTTCAACCAGCAAGGGGAGTGGGAAGAATAATATTCAAGGCTGGAAGAAAAAAGGAAAGACATGTAAATAGTAAATATAGGTTGTATAAAAGAAACAGTAAAAAGTTCAAGGGATGGTAGATAAGATATGGGGAGAGAAATGGGTAAGAGCAGAGGATGGCAGATTGGATAGGCCTAAAAAAAATAGCTTCTATCATGAGGATTAATACAGCATTTATTAGTAAAAAGAATGGTTATTATAATATGCACCCAAATCTTGATGTAATTCAATGAATTCAGTATGAGGAGTCAGTCGTTGGGACATCCAAATGAACCAAGTACCAATAAAATCTCACTATAATACAGGTTGTATTAGAGATTTCTCCTGACAGTACAGAAACATACATCTTGAGTGTTTTCATAGTGATCCTTCACACCCCTACATAGTTTTATTTCACAAAGATCCTATTATCATGCAATGTTTGAAATTACTAGAACAGAAAACAACAAACTTAAAATGCCACAATTCTGCCTTACTTTAACAGACTATAAACCTTTTAAGAAACAGTGAATGTAATGTGAGTAAACCCTATAGCCCTGCTATTAGAGTTGCTTCTTTGTCATAATATTATGAAAACAAGATGATCCAATTATAGGGATACAATGAGTAATATATTCCATGAACTCTGTTAGATATTAACTTCTAACCAGAAAAACGACCAGTCATGAATGTTTAATGTGAGATCTCCTTCAGTTCGTAGCTGATGTAATTGTTTGCTCATACTAATAAGTGAAAATATTATTTTGGCTCCAAGTAAATAAATTATGGATAAAGCAAAACATGTGGCATTTAGAAAACTCTGTTTTCATTTCTTGATAAACATAAATATTAATGAAAATTGGATTTTTAAGCTTAGTAAATTCTAAGTTTAGCTTGTTCAAAATCAATATTATAACTTGTGTGTACAGTCAAAAATCAATTGTAAGTACCTTAAAAACATTTAAATTTTTGAAATATCAGAAAATATATAAAATTAAAACACTAACAAATTATTTACTATCTTTGTATACAATTAATAAAAGACCAAAAATTCAATTTTATTTGTCACAGTATTATGACAAATTCATGTATAACCACAGAAGAGTCGGAATAGCCAAAGCAATCCTGAGCAAAAGGAACAAAGCTGAAGGCCTCATACAACCTAATTTTCAAATATACATATATATAATTTTCAAATATATTTATTTAAAAACAGTAAAAAACAATTTTGTTTTTATAAAATATCTTTGGGGCAGAAATATTAATTCTCCAACATGATCTTCTTCCATACTGAGAGAATTCTAAATTATTTCCTTGATTAGCAGAATAGAATTGACCCATGAGATACAGGCAATATTAGGTAGTATCACAGAAAAAAAGAATATGAAAGGGGAAGGCAACTACTTCAAAGAGGATTAAAAATTAAAAGTTATATATGGCTAAATATAAAACTAAAGAATAAGTGAATAATTGAAGAAATTGAGCTATTCTAAAGAATTCTCTATCTAAAAAACACCTAAAATGGTATTTAAAATTAAACAAGCATCCTTTACATGCCTAGGTGGGTTTCTCAGAATAAGGAAAATTTATAGGGCTTTAAGAACGTGAGGGGGTAAAAAGTTGAGGGGATTGCTGAAAATCCTTATAATAAGTCTTGAACTGACACTATGGCTGCTCTGAGGGTATTGCTAATAATAGGGACCCAGACTTTAACAGTAGGACAAAAAGGGCCAGTCCTTCATCCCAGCATGATGGAGAGTTGGAACAAATATCACTACCTGAAAGCAGAAACCTTCAAAAGCTATATTCCCTCTGAAAAGACACATGAAAAAAGTTCTACCCAACAACAAAGGAAGATGATAAAAGGTAACTTGTCTGTTTAAGTCTCAGTTTTAGATGAAAAAATGTTTAAAGAATCTGTGCTTAAGAAGCCCCTAACACTCCATATGCCCGAGCCTCCCATACCCCCACCACAAAAACAGCCTAAACAACTAATAAATAACTACATCACAATGAAAATGACTAAAGGAGAGTGCTGGAGTACATCAAAGAAGTAACAGAAACGCAGGCGAACACAGGAACTCAGGATAGCCATACAGAGAACTGAAGGAAACACCTGGTCTCCACCACCCCATTCCCCAGCAGGGATCAGATGGGAATTAGGAGGAACTTCTCCCCATGGGGAAAGGCTAGCAAAAGGCAAGCAAAACTATAGTCCTCACTCCAGTAGTGAGGACTATAGTTGTTCAAAGTGTTGATCGGTGTACTGAAGTCCAGCTGAGGGAGCTGCCTATAGTCCACATAGCCGTCTTCCCACAGAGAAGGAGCTGACACTATGCCTTGCACCCTGGGGCCTATGTGGCTACTGCACAATGCCATCTTCAAACTGGAACTACTGTTGGAGTGTTGCTCAGACGCGAGTACCCACAATATCCCTTCATCTCTGAGGCTAAGCTGCTGCCAAACCACTCTTGCCCAGTGCCCTGACATCCCCGAGCCTAGCTGTGACCAGCTCTTATACCACTCCCTGTGGGCTCAAGCAGTAGTGGAGCTGCTTCATGCACTCCTCCTAGTCCCCACTCACAGCTAGAGCTGAAGCTGCGCACTCATTCCTGGAGAAATGGTGTTCAGGCAGAATCGTTCCATCCCTCAGTCATGTATGCACCTGCTCTTAGGGGACTGAGCCGAAGCTGCACACTGCCTCTAAGAAAAATGATGGCCTGAAAGAGCTGTTCTAAAAATCTCTCCCAGTCTTTGCTACACCGTGCCTCTCTGGACCAGAACTGAAGCAACACAAGACATCCCAGGTAAATGGGGCTTTGACCAACAAGAGCAGTCATGCCCCTCTGTGTGTGAGCTGAAAAAGTACACAGTCTCTTGGAAAAACAGTACCTTGGCCACCAACTGCAGTCATGTCTTCCCAGTGCCTACACTGAAGCAGTGTCCTACCTCCTAGAAATAGACTGATTATCAGTAACAAGATGGAATTAGTAATAAAAAGTCTCCCATCAAAGAAAAGCTTAGGACTTGATGACTTCACAGCTGAATTATACCAAACATTCAAAGAAGATCTAATACCAGTTCTTCTCAAACTCTTCCACAAAATTGAAGAGGAGGGAATTACTCAAAACTCATTCTATGAGGCTAGCGCTACCATGATACAAAAACTAGACAAGAATACAACAGAAAAAGAGAAAATTATACAACAGAAAAAGAAAACTATAGGTCAATATCCCTGATAAGGAGTGATGCAAAAATCCTCAACAAAATACTAGCAAACAGAAAATCCAACAGCACACTACAACACTCATTACCATGATCAAGTGGAATTTATCCCAGGAATACAAGGATAATTCAACATATGCAAATCAATAAATCAGATACATTATAGCAACAGAATGAGGGACAAAACTTATGTGATTATCTCAATAGATACACCAAATGCAGTTGATAAAATTCAACATCCTTTGTAATAAAAACTCTCAACAAACTGGGTATAAAAGGAACATGCCTCAACATAATAAAGGTCATATGTCAAACCCATAGCTAACATCATACTGAATGGGGAAAACTGAAAGCTTTTCTTCTAAGAATTGGAACAAGACAAGGATGCCCATTCTCACCACTCTTATTCACCATACTGAATCCTACTAAGTCCTAGCCAGAACAATTAGGCATGAGAAATAAAGGGCATCCAAATTGGCAAGGAAGAAGTCAAATTGTCCCTATTTGCAGATGACACAATCTTATATATAGAAAAACCTACCAAAAAGCTCTACCAAGAAACACTTAGAACTGATAAAGAATCTCAGCCAAACTGCAGGATACAAAATCAACATATAAAATTCTGTAGCATCTGTATACAGGAACAACAAACAAGACAAACGAGAGAAAAAAAAAACAACGAATTTAAAGAAGTGAAAGACTTTTAGAGAAAAACTATAAAACACTGATAAAAGAAATTGAAGAGGATACACAAAAAAGACATCCATGTTCATGCATTATAAAAATGATCATAGTACCAAAAGTGATCTACAGATTCAGTATAATCTCTATGAAAATATTAATGACAATCCTCACAAAAATAGAAAAAAAATCCTAAAATTCATGTATAACCAAAGAAGAGTCTGAATAGCCAAAGCAATCCTGAGTAAAAGGAACAAAGCTGAAGGCCTCATACAACCTAATTTTCAAATATACTGCAAAGTTATAATAACCAAAATACTGTGGTACTGGCATTAAAAACAGACACATAGACCACGGGAACAGAATAGAGAACCAGAAATGAATCCACTTGTCTTTGTCCATTTGTATATTGCTATAAAGGAATATCTGGGGCTGAGTAATTTATAAAGAAAAGAGGTTTATTTAGGTCACAGTTCTGCAGGCTGTATAAGAAGCACAGGGTCAGCATCTGATTCTGATGAGGGTCTTAGGAAGCTTCCACTCATGGCAGAAGGCAAAGGGGAGCAGGCATCACATAGCAAAGGGGAGCGAGAAAGAGAGAGTAGAGGAGATACCAGGCTTTTTTCAACAACCAGTTATCATGGGAACTAAGAATGAGAACTCACACATTACCATGAGGATGTCACAAAGCCAATCATAAGGAATCTGCTCCCATGAACCAAACACCTGCCTTGAGATCCCACTTTCAACATTTGGGTTCAAATTTCAACTTGAGATTTACAGAGGACAAATATCCAAAGTGTATCTCTACTCATTTATAGCCAAGTCATGTTTTACAGAGGTGTCAAGGACATTCACTGGGGAAAGGACAGTCTTTGCAATAAATGGTACTAGAAAAACTGGATATCCATATGTAGAAGAATAAAAGTAGACCTTATCTTTCATCATATACCAAAATCCACTCAAAATGGATTAAAGACTTAAATGTAAGACCCAAAACTATAAAACTACTAGAAGAAAATATAAGGAGAATGCTTCTAGACATTGGACTGGGCAAGTTTTTATGAATAAGACCATAAAAGCATAGACAACAAAAGCAAAAATAGACAAATAGAATTATATTAAACTAAAAACCTATATAAGCAAAGGAAACAATCAACTAAGTGAAGAGACAATCAGCAGAAAGAGAAAAAATATTTGCAAACTATTCATCCAACAAAAGATTAATATCCTGAATACACAGGGAATTCAAACAACTAAATAGCAAAAATAAATAAGTAGTCATCAGGAAAATGCAAATCAAACCCTCAATATCTTCTCATCCCAGTTAGAATGTCTATTATTAAAAAGTCAAAAAATAACATGGTGAGGATGCAAAGAAAGGGAAACTCTTATATACTGTTGGTAGGAATATAAACTAGTACAGCCATTATGAAACACAGTATGGACTTTTCTCAAAAATGAAATTAGAACTATTATAGGATCTAGCAATTCCACTGCTGGATATATATCCAAAAGAAAAGAAATCAGTATAGTGAAGAGATATCTACATTTACATGTTTATTGCAGCACTATTCACAATAGCCAAGATATGGAATCAACCTAAGTGTCCATCAACAGAAGAAGAGATAAAGAAAATGTCGTACATATATATGATGGAGTACTATCCAGTCATAAAAATGAAATAAATCTTGTCATTCACAGCAACACGGATGAGCTTAGAGGACATTATGCTAAATAAAATAAACCAGGCACAGAAAGACAAATATCACATGTTCTCACTTATATTTGGAAGGTAAAAAAAGTTGGTCTTAAAGAATTAGAGGTAAAATAGTGGTTACTAGAGCCTGGAAAGGACAGACGTTGGTTAATGGATATAAAATTACAGCTAGATAAGAAAAATAAGTTCCTGGGTTCTACAGCACTGTTTGGTGACTATAATTAATAACAGTTCAAATAGCTGGAAGAGCAGATTTCAACTGTTCCTAACACAAAGAAATGATAAATGTCTGAGATGATGAATATGCTAATTATACTAATTTGATCATTACGCATTGCATACATGTATCAAAATATCACATTGTTCCCCATAAATATGCACAATTATGTGTCAATGAAAAAATAATAAATATAATTAAATTTAAACATTTTTAGAAGAAATTTGAAGCTGAAAAACCAACGCTAAGTGGTCTTAAGTCGTAGTACGTATAAGCAAATATAATCCCTTTCTGTGGGAATTTATCCTTAATCCAAGTCCCACAAGACACCACAGATTGAGGTAACCCCAAATGAATTCACAGTCTAAAATTACAAAACTCACAGGAAAATAAGGTACCAGAAATAAAGTCAACAGAAAAAACAAACAGCAGAATTATACCTCTATGAACATTAAGTATTAGAAATAACAAGTACAAAATATAAAATAACGATTATCTATTAGAAATAACAAATATAAAATATAAGATAACTATGTTTGAAAAATTATAAAGAAGAAACAAAAACAAACCAAATATAATCTCCAGCAAAGAAAAATATAATCACTCAACTTAAAACCAAACAATAAAACAATATTTCTCAACAATACTTTAAACAATTGGAGAAAATGGATTATAAATTGGGCATTAGATGATCATTAAAGTTTGTTAATTTTTATTAGGTATGATAATGGCATTGTGATTATTTAAGATACCAGTATTTTTAAAATATGAGTCCTAACGTATGACATGTTACCTGGAATTTTTTTTTCAAAATATGTCAGCAAAGAAAAAACAGTAACAAATAAAACAAATGTAGAAAAATGTGAGAAATATTAAATCTAAGTGGTGTGTGTGTATATATAATTTTCATAATAAAAATAAAATGAAAACTCAACTGATAGTGTAATCAGAATGTTAGATAAAGCCAAAGGGAGATTTACAGTATTAGACAGATCTGAAGACAGTATCCAAATTATGAATAAAACTTAAAGAGAAAAGAAAACTCACCTTCCTTTGGGCTGACTGCTGCAGGGAGAACATTCCAATCAACAGTCCAAGTAGGGCAAGGGTGGGGAGAAAACATCACTTCAATGCCCTTTTCCTAGAAAAGGAAACAGCCTTTTTCTAAATTAAGGAATTAATATAGTCTTATTATATTCTTGAAGGCTAAAAATTATATTTCTATATTGGTAAGGAGGATAAATAGTAATAATCATCAGCTATTCCCTAAAATACATATTTTAATTAAATAAAAATACAGTGTGTTGAGTATTTTGACATCACACTATCCTATTTTTTTATATTGAGATAATAAAAAGTTATGCTATTTTAAAATTATTACTAGAAGACCCATAGAAGCTATAAGCTACCTAGAAATATATTGGATATCAAAGAGAAAGTTCAGTTGAAGATGAAAATGTTATCAAAAACAATCCATATAGAAATAATAAAGAACTCTGCATATGTCCATCAAGGTCTCCGTTTACATATATGAAAACCACCACAGCCTAAAAGCTACCACTTTAACACATACCCCAAAACACCACTCATACTAGTCTTTTAGAAGCATCTTTAATGTCACTAGAGAAAAATTTCTCTGGTTTAACCAAATAGTTCCCAGTATTTTCAAGAATTAGAACCACTTCTCAATATATTAAAAAAATTGCAGGATCCTTCTCTGTCTTAGAAGCTGTACATTTGTTTATTTGATCTATGTACAGTGGCATGGCATACACATGGATTCACAGATCCCTTCCAATCACATTCCAGGTCCATAGTCCACAGTGTATATCTATATCTATATCTATATATCTATATCTATATCTATATCTACATCTACATCTATATCTATGTTTAGCTACCTCCATGGCTCAGTTACTTTTATCTTTAGGAATAACCTATTCAAATAAAAAATCTCTGAGACTCCAGCATTAAATGCTTTGTATCAGTTTATGAGATTACTTTCCATTACAAAAACTAGCTGAATTTGCATCCCAAAGGAAATAGTACAAAGAATCTTTCATTAGGGCTAGAGATATGGTTATTGGTCTACAAGCCCTGTGCACTCATTTGCCTCCAGAAAGATAAACACATCTCTCTGACATCATCTACCTCTCTTCTATCTCCTTCAGTCTAGCCACACTGACTTTCTTGCTATTTCTCATTTCACTAAACTCATTCTTACCTTAGGGTCTTTTAAAAAACACAACTATATTGAGATATAATTTATATATAATACCACACAATTTCTCCTTTTAAAGCATCCAATTCAGTGGTTTTTAGAATATTCACAATTCAACCATTGCCACTATCTATTTTAAGATATTTTCATCATTTCATCATTTCCAAAAGAAGTTGCATATCCACTCAAGAGGTGAACCAGAGGTCCCTTGGCAGGGTAGTCATATAATCAAGACACATCAAAATCTAGACATGCTTCAATAACTTCTAAAATCAACTATATAATCACGTTTCATTACTTAATCAATAGGCCACAGAGCTTAGATGAAGAGTTAAGGAATTGGTATCCTTACCAAAGTCTTCCTGTCCATTTCTAAATCAGTAAACTCTGTTAACTACAGAACTCAATTACTTCCTAACCCAAATAGGGAAATAAAATATTTTTCCAGTGCAACTCGATGGATAACTTAAATTACTTCATGAATTTTCTATTCAAATAAATCTTCACATCACCTATTAAAAGCAAAAATATTTTTGCAGATCATTTCAAATGTTAGGGAAAGGAAAGCCCATTGTTGAAAACTTTACAATTAGTACTACTGAAAACAAACTATGCCCCAGTGAGAAAAAAATAAAGCATATGCTTTTTCTGTTTTTGAAACAGGGTCTAACTCTGTCGCCCAGGCTTGTTATATAACAAAAACATTAAAATCAAAGATTAAAGTAAAAATAAAATTAGAAGAATTCCAAAATTACAAATTTAAATAAAACCTTGGAAAGTAAATTGAGATATTAATCTTTATATATATATTTTTTTTTTCCCGAGGTAAGAGTCTCACTTTGTCGCCCAGGCTGGAGTACAGTGGCACAATCTCGGCTCACTGTAACCTCCACCCTCCCAAGTTCAAGCTATTCTGGTGCCTCAGCCTCCTGAATAGCTGGGACGATAGGCACATGCCACCACACGCAGCTAATTTTTGTAATTTTAGTAGAGACAGGGTTTTGCCATGTTGCCCAGACTGGTCTCGAACTCCTGACCTCAAGTGATAGGCCTGCCTCAGCCTCTCAAAGTGCTGGCATCACAGGTGTAAGCTACTATGTCCAGCCTCATCTTTATATTTCTTTAACTTGAAATCATTATCCAAACTAAAAAAGGCTGAGACCAAAACTTTACAACAGAAAAAGATTATGTTAAAATAGTACACTTGACCAGGTATGATGCTACCTTGGTCAATATCCTGAATATTAAAAGAAAAAAAAAAAAAGTTTTGAGAAAAATGCTTTTTAAAAGTATATATTGTGACTTACTTGGCTCCAAAAATACATAATACTAAAAGTTTTAAATTTAGTATACTTCACATAAATGAAAAAAGTAGCAGAAATATTAACTGGCAAAGAGTGAAGTAAGAAAGCTACAAATAAAATTTGTAAAAAAAAAAATGTCAACAAATGTACAAGTTTGAGCAGAATGCTCAGCAACATTATCATATAGAATTTTTGAAAGAAAATGTTAATAACACAATTAAGTACCATTAACTTGGCCATGGTTGGTCTTGGTCCTCCTATAAATAAAGGATCGCTGTGCTCTTCTACACCTGGGACTTCACTTAAGTTTGGACGCTGCTCAGTTGAGACTGTCAACAACTTTGGTAAATGGAGAAATTGGATACCACACTTAGAAGCTGCTGTTTTTACTCTTGGCACTTCCTGAATCCTCTGGTACCAAGAGGCTAGCAATGGAAATTCTACCAGCTTCTCAGAAAATTTCTTGCAGATAATTACCTAGGTAGGAAAATAATAAAACACATTATTATATATCTTTTGTTTGTTTGTAACAGCTGCGTTGAGGTAACTTTACAAACCACAACATTCACACATCTAAATGTATAGTTCAAACAATGAGTTGTAGTAAATGTATGCAGTAATGCAACCACCTAGTTTTAGTACACTTACGTCACCCCTGAAATTTCCCTTGTGACCATTTGCACTCTATCTGTGCTTCCACAGTCAGTTGCAGACAACCACTGATCGGCTTTCTATGTTTATAGTTTTGCCTTTTCCAGATTTTCATACAAATGGAATCATAAAATGTGGTTTACTTTTATCACTTAGTATTATGCTTTTGAAGTTAATCCATATAGTTACATTGACCAATTGTTTGTTTTTTTATTAAGAGTAGTAGTCATTGTGTGGATATACTGTATTTTCCTTACTCATTCACTTGTTGATAGATATTTGCATTTTCCCGGTTGTTGGCTATTATAAATAATGTTGCTATACATTATAATGTAGCAGTGTTTATGTGGAACTGTTTTTCATTTCTTTGGAAATCTAAGAGTCAAACTGCTAGGTTTTATGGTAACTGTATATTTAACTTTTAAAGAAATTAAAATCTTCTCCACGGTTGCCATTCCATTTTACAATTCCCACTAGCAATCCATGGAGGTTCCAGTATCTCCACAACTTGTCAACACTTGGTATTATCAGTCTGTTTGATTTTAGTCATTCTTGTCGGTATATAGCAGTGTCTCATTGTGATTTCAATTTGCATTTCCCTATGACTAATGATGTTGAGCAACTTTTCATGTGATTATTTGCCATTTGTATATCTTCTTTAGTGATGTGTCTTATATGTTTTTATGATTAATTTCACAGCATAAAAATTGGAGCAACTCAGCAATGAGAAAATGAACACAATTAAAATGAGCAAAAGATCTGAGTAGACAACCAAAAAAGATACACAGATGGCAACTAAGTATATTAAAAAATGCTCATCATCATATATCATTAGAGAATTACAAGTTAAAACAAGGAAATGCAACCACACACCTATCAGAATGGCAAAAATCCAAAACACTGACAACTCCAAATGATGGTGAGCATGTGGAACAACAGGAACTCTCATTCATTGCTGGTGGGAATGAAAAACAGTACAGCCACTTTGAAAGACAGTTTAGCAGTTCCTTACAAAGGTAAATATACTCTTACCATACAATCCAATAATTGTGCTTCAAATGAGTTGAAAATGTATGCCCACACAAAAACCTGAACACAGATGTTAACAGCATCTTTATTCATAATTGCCAAAACTTGGAAGTAACCAAGATGCCCTTCAGTAGATGAATGGATAAACTGTCGTACAGCTATACAATGGAAAACAACCATCAATAGAAAAAGAAGAATATAATAATTCCAAAAAGAATCAACATAAATAACAATGGCATTTGCAAATGTCTATGAATAGTACAATTGAAAATCATTTTGGAAAATTTTACACCTTATATTCAACTGTCTATCATCTTTCATTGGTAGTATGTTTTTAACTCTCTCTAAGAACTCCTCTGTAATCAACTGCATTCCAATCTGGAAACCCTTTCATCTATAATTCATGGCCATGAACACATTCCTCTGTTCCTGACCCTCAGTATACTTGATAAGTTATTAACACACTGCATATAGAGAGTTAATTGGACAACATTATATCAAAAACCTAAAATCCTTAATATATACTTACACAAATTAGTTTAAGTGGTTAATGGGGAAAGAATTAAAATCAGTATTAACTTCCTCAACACAAATAATGTAACGCTTTTAAATTATCACAATTTAATATCTGTAGTCTATAATCATTGGTGTATTTTGAGGGGTCTCAAAAGAAATTTTTCAGCTTACTGCAGAAGTGTAAAAATGGAGAGCTTGTACTATTAATAGTGATCTAAAGTTCCATTTTTGTGTGTGTGAAGCTATCTTCTCTGTATGTGAACTATTAGGCAAAATCTAAATGATATTCCTTACCAATAATGTAAGAAGTATCTTTGAGAACCGTATTTTTAAAAATTACACAATGAGGTAAGGAGAACATTTTACTAAAGAAAATAGTAAAAAGATAAAAGAGAAAATTGTAAATATTTAAAACTAAAAAAGATAACTAGCATTATTTGGAAGACTTTTTTTCAAAAGCAGCACTTAAAGTAATACTTTTATTTTTTCAAATTAGAAAAATTTGAAATTGTTCCTCCTGACACAAACTCATATATTTTTGTTTTCCCTTGGTCAGATGCTTTCTCCCTAGCACTACCACCAAATTCTATTTTCTTTAAAATTTAGAGTGTTCTTGCTTCTTTGAGAGGCAATAAATGTTGTTTCCATAGAAACCACTATGTCACAAACACATTATGACTTATGATTATGAACAGATAGATAAATAAAAAGGTCAAGTCACAGGAAATCTCTACAAATATATCTAGCAGTAATATCAGAGCATGAGACAGAAAGGACAGAAAATTAATAAAAAATTCATACATATATATTATACTGTATTTTATGTGGACTTTAAGATTAAATGAGCACAAGTAATTGACTATAAGAACAAGGACTGTATCTAACTCTCTTTGAATACTGAAGCACTTAAAACACTGCCTTGCAAATAATACCCTGTTGAGTGAATAAACAAATGATAAAGAATCCATTTATTCAGAGAATAATCCCCTCAATATTTTTCAAGCTGCTATTTATCACTCATTTAGGGGTTGTGAAATCAACATAGCAGGTTTTTAAAAAATGAAATAGAAAATATCAGAGTACACATCCCATAAGTTTTTTTGTAATTATTTATATATTTTTAAACATATTATTTAAAGATACACATTTATTTCTACACTTATTCAACTTGTAAAATGTATTACAGTTGTCCCTCAGTATCCATGAAGGATTGGTTTCAGGACCTGTATCAGACACCCAAATCCACGGACACTCATACTCATGTCCTTGATATAAAATGGTGTAGTATTTGCATATAACCTATACACAGCCTCTCCTATACTTTAAATCCTAGATTACTTCTAATACCTAATACAATATAAACACTATGCAAATAGTTATTCTGTATTGTTTAGGGGATCAGGACAAGAAAAAAGTCGGTACATGTTCAGTAGAGATGCAATTTTTTCCAAATATTTTAAATCTGCGGTTGGTTGAATACATGAATGCAGAACACATGGATATGGAGGGCCATCTGTATTTACTGAGTTAAAGTAAAAAAAAGTTTGAAAAATACTCTCTAAGGCACCCTGAGAGCCAAAAAGTTTATTAATTCTCTCAAGATTTCTGAATTGCTTGGAAATAGATTAGGTGCTACGGGAACAGATCTTTAGACATGATAATCACACTATAAATGTTCTCTTTTCTTCATCTTTCCTGTACTCTTCTTTTTAGTGACTTATTCTTATTTGTTAGATGTACGCGGCATCTTTCCTTTCTTTTGAAATGAAGTTGCAATTAAATAACAATAATTCATATTTAAAAGAAATTGAGGAGGTTTACTCTGTGTGACAGGCCACTCCATTTAATCAACATGCCAGGCCACTCTACTAATATCTAGACAGCTCAGAAGGTACTGAACCACATTCATTACACTCATGAAGATATATTTAAGGAAGTTGCTAATGAAAACTCTGTGAAATGAAAATTAAATTTCTTCATAAGAAATGATTACCAAATAGTTACCTGGCTCATAAGATCAAAACCATTATAAATACCACAGAGTTCTTTAAGGACAAGAAAAAAAAAAAAAAAAGATAATTTATTTTTAAAACAATGATTTTTTTAAAAAAAGTACAGCTACCAAAGCAAAAATAATATTTTAGTAACTCTGTAGTTAATTGTCAATAAAGGGCAAAAAAAATTGTCTGAATAAAAAGAGAAGCAAGACGTTGCATCTACTCAAAATATTTCTTCCTTTGCATTCCTTTACAATCACTTACTATATAAAATATTTTGTTATTTTATATCATTTCCTTAGTCATAGCTCTTTTTTTGAAAATATACTCACAGATGTTTAGGTGAGCAGTGTAAGCAGAGAAAAAACAGTAAACCACCTATCTAAATGGAAATATAATCCCAGCTCTCCATTTTTTACTTATAAATTAGAAGTAGTGAGTTAAAGCTAAAAGCTCTTGAGGACCTAATGCATAGGAGAAGACACGGAAAATACAAATTTACCACTAAATAAGTAGCAGCTACCATTTTTGTAATATGCCAGCAAAAAGTGAGGTTCCCAATTTTATGCCAATGGGAACACAGGAAGAGGTATTTAGTTTTGCTAAAAAATCAATTTCTAAAAGAGGAATGATTTTACCTAAGCTAATAAAGGGATGTGGGGGTGTGTGGGGGTGTGTGTGTGTGTGTGTGTGTGTGTATTTAAACTCAATTCAAAGCATTAGAAGTTAAAATGTAGAAAATCAAATCATAAGTGTTCAAATTACAAGAAGATTTTATAAAATTATAAAATGCAACCTTTCTGTCTTATAGGAGTACAATAATATTTTAAATACTTCTATCAAAGTGTATTTGCTTACTAGTACCACTTGAAAAATAACATACAATCTTCTAGTATTGGAACAGTAGGATTTTGCCCTAGTATAGCTATTCATTGCTACTTCTCCCATATGCTTGATACGCTATCTACCAGAAAATTCTAGTAAATGGATTAAAGAGGGGGAAACATGAGTGCACATATTAATTTATTCCTTTTAAATCTATTTCTAAGACTTTTCAGAGGAGAGGGTATCGTCAGGCCCCTTTCCTTAAGAGGTGCTGAGCCATCACGGGTTAACTTTGTAAAGTAATAAAGTATTTTCTGGAAAAAAAGAGCTTGCAGCAGCTTTATACATAATACCTTAGCCCTTCCATGTTTGTCTCTGACTAATTAAAAAAAACAAAACCAAAAAAACACCTCATCCATTCTACTTGTTATTGTTTTCCATCTTTGGTTTTATTCTGTTTATCAGAACTGGGTATTTTCCCTAGTTCTTCTCATTTTGTCCCTTAGGAATTCAAACCTTGACTTAGCAAAACTGACTCCTTACTTCTATGTCCTTGACTTTATTCCTGTGACTAAATATTCTGTCCCTAGATTCAGTTTTACGCTTCTGGTAACTTGACCTTGATTACTGATGATGAACTTGATCCTGATTCTGATCATTTGGATGGTTACTCCATTCACCTCAATGTACGTTAATTCAAGCAAAAAGGCTTGCCAACATAACCACTCTATGAATTAAAATGACTTCTTTATTACCCAAGATGATTTAAAGGAGAAAAATATAACAAGTATCAAGGCTTTATCAAAAAAAGATGAATTCCTGAAAATATGAGGTGGGCAGATCACAAGGTCAGGAGTTCAAGACCAGCCTGGTCAACATGGTGAAACCCTGTCTCTAGTTAAAAAATAGAAAAATTAGCTGGGCATGGTGGCGTGCACCTGTAATCCCAGCTACTTGGGAGGCTGAGGCAGGAGAATTGCTTCAACTCAGGAAGCAGAGGTTGCAGTGAGCCAAGATTATACCACTGCACTCCAGCCTGGGTGACAGAGCAAGACTCCATCTCAAAAAAAAAAAATCCAGTAAAAATACAAAGGAATGAAGGAAAATATTTCGAGAATTAGTTTACATATTCACATCATTTTAATAAATTTCTTCAATAAAGGAATGGATATGCTACTTTCATTCAATTCTGATGAAACTGGAAACACAGTTATCCAAAGAAGTCAAGAAGACAGAAGACCAAGTACTTCATAATGTATCAAATGACTGCTCTAATGACTGAACTTGGTAATAGAGGAGAGGGATCATGGAGAAGAGAATCTAGAAATCATTTGACTAGGAAAAAATTTAAAAATCAATGTCTTCTTCCCACTCAACTCTGTGGACTCTATTAAATTATGACATTTGGCATTTAAAATACCAATCAACATCTAAACAATTCCTGGATCTCCCTATTTTTACATTGTTTTGGTTGCCAAGTTTGGTTCAATTTTGAGGAAAAGAGAAATGTTCTTTAAGAAAATGACAATTGATCAATACTGCCTAATTTACTTGTGAAGCAAAGCCTTCAAATACATAGATTTTCAATAGAAGTCTCTTCTGTCAAAAGATACCTGAATTGTTGGTGATATATAATGAGAATGAAATCTAGTATCTGATTCCTTAGTAGGGAAAAGGGGGAAATGCTTCCAAGAAAAAAAAACAAAACAAAAGCAAAAAGCAATGCAGCTCTTGAAAACCAATTGGAAGGCTGCAGAGAGCTAAGCTTCCTATGTTCACTCTGGTATTATTTTCACCCTGTTCTTTTTTCCTGTACAGAGGGAATGTGTGTGTGCATGTGCGTGTGTGTGTGTGTGTGTGCGCGCGCGTGTGTGTGTGTGTGTGTGTAAGACAGAGACAGAGAGAGAGAGAGATCTTCCTACTCAGAAAACTTTCTATCCTCCCCCAGCACATAATAACAGAGCCAGCTACTTTAATCTCAGAGAGAATGGAGAAGCATACAGGTCAGAATAAAATATTTTCAATTTGATAATACCTAACATAAGATTAATTTAAGTGACTAATAATTATAAAATTTAGCTGACAAGATTTTTAGTTTTTGTTTTTTTTTAACTGGATCCTCTAATAGTAGAAGTCCAACGGACTATCCATGGTACCACAGAGCCGACTTGGACCTTCTAATATTAGAAAGTAATCACAATAGAAACTTGAAGTTAATAATAACAACTGTTAACATTTTAGCAATTTCACATTAAAAGTCATAATAATTACTAACATTGATTGACAGCTTACTATGTGCCAAGCACTGTTCTCCATACTTCACACAAACTTTAATTTGTTCCTTACATTTTTCCTCTTAGATAGGTACTATTATTATCTCCATTTTACAGATAAGAAAATGGAGAAAGACATTAATAACTTGCCCAACAGCATACTGGCAATAAGAATTAGAATAAAAATTCAAACCTAGGCAATTTCATAGACCGAAACTCATAGTAATGTGTACAGTCCAGACGAAACCTTACCAAGAAATGATGGATACAGGGCAAGAGCACGATATCTGCCAGAGTGAAGTAAAGCCCTTCTGCAAACACATGCTCCAGAGGTGGAAGGTCGGAGGCTTTTGCTTTTCTGATGTGAGAAGGCTCTCTGTTGGTAGTAGCTGGTTCTTCCTGCACTGTGAGCTTTGAGAATGCCACTTTCAGTTCCAGACTCTCAGATGAAGAGTCCAACTCTTCAGATGTTTCCTGCGTGTGGACCTTGCTCTTTGCCTTTCCCTTAGTAAGGGGAGGCCCAACTCCATCAGCCTTCTGTTGCTTGAGTTTCTGCCTGCGGAGTTTATCATCATTATGCACTCTAACAGGCTCACTAAGCTTTTTCTCTAGCTGTAGTATTTCTACAGGTATAGTTGGGGGCTGGTCAGAAGATTCTCTGAGAAAATTCTCAATAGCCAAAGGGATGGTGAGTTCACATAGCCTGGTCCACTGGCTAACCTACAAAACAAAAACAAAACAAGAAATGAAAGGATTTTTTAATTTCAACATAACTTGAGAAAAAATAACTGTCTTATTGGGAAATAAGTTTTGAGCTAAATCATCCCTGGGTTAGGCTTTTATGTTACATCAGGAGACACATCACGGTGTTTTACAAGTAAAAACATTAAGCAAAAGAGGTTTAGCATTCCTGTATTCCCCTTACTAAATAAATCATTACTTCTTAAAGCCTTAAAAATATACCTCTTCTGTCCCGCCATTCTCCTAGATCCTACAATAAGCAGGACTTCCAAAGCATTACTATTTGAGTTCCTATTTATATGTAAACATTCTGTTTAAAAATCAACATAACTAAAATAAAGAAAAAAAAGTTATTTTCTAAAAATGTCTCCAAACTTTATAAATTAAGTCTTAATTCTTATTTTTCAATACCGCACTGAAATATTGGCACACGTAAAGGGTGTATTAGCCCATTTTGCATTGCTGTAAAGGAATAGGTGAGGCTGAGTAATTTATAAAGTGAAGAGGTTTATTTGGCTCATGGTTCTGCAGACTATACAAGAAGCATCTGCTTCTGGTCAGGACCTCAAGAAGCTTTTAGTCATGGTAGAAGGCAAAGAGAGAGCAGGTGTGTCGCATGGGGAGAGAGGGTGCAAGAGAGAGCAAGGAGGAGGTACCAGACGCTTTTCAACAGCTAGATCTCTAGTGAACTAACAGAGCAAGAACTCACTCATTACCCCAGTGAGAGCACCAAGTCATTTATAAGGCATCTGCCCCCATGACGCAAACACCTCCTACCAGGTTCCACCCCCAACAATATTGGGGATCACATTTCAACATGAAATTTAAAAGGGATAAATATTCAAACTATATCAAAGGGCTACCTTATTTCATTGGTTACTGTGGTTTTTTAAAATAAACTTTTATTCCTAATAGGAAGTTAAAATATTAAATGGTCAAGTAATTATGTTGTCACTCCACTCTATAGCTTCAAATATCAGAAAAGAGACATTATACTTACTTCAGCACAGGCTTTCAAGCAAGTCTTTTTAAAGCCCAGAAGTTCCAAAAGTTCCTTCTTTAAGGGGTCTGCTTCATAGGATTTCTGGATTATGTGTCTCAATACAACGGCAAGTCCTGCTCTACAAAAATTGTCTGATCGTTCTACTACTGCAGGCAAACAGCAATTCTGGACTATTGGTGGGAGCTCTTGCCTTGAAATAATCTGTATTTCAACATCCTGGATCAGATCATCTCTTAGTAGTGAACTATCTGTACTCACTTCTTTGGTGACAACTAAGCAAATTTTAAAGATTTTACAGTCACAGTAAGATAACAGAAATAAAGTTACAGATGTATGAAGAGGAAAGATGCATCCTTTTGTTTGGTGAGAAAAGTCCAGATACAGGTATTCTTCTTCTGTAAGACTTTTCTTTATGGTTTTCATTTTCTTCTTTCATTGAGTCACCTAAAGTATAAATTGTAATGATTATGGTCTTAGAATATAATCATTTAGAAGCTAAAAGATGAATGTTTCAAAAGCCTGTTCTAGAAATCAGTAAAAATTTGCAGTAGATAATAATGCTATAAGGTTTGTTTCTGAAGACTGACTAAATGACTTCCAAAAGAAAAAATTCCACCCTTTGCAATTGACTAGCATTAGAGGAAATTTTACAACAGCTCCTTTAAAATGAGCAAACCCCAGTGCTTCCCAATAGAGCCCTCCCAATCAAGTACTTTGGGGTCTCACTATAGGTGAGAACAGGAGATAAACAGAAGGGGAAATAAATTAACCAAGAATACTGAGAGCTGTCTGGGGATAATATCCTTGAGAAGTTTTGCCAGTGCTGGTCCTTCCATACTGCTTCTTTTTTATGACCTACAAAATAATAGGGAGGGGACATTCGTTCTTTTAGGAGAAGTAGATTCTACTCAAGTGATAGCTGCTGAGTGCTAAATCATAATATAAAAATATTTGAATTTCCCCATAACATGGATAGTGAGAGCTGGGATATCTTAAAGTTAACATGTCCAAAATCTAGTTCCTTATTCTCTCCCACCCTCAAACCTGCTCCTTATGTGTCTTCCCCATCTCAGTTTACACCGTTCTTTTCCTTTACACCCCCATAATGAAACCCTCCAAGGTCTTCCCATTGTCCTTAGAGAAAAGCCAAAGTTTCTACAACAGCCTACAAAAATCTCCTTGATCTAATCCTCTTTTATGTCTCTGAGTTTGTCTCATTAACTCTCTTCATTGCTCACTGTTCCAGCCAAAGTAGATTGTTATTCTTCTAAAACAGCCATCTCCAACATTATTGGCACCACAGACCAGTTTCATGAAAGACAATTTTTCCATGAGGGGTTGGTAGGGGGATGGGGATGGTTTCCGGATGAAACCTCAGATCATCAGGCATTAGAGTCTCATAAGGAACGTGCAACCTAGATTTCTCCTGCATGCAGTTAATAGGGTTGGAGCACCTATAAGAATCTAATGTCATTGCTGATCTGACAGGAGACGACATTTAGGCAGTAACGCTGGCTTACTGCCGCTCACCTCCCACTTTGAGGTGGGGTTCCTAACAGGCCCCAGACGGGTACTAGTCCTGGGCCCCGGGTTGGGGGACCCCTGCTAAAACACTAGGTACATTCCCACATCAGGGCCTTTGCACTTGGTGTTTCCAGTACCTAGAACACTTCCTCACTTCCTTCAGGTATTTATTTATTCAATGGCAACTTCTTACTGAGATCCTCCCTGACTACTCAATTTAAATCACAAACCCCAGTCCCCACGCTCCCTGAAAAAATGGTGATATACCATATTTTATTATTTGTCTCCCACAACTAGAATGTTCCATGAGTAAAAATTTTTTGTTCACTGCTTTATATGCTTATTATATATATAAGCAAGCAGTATTTGACAAATGAAAGCAGAGATAAATATACACACTGGTTAAAGGTGCAAACACACACAGTCTTGAGATCAGATTCCTCATGGCTATTTTCAAGTCATATTCCTTAAGTTTTTTATCAATTGTCCTGTCTTTTTAAGTTTATACATTTCCTGGGTCAAAAATTCCCAATGTTCTAATCCATAAATTACAATTATTCCAAAACTGACACTAGATGGCACTCTTTAAAAGCATTCATCATGGAAATATGTACCAGAAACATGACATATTAGAAGGAAAATTACTTTAAAAGCTTTTAAAAAGTACACATGCACCTCTCGTCTTTTAAGTGTATTCAAAATGTTAGTGTACACTTAATTTTAGAAAACCTTCATCATACTAAATTTTCTTTAATATTTTAAATTCCTTTTTAAAAAAAACTGAAACAAAACCTGAACACTTTAAGCCTCTTAGTTCTTCATTCTTTAAAAGCAAATAACTTATAATCCATTATAAAAAAGAAATATAGTTAGTAAAGTATTATCTTATAAAGTTTCTTAATAATACAAATAATCACTACTGCTTTATTTTATATTTATTCTATTAAAATGTAACAGATACATACCATGATTTGTTACTTCTTAAAAGATTATCTGGGGGAAAATTATTTTACGTACTGTAAAAGGAACAACTTTTTAACTTACAGATGCCATTTTCTCCCTGAGCTTATTTTTTAAAATTTTTGTCACCGAGAGATAATTTTTAAACAAAAAGGTATTTATTACAGATCAAACGTCAGAGTTTGTTTTGTTTTGTTTTGTTTTTTAAATAAAGCTGAATAGAGCTCTGGAAACATTTTCATTATTAATATAACACCTTTATGCTATGAGTCCTTAAAAACAGTCAAACAAAGTGAGATCTGTAACAACACTAGGGTAAAAAGAACCAACCACACTTTCCAGGAATTAACAGTCTTTATGAGGAATTTGCTCTGGACTCACTCTCCTGCCAGTAGGATGATAAAAAGAGGACTGATCCCTAAGTGTTTCAAGAAAGCAGATTTGAAAGAAAACATGACTGATTTCATCATTTGCCCAGCAGTCTAAAAAATAGTAATTATGAGCCTCATCGTAACACTTTTTAAAAACTGGAAACAAAGTCATGCTATCTAATAGCTTTTAAGATATGTAGAAATATATTTTTTTAAAAGTACGTCTATATTTGCCATGTTGCAAGGCACATAAGAATATGACAATAGGGTTTTAGACATACTCTATAAACTCTTCCCATTGTTAGCACTTAAAATGCTAAATGTCAGCAAAACAGAATAGCAATAACCTGCCCATGGTGATATCTAAAAATTAATGAGATGCCTGAGAGACAATGCAACAAAGTACTGTTGATTCTTAACGTATTTTCTTAAAAATATAGATGTTGGTTTTTCCCCTGGGAGATTAAAAATGTTACTTAATGATCTTAGAGTAAAAAAATAAAAAATTACTCTCCTTGAATGTTTCCCTATTATGTACTAATATAATTTTTAAAATAAATATTATTTAGTAAACCTGTACAAATGTGATGTTTTTGGCTTGCACTGTGCCTTTTTAGAGAGAAGAACCACTATTTGCTCCAAGTATGCAAATATCACAGACAAAAAAAAAAAAAAAAAAATCCCTCCTCTTTTTTCTTTCCTAGCTTGAGAATGCCTTAGTTCATTCATTTTTCGTCATGATCTTTAAGAAGGTAGGTACTATAGACTCAACTTCTGTCTCTAGGGCTTCTGGGGCATAGCTCTTGTTACTGCATATTACATTCCTGCCAAGCACAGAAATAGAGTAATTTGCTCTTTCTCAGCTTTGACAGGTGCCACTCTCCAGAGAGGGAATGAGAAAGTAGTAGACAAAACCACAAACTTCAGGATATTAAATAGAGTGTGCACCTCTTTCCCGGACATGCCAGTTTGCTTGGGAATCTTGGTGAATTAATAAGTAGGTAAAAAGAAAAGATTATGGCTTTGATTTCATTACTCAGGAAAGTTCTAATATATTTTTAAATGGTGGAATTAGTCATAGGTTTAATATTTAGGCATTCAGAATTTTTTTTGCACTTTCATTCTAATGAATATATCTTAGCCTTGATAAAACACAGAGAATGAGAGAGACAAACAGTAAACTATTAAAAATAAGCATACTTCTCCACAGTCCAGAAAAAACAAAGCTTGAAAATTTTGTGATCAAAATTCAAGTCAAGATCTATGGCATTATGTACATTATGTATTAGATAAATTATATATTATATAATGAAGACCAAAAAGTGCATAATTGCTGCAAATTATCAACCTGTGTTTTGTTTTTTGTTTTTTCAAATAAGTTATCTTTGTGACAATTTGATAGGAGTTCAATAAATGTTAGGTAAATAAAGTTTTAAATAGTACATACATTTTATCATCTACCTACTATGTGCTGAGCACACAGAACATGTGCATTACTTCTAAAGCTCACAATCCTTAAAAGTATTTTATTTCCATTATAGAGATGAGAATTGTACATCAGTCCAAAAGTATTAATTAAATTTATAAAAGATCTTATTTAGAGACATTTAAGAATAGGTATTGTTCTAATATAATAGTACTATTTATAAATAAAATTTCATAAATTGAAGCAATTTTACCAAAGTGAAAATCGTCAGGTATTATGTTATTCTAAGCAAGTATGCTGGTCTCAGTAATCCTTGATATAAACTTCCATCCCTGGGTTATTTGACAAGTTTCTACACTGGATTAAATCCTTTGGCAATTCTTTCCTGATTCCTTTTATTGGCTACTCTGCAGATGGCTCAGTGACCCCAGCTCAGTGTTTTGCCCTCTTCTTAATCCACACTTCATCCTTTGAATACTGGTTTTCACACTTGTGATCATGCCACACAATTAGTTACACATTTTATAATGTAACACACAATACACTGAATAAAATGGAAACAAAAATGTCATGAAGCAATACTTATCCTACTATATGGGATAAATCTGATATTTTTTCCTCTGTGCTTGTTTTTTTAAATGCTGGTTGTTACTCATTACATTGATTTCCTGACTCATTAATGGGGCACAACTCACAATATGACAGCACTGTTCTGGGTGATCTCCAGTGCCATAGCTTTAAATATTATCTGACTCTTACATGTATATCCCAGCCATATCTTCTCCCCTAACTTCAGACTCCTGTATTCTACCTGACATCTCCATGTGGATGTTTTTCTAAACCTGCTCCTCTTCCCTTAGTGTTCTACTTCCTGGTAAAATGGGAACACCAATCAACCAGATGCTCAGGCCGAAAACTCAAAAGTCCCACTCAACTTCTTTTCTTCTCTCTCTCAGACCCTGCCATCTCTACCTTTGAAGTATACGCTAAATCCAACTCCTTAGCACCTCTACCACTACCACCTTAATCTAAGTCATCACCAGTGCTTACAAGGACTACTGCAAAAGCCTATTAACTGTTTTCCTCCACTTGCCATAAAACAGTCCATTTTCCAACAACAGGATGATCCTTAAAAACATAAATCAGATGTCTCCTGCTCAAAACCATCCAGTGGCTCTTCAGCACACTCAGAATAAAATCCAAATTTCCTATTATGGCCTATAGGCCTACTGTGACCCTAGCTATCCCTTTCTGACCTCATCTCTTATCCTTCTTCACTCCCTTCCAGCCACAGTTGTCCTTGCTGTTTTTGGAAGGTGCCAGAAATGCTCCCACTGGAGAATTTTTGTACTTGCTATTTCTTTGCCTAGAATGCTTTTCTCCAAGAGATTCACATGGCTTGCTCCCTCATTTCATTGATTTATCTGCATAAATATTAACTCAGAACAGCCTCTCCTGACTGCCTGAATTGAAAAAGCACTCCCTAGCCTCTTACCTAGCGTCCCTTTTTCTTCATAGCTCTTATCACCTAACACTATAATATCTCCAGTGTTTAATGAACTCAAACTTTAGTTCAAGGAATGAATGTGCATACATGAATGTTGGAAATCACTGTCTGAGAG
Source organism: Mandrillus leucophaeus (assembly GCF_000951045.1). Lineage (NCBI taxonomy): Eukaryota > Metazoa > Chordata > Mammalia > Primates > Cercopithecidae > Mandrillus > Mandrillus leucophaeus. The sequence goes on from NW_012108208.1 coordinate 807,558, forward strand.
TATTATTAATAACTTTATTCTTGGTACAACATGAATTTCGTTCTTCATGACACCATTCTTTTCCAAATTAATAAATCTATTTTAAGGATCAACTAAGTATAAATTAAAATGAAGAAATAAGATCACCTTTGTGAGGTGAATTGGGGAAAATATAAATGGAATCTAACCAAACTCATAAATAGAGCAAGCACAGAAGTTTTTATGTATACTTATATCCAGGGCAAAGGAACTAAGAATCTTAACTAGACTTCATACATGTGCCTAGCGAGAATATTTATAAAACAAGAATTATAAAGTAATAGATTAGAGCCGAGACTGTTGAGCCAGACTACCTGGGTGCAAATATCCTGGTTCTGATTCTTAGTAGCTATAAAAAACTTTTCTGCATATCTGTTTCCTCACTTATAAAATGGAGACAATAACTGTACCTACCATGTAATGTGCTGTACAGAACAAAGCTTGTCACATATTAAGTCCTTAAATAAATACTAGCTACTATTATTTCTTTATAATTTATAAGCAAATTCCTTACCAATTGGCACTATTAAAATATGCAAACTTTGGGCCAGGCGCGGTCGCTCACACCTGTAATCCCAGCACTTTGGGAGGCTGGGGCGGATCACCTGAGGTCAGGAGTTCGGGACCAGACTGACCAACATGGAGAAACCCCGTCTCTACTAAAAATACAAAAAAAAAAAATTAGCCAGGCGTGGTGGGGCATGCCTGTATTCCCAGCTACTCGGGAGGCTGAGGCAGGAGAATTGCTTGAACCTGGGAGGGAGAGGTTGCGGCAAGCCGAGATGGTGCCATTGCACTCCAGCCTGGGCAACAAGGGGAAAACTCCATCTCAAAAAAAAAAACAAAAACAAAAAAACAAAACAAAAAAAAATGCAAACTTTGATGGGCAAAACCCAAATTATGTTTTATATTTTCAAGCGTCTTTCCATGAAAGGTAAGGGATTTATATTGATTGAAAAGTTTTTCCCACCCAAACACTGAAAAAACATAGTTGTTACTGAGACTGAAAGCCAGGGAATCATGAAAGGTAAAATATAAATGTGAAACCCGTAATCCATGTGCATGCTAACCCACTGTACAAAATAAGAAGTTCAACACAGTTTATAAGTATGAAAAATCACAAACTGTTTTCTTAAAGATTAAAATTTAAACCTGCTAAAAATTCTCTCCTACATCATATGTTCAATATTTTGAATTTTATAACTTAGCTTGGGTTTTATGTTTTTCATAAAACAACACTATTTGGTTGAATATTGCACCCTATTTTATTACAATAACATAGATTTAACCAAAAAAAACCAACAACAACAACAAAAAAGCTTGCCCCTCAACAGATAGCAGCCAATTACCTTAAATATTTAAAGTCAAAAAAGATAAGAAAAAAACTGAGTTTTTTTCAAGCTTCTTAAATATGTAATATGGGATGCAGTTAAGTCCTAGAGAACAAAAGCCAATGATTAAAATTAGCTGTTTTCTTATCTGGTAAAGAAGTAGGAAAAAAGTTTTTAAGTGGAAAGCTTACTGTAACCTTAGCCATAAACAAAGGGTGTAATCTTCTCTATGGAGAATCAGGGAATCATCCGTTGCCATGGAGTCATAATGCCTGCAGCTAAACCAGACCTCATAATTAACAGTGATCCACAGCGCAAATGGCTAACACCAAGTACGAAATAAAATTACTTAATTTTCACAGCAAACAATACCTGTGCTTGTTTTAATGTACATGGTTTAAATATCTGCATTCCAAGTGTTCCAATATTCTGCATAACAGAATTCCATAAACTACATTAAATACCTTAGAATAAACACACACACACCAGGGAACCGTGTATACTACAGATGTATTAGTTAGCTGGCTCCAGAATTTGTTAATTTTGAGGGCTGCTAAATTGTTGCTATTAGAAAGGCTAATTAGATATTCAGTATTTATTCTTTGTTAGAAAAGCTAATTGGATACTCAGTATTTATTTTTATTTAAAAATCACAGATGATACAAAAGCTACAAGTAAAACAAATTTAAAAAAGCAAAAACAGGCCCGGCGCGGTGGCCCACGCCTGTAATCCCAGCACTTTGGGAGGCCGAGGCGGGCGGATCATTTGAGGTCAGGAGTTTGAGACCAGCCTGGCCAACATGGTGAAACTCCGCCTCTACTAAAAATACAAAAATGAGCCGGGTGTGATGGTGGGCGCCTGTAATCCCAGCTACTCGGGAGGCTGAGGCAGAAGAATTGCTTGAGCCCGGGAGGCGGATGTTGCAGTGAGGAGAGATCAGGCCATTGCACTCCATCCCCAGGCGACTGAGAGAGACTCCGTCTCAAAACAAAACAAAACAAAACAAAACAAAAACTTGATGGGCCCACTACTAGAGACGCTCAAGTTTGAGCTCTGTTTAAATTATAGCAAAAAAAAAAAAAAAAGTGCAAAATATATAAAATAAAAAGAACTGATAAGACGATTCTCAAATCTCATTGACCTTTTCAGTCTTATTTTTGAAGTGAGACCTCACAAAATGATACCTACAGGTGTAATACACGGTTTTTAGTAACGAGTATGCTTAAAGCAATCCTCTCAGTGGTGTGTGCCCCCAATCAGGCAGTTTTTTTTTTTTTTTTTTTTTTTTTTTAACCCACATGGCTTAATGTTTGATTTATTAAATATGACAGCGAATCATTTAGTTGTGTTGTAACAGTTTATTATCATGGATTTAAATAACCATGTTTACATGTTTAAAATTATCACATCACTAGTTCTTGCTAGCTTTTGCCTTTTCTCCTGTAAACACTGCTTTTACCGATAAGCTTAGATAAAATAGAAATACACCACCTTCTTTATCAATAACGTAGGACACGATACATTACTAAGGCTGGCATTTTCTTGATATTCAAGAATTTATGACAAGGAATGGGATCCTGGCATTAAGAATAAAGAGGAAAAAAACAAGTCATCTAATCCCAAAACCAGGTGGAAAGTTGGGATGGAAGTACGTGTATTAGCAAACGTTTTTGAAGCCAAAGCAATTTTCATGCAAGTTAAACTTTCTACAGAAGTTAAAAACCGAAGAGATACTGCTGTGATGACAAAACATAAGCGAATGGCCCAAAATGAGGCAAGTCCTTTGGAGTAAATGTTAGGTAGTATTCACATAGAACTGCTTTCTGCAATTAGGAAGGGCTAGAATGGAAAACTCAATGCCAAAGAGAGAAGAGAAGTTAAAAGTGTGACCCAAGAGGTCTGAAATTACACTTAACAGCAAATATCAAACCACCCCAACCAACGCCTCCAACTGGAAGCTGTCCCATTTCTCCAGCAGAGGAAGACACGAGGGATTGGCTAGGGGGAAACTGGGAAACGCGTACTACTGAGGAGCCCAGAGCCTTCAACCCGCACCTTCAGCAGGAGTGGCCAAAAAGGAGCTTGAGGCGGCCCCAGGGCTGGAGAAAAATCAGGACGATGATACCACGCCCTTATCCTTCCCACCCTTTCCCCGCATCCTCAGCCCTATAGACCTCCGAAGAAAAGAACGGTCCTTTGGGGGTCGCGGAGGCTGAGAAGCCGGCGGCCCGAGCGCCCTCTTTACCTGGTCGCAGAGGCGCGGCCAGGCAGGTAGGGTGCGTGAGCGTGTCGGCGACCTGGGCCGCCTGCGCCTTCCCGCCCAGCCCGAGCTGGAATTCCCAGGCTGCCTCTGGGAGCTGCTGCCCGCAGACCACTCGCTTCCACAGAGACCAGGAGAAAAACGACAGCTAGTTTATCTGGAAAACACTCCCGCCGGCCGTCATTCATAATCCGGCGGACCGGAAAAAGGGAAGTAACGTCACTTCCTACTGTCGCACTGCCAAACGTTTCCCCCGCCCCTACTGTGGGAACCTTTGTTTTTCTGCTTTCGGAGCCGGCCAGTGCGGGGACCGTTTCCGAAGGGACCACCGGGAACAGACGGATCGGCAGGGCGGGGCGGAACGGTGAGTTGTGCTGAGCGACTTTGCTCCCGGCCGCCTCCTGGAGGCTCGAGACCCCCCGCTAGGAGCGAGGTGGGAGAGTAGCTACGTGGGGTATTAGTTTCCTCGCTCCTCAAGCGGAATCATCATAACCTACGGGCGGTTGCGTTCCCTAGACTGACTGCTGTCCCGTTTCAGTGAGGACTGTGCTTCCTCCGAGGGAGTTGCGGGCCGGGGCATGCGGACCGAGGATATTTCTAGGTCTAGGGACAAGGGACTTGGAATCCTGCCTCGGACTTTGTCGGAGGGTTTTAGTCACTTCTCTACGTAGCTCCCTCATTGTCTCTCATCTTTTAGCTCCCCTGTCAAGGACCATCCCCCATTCTAGGCCTTCGATGTGTGATGCTTTGATCAAAGGATTGACATTCTTTTTCTAAGTGTTTGCTGTCAGCTTTCAGTCACTTGATTGGTTTGGAATCGGAGCCTTTTCTCCTGCGATTCCAGGTGTCCCTAAGGTATCATTGTTACCCAGAACCAAGAACTCTGGAGGAATGAAAAAGGCAGCATCTTTAAAAGAATGTTTATTGGAAGGTGTTGTAAGAGTTTGCGAAGTCATGAAGAACAAAGTTTTTTAGAGCCATTATGAAATGGCAACGGTAATACTGCACTCTGTGTGCATAAATTCGGTTTCCTTCATCTGGGGCACATGCATATGATCAACTTTAGACTTCTTTTGAGATTGCCAGGTAGGGTGAAAGATGGATCTGGGAGAAAGCACATACTTACATTTATATATGAATGCCCAATTCAGGTTGGAGAAATCACAGAAGCCTTATAAGGTGACATTTACCCAAAAAACCTAGTTCATTCACTGGGTAAATATTTTTTAGCCCTTATTAAGTTTCAAGCACTAGGGAAATACAGTGAACAAAACAAGTTCCTGCTCTCATCAAGTTTACAGGCCAGTGGGATTAATGAATTTAAGCAAGCTAGGTGAAAGATTATGAGAGTTTTACAAATAGGAACATTGTACTACAAGTCTCCAGTCATGAAAGAGGTGATTGCTTTGCTTTTGCTTTTTTGATGTTTGGAGTTTTTTTGTGGGGGCAGGGGTGAGTTACTTTTGTGATTTCTGCTGAAGGGACCTTGGAAATGGCTACAGTTGTATAGAAGGAGAGATAAGACCACTATACTTTGATCACTTAGTTCCAGTAATTCTATAGCCATTATTTGTGGTACTTTGCAAAGTAGCAAAGGGATAGGCAAAAGCATAAATATAGACTCTGCCCTTAAAGTACTCAGAGTTTTGTAGGGCACATAACACTTGTGCCAAAAAAAAAAAAAATACTTCAAGGGAGAAAGTTGCACTACCATGAAAAAGCACTATGAGATATCCTTGAAGGGAGAGACTATTAATAGGGTTTGGAATGGAGAGGGGCACAGCAACTGTCAGTCAAATCTTCATGAGAAGTATTTGAACAGGGTCTTGATAGGATGTAGATATATAAAAATAGGTAAAGAGCTTCCCAGACAAAAAATTTTAAAAAAGAGAGGTGGGGCCAGCTAGCTATAAAGCAGATCTGGGGATGATGAATGATAATTTTTGTGCCAATTACTGAATCGTCTTAAATGCTAGGCCAAGAAATGTGGACTTTATTTTGAAGGTGGTGGAAAGCCCTAACTTCTCAGCAAGAATTTTTTTTTATTTGAATGAAAAGGAAGAAAACTGGGTTTCAGGAAAATTTGTATGGCAACAAAGTTGAAGTCAAGGAAAATAACGAGGTTATTGCCATAGTTCAAGTAAGCTAATAAAACCTGAATTTTATTAGTAGCAGTGAAAGTGAAAAGTAGGGCAAGTGTGAAAAATATCGCAGAATCCACAGGAAAGGCCTGCTGATTATTTGAATATAAGGAGTAGGGAAAGACTCAGTGAAGGAAAGACTTTGGTCTCAAACCTGACTAAAAGTAAGTTATGTCATTTATTGAAAGAGCAGGACAAGGAACTTTTCAGGAGGATAATCAGAATCTCAATTTTAGTTGTAACTGAACTGGAGACGCCTTTAAGGAACCAGATAGACACATACACTAAGCATTTGGAAACACGAGATTCAAATTTAAGAGATTTGGCTCGTACTTGTAATCCTAGCAATTTGGGAAGCCACAACAGGAGGATTGTTTTAGCCCAGGAGTTTGAGACCAGATGAGAGCAACATAGCAAGACCCTGTCTCTACTTAAAAAACAACAAAATTAACTGGGCACGGGTATGGTGGTACATGCCTGTAGTCCTAGCTGCTTGGTAGGCTGAGGCAGAAGGATCGCTTGAGCCCCAGAGTTCGAGGCTGCAGTGAGCCATGATCTCAGTGCACTCTAACCTGGGCAAGACCATGTCTCAAAAAAAAAAAAAAAAAAAGCCAGAGAGAGAGATTGGAGTTGGGGTAAAACATATTAAATCATCTACCAAGAGATGATAGTTGAAAACCTGATGTGTATAAGATTACCAAGAAGAAACTGCTAGCAGAACTAAGAAGATAGCCAAGGACAAACACTTGGACAATACCAAAAGCAACAAGCATCAGAAGACAAACCAGAGAAAGAGTAGTCAGAGATAGAAGAGGAAAAACAGAAAAGTTGAGTGTAACAGAACTCAAGGGAGGAGAAAGTTTTATGAAATTGGAAGTAGATAACAAGTATTTACTTGGCCAACATTTACTGTTATTTGCTGTTTTCCAGGAACTCTGCCAGACAGGGATTACAGCAGTAGGCAAGACCAATCCACTGCCTGCCTTCATGGAACTTACATTCTGATGAGAAAGAAAGATTATTTACATAATTAACAGTGTGATTAATATTATAAATAAGTACAGAATGTTTTTGGACTATGTAACAGTAAAACTTCTAGTTTTGTTGAAGGAATGTGCAGGAAAAACAGAAACTTGAGAGGTGACCTAAGATGGAGGTGGGGGTGGCACACTTTCTACTGAAGTACTAAGGTAAGAAAGAGTATATTGAGGGCTTGAAATAAGTCATATAGCTATAACAGAGAGTGAGAATGGCCTGAGATACTAGGTAACATTTAATGAGTGTAAACCATGTGCCAGGTACTGTTGTAACTGCTTTATATGTATTATCAGATCATGTAGAGCAATGGTCCCCAACCTTTTTGGCACCAGGGACCAGTTTCATTGAAGACATGGTTTCAGGATGATTCAAGTGCATTACATTTACTATGCACTTTATTTCTCTTATTAGTACATTGTAAGATAAAATAATTAGACAGCTCACCATAATGTAGAATCAGTGGGAACCTTGAGCTTGCTTTGCTTCAGCTAGACGGTTTCATCTGGGGATGATGGGGGATACAGTGACAGATCATCAGGCATTAGATTCTCATAAGGAGCACACAACCTAGAGCACTCACATGCACAGTTCACATACGATTCACACTCCTGTGAGAATCTAATTCCACCACTGATCTGACAGGAGGCAGAGCTCAGGTAGAAATGCAAGTGATGGGAGTGGCTGTAAATACAAATGAAGCTTCACTTGCTTGCCTACTGCTCACCTCCTGCTGCATGGCCTGAAGGTTAGGGACCCCTGATGTAGAGAATTAGAGACCTTGTTAAGAATCTTATTCTTGAACCTTTGGATTATGAGAAGTGAATAAAAGGATTTTAAGCAAGTGAGTGATATGAAAAGGTTTAGAGGATGACAAGAGTGGTTGTGGGAGACTGATTAAGCTATTGGAGTGGGCCAAATAATAGATGATGATAGGTTGGTCTAGAGTGGTAGTATTAAGAATTGAAAAGGGTGGATAGATTTGAGATATGTTTAAGAGGTTTGGTTATTGAATTGGGGGTGGGAATTAAGGAAGTGGGAAGAGATAAAGCTGCTTCTGGGTTACTGGCTTGGGCAATAGGGTAAATATCATTTGAAAAAGGTATTACTAGAGGAAGAACTGGTTAGGAGAAAAGGGAAGAGTGTATGAGTGGCTCTGTTGGAGACACGTTCAATAGGAGGCACCAATGAGATATCCATGTCAAGCTGGCAGTTTGATCTTGGGAGAGAGACACATGGACTGCAGAGATGTATTAGTAAATACTGGCAAAGGACTGTATAGATCAAATTGTCTAGGGTAATAATTCCCAAAATTTAGAGTAGATGGAATTGCCTGGAAGGCTTAACACAGATTTCTAGACCCTACTCCCAGAGTTTTTTCTTCAGTAGGCCTAGGAATGGAGACCAAGAGTTTGCATTTCTAAGTTCTGACGTGATGCCTATGCTGCTGACTCAGAGACACATTTTTGGAAGAAGATGTAGAACAAGGAGAGACCCAGAACCTAGCATTGAGGATCTCATTTTTAATTGGAATAGGAGGAACCTACAAAGATCACTGACAAAGAAGTAGGAGGGAAAATCATATGTATTAGGTTTACTGATTGAGGCCACGAATGACTCATGAGAGCATTTTCATGGAATAGTGGGACAAAGGCCAAATTGCACGAATTGCTGTATAAGGAGAAGGAATGAAGAAAAAGAGTACAAAAGTAGATGATTTCTGAGAAAGTTTTCCTATAAAAGAGAAAAGATAGATGTTTGAATATATTTAAATGTCAATGTGAAGATGCCAGCAGAAAGAAAAGGCTGAAAAAAAAAAAAAAGATATGGGCAATAATCCATAGGCCGAGGTTCAAGAGGGGACAAGAAGAGATAGGATCCAGATCCAGGTGACATTGCATGGAGAGCCACCTTCTCCTTTTTTATCGGATGTGAAAGAGTTTGAAAGGATGAGTGTAAGTAAGTTTGTAGATGTGCTGGAAGGAAGTTGACTTAATTCCTCTCTGACAGCCTTTCTTCTTTGTGAAGTAGGTGAGGCCATCTACTGAAACAGAAGCAATTTTAAAAGAAAATGGAGAAAGCATAACTGATCTTTGGAGAAAATGGGGAAGTGAGTTGACCAGAGAAGGATGAGAGAATTGCCAAGTTGTATTGAATGCCAACCTGAGAATGGTGATTCTGAAGATAGGGTGTATATGTATTCCTCTCAGTTGCACTTAGAGTTTGGGTGCAGGCAGAGAGAGAATGACTAGCAGGGTGGATGTCTATAAAGTAAGGAAACTACAGGGCTTTCGGGTGCCTAGAGTACTGAAAGTGTTATTGAAAGGTTAGACCACAGAATGTGAGCTGGATAGGAAGTAAACGGCATACTGCAATAAATCAAGGATAATACGAGAAAGAGAAAAAAGATCATTGTTTAGTAGTGGGGGTTTTTGTGCTGTATGAATTTGACACAGCTAATTACCAGCATCACCTAAGAATTCACTCTTATCAATACTACTACTACCACTTCCCTAGGTCAGTGAAAGCTTTAAAGTGGTAAATATTAATTTTCTCACATTCCTTTTTTAAAGCAACATCTACTTTTTAAATGAAAGCTACATTTCATATACTAAATTTCTTTTGTATATACATTTTTCTTTCATACACACACATAGGACTTTGTTTTCTAGAACTCTAATCCATAGTAAGAATGATATGGCTCTTTTACAGTCTGTTTTGGCCATGGGTTTAGGAATGAATATACAGGAAAGGAATTGTATGGAAGTAACATGATTTGGTGTAACTCCAGGAAAATATTTTTGTATATATAGATCAACACAGTTACACCAAGTTGCTGACCTCTTTATGACTGCTGTAGAAAGTAAAGTTCTTTCACTATATGGATATTTGCCAGTAAGGAAGGAAAAGTAACAGCAATTAGAGAAGGCAACAGAAAAGTGGGAGTAAAAGTAAGATAGAAAACTAAAATATAAAATATAAACCACATAACCATGAGTGTTTTATTTTAGGCTCAACTACTGTTTTCTGTTTGGTGAGGAAGCAAAAGTCAGGGCAAGAGGGTGCCAATAAGGAGAAAGCAGAAGGGACAAGAAATTGGAGGCTTCTGTAACAAAGAGCAAGTGGAATGGGAACAGAGAAATGAATAAATAAATACAGAAGAAAGATTGACTTGGCACTTTGAAGAGGTCCCTGAGTTAAGGCAGTGAAAGAGATAGAGTAATGGAAGATTGTAGTCAGAAAGGAGAATTGATTGTAATAAAAGAGGTGTATAGTTTTTTTGTGGCAAGTTTCAGATTTCACTGGCTGAAGATAAAGCTCCTTGAGGTTAAAGATCAATTATATAATACACTATTATAATTCTGTATATGAATAGATTTTTTAAAAAATAGAAATAGAAATAAATTTAAAAATTAATATTTTTTTCTCTGTATTTCACCGTGGGGGACCACTGGGCCAGAGGGCCATGTTAGTAATTTAGGGGAGGGGTACAAAGCCTGTTAAGTTTTATAATGGTAAGATTACATAAAAAGAACTGACTCCAAGGTTCCAACTGGAATGTTAGTGTTGATGACTTCTGTCGTCTTGTAATCTAGGTGCTGACTCTTGTCACCTAATCTGTAATGTAAACCTCTTACCTGTGATTGTAGAAATACATAGCAATAAATACTTGGCTTTCATTTTTCAGCATACAAATTTCAAGAAATGTTTTTTCTAATATATTACGAGGGTTATTTTAGGTGTCAACCCTTTGGTCAGTACCCAATAAAATAAACTGTTTCATAACAATCGGATAAGTAAACTGCTATTCCCTTTACCTATATGAAATTAGATCAGTAGAAAGATTAGTAAACTGTCATAGGAGTGGAATTTAAAGAAAAAAGACATTAGGTGGCTGTTACCCTTGTAGATGCTGGAGGAATGGCATGTTTACCTTTTCAGTCATGGACATTTTATTAAGGAGCTATTTTTTCCTCAGAACATATGTGGTGACCAGCCCCTTGAGTAAATTTTAAAATAACTTTCCTATACCTATCATTATGTAGAGGTGATGTATGTAATAATATAATTTTAAGAAGTGACAGAGGCTGCTTTTCAATTTTGTTAAATTCTTACAAATACAACAGTTTGAGATAAGGTAACTTTTTCATTGTAGTACTGACCTTTGGATTCCTTTCCATGTGTGATTCGACAATAATTTTGTAGTTATCAGGTAGATAACTAATACCTTCCTGGGAACTTTAAAAAAAAAAAAAAAAAAAAAAAAAACCTAGTGATGTGTATGTGTGTTTCTTGTCAGATGCGGAGAGGGGTGAAGAGTGAAGTTGGAGGGGAGGGAACAACAAAATCCATTTTCAGATGTGCTTTCATATGCTAGGATTCAACCTACAGCAAGTTTTAATGGTGTTATAAACCCCTGAAAATGGGAGACAACTGGAATTGCTGACAGTTCTCTAACTATAGCAGTGCAAGTGCGTTGCATTAATATAATATTAACCTCGAGGATAGAAGATTTCAAGCCATAGTATATTGATCAAAGGATTGAACACAAAGAATACATTTTTATTTTGATCATTTCTTGCCTGGAGAGGTTTTTGAAAAAGTGACAACCAGAAGCAGAACCACATGATAGTATTGGTATTAACTAAAAACAAAACTTTTTAGTACTGTGGAATTTCATAAGCCTTTGATGTATATCTTTATCCATCTTGGCTATTTTTTAAGCTCTTTAGGACACAAAGCGTCATAGACTCTGTGTGTGTGTGTGTGTGTTTGTGTATGTGTGTTTTAAGTAGTTATGGTATTATCCCTCAGAGACCTTAATTTTAAAAATAGGTTAATGCATAAGATACCACAATCTAAATGTGATCAAATAAGGTTATCATTAATATGTTTTCTGAGACATTCATGGTCGGGGCAGAGAACTAAAGAGGTGAATTTAAAAAAAAAAAAAAAAAGGAGTTGAGGTAAAAGCGGCAGCAGTGACCATGACAGCTAATCACTTAACGCACCCTTTCACCGCTGCCCTCTTGTGATACCCCTTACACACACAAACACATGCACACTAAGACTTCCTTTGTGTTATGGAAATAAGGTTTGAGAGAAGAAATTTTGATACAGAGTAAACTTGACCTAAACCCATCAAGTTCTATGTACTGAAACTGCAAAGTGTATCTTTTAAAACACAGCTAGGAAGGAGTTCTGTGGCAGGGAGAAGCCTACCTGGATTTAAAACATTACCATCAATATGGATACACAGAAAACTGATACTGCTAGTTGTTTCAGGGGGCAGGAACTAGATAATGCCTGTCAGGAATAAGAAGGAAATTTACTTTTATTTGTAATAACTTTTTGATAATTTTACATTTTATATCATGTACACAGTATTATCTATTATAAATTTAAAAACAGAAAAGTAAAACTTTGACATAGATAATTGTGCATTGTCTTCTAAATTATGTCCTCTTTTTTTTCCTTCAGGTGTTTGCAATGGCTGCTACTGTGAACTTGGAACTTGATCCCATTTTTTTGAAAGCACTAGGTTTCTTACATTCAAAGAGTAAAGATTCTGCTGAAAAGCTAAAAGCACTGCTTGATGAATCTTTGGCTCGGGGCATTGATTCCAGTTACCGTCCATCTCAAAAGGTACCTGCATGAATAAAAAGCTTGAAGAGAGTTTTATAAGACCTGTAGTAGTACATTGATAACATATAGACCATCTCAATACAATCTCTGCTGAAATAATCTTTCCTTGTGGCACGGAGAAATTATATTTTCTTTTTTTCCTTCAAGTTTTCAGAGAACTGTTACACCACATAGAAAAATCAGCTGGGGGTGTGGGATATTCTGTTCTACTGCTTTATGTGTATATGAATTCACTTGTTTACGACTTACTTTAATTTCCGATTCTTTATGATCAGAATTTTTTTTAAGCTGCTGATTGTAGCCACAGATTACTTCTAATTATTCTCTATTGTTTTAAGGATTTAAAAAATCAAGTAAAAGCACAGATTTTTCAACAATATAAATTGAATATGGGTAGAATAATTTAAGAGAAAAGGAGGTATGGATGAACTCTGAGAAGTTTGTAGCTCCTGTCTTGATAATAACAAAACAGGCAATGGCAACTTTATGTGAAAAGAATATATGTTTTGATACCAAACATACCTGTTTTAAATCCCACTTACATCTTATAATTGTGTGATGATAATAGACAATGTATCTTGATGTCCCAGGTACTTTTCTGAGTAGTTTATGTGAATAATTAATTTTAATTATAATAATGATCCTTTAAGATAGATACTGTTTTCTTCATTTTATGTAAGGAAACTGAGGTACACAGCAACTTCATTTCACTTAGTCTGTTAATTGGTAAAATGGGGATGATAAGAACTACTTTGCAGAGTTGTAAAAATTGAAGGAGATACAGTAAATGAGTCACCTAGTGTAGTATCTGCCTGGTACATAATAGGCTGTCAGTGAATGACAACTCTTACTATATTCCCTAATACCTACTAAGACATTCTTTCGAATTCTTCTAAGCTGTTGTCCTGAAACTCCAAATCACTCAGGTCTGTGGACCTAGATCCCAAACCGAGAAGGAAAAGATAGAACATGACTAGCTCAAGTCTCACCAGAATCTGAAACTCAAGTAAACACTGGCATTTTGTCCCCAGCCTTCTTTCAATACTAGATCTAGTACTCTGAAGCCTTTTTATTGTACTTTGAATAACAGAACCATTGTGACTTCATTTCTTCTATCTATTCTGATTCCAGTAGGTTCAGTGAGTTCAGATCGAGCAAATCAATATGGCTCTACAAAGCATACTGCCAAATTCATTCCACTGTGGGTGTTGGTATTGTCCAGTTAGGAAAACCTATTATTACTAAAGAAAAAAAAAATGTGTTAATGGAGTTCTAAAATGGAAGTTTATCTCTTAAAAAACGTGAAAAATTTGTTGTGATTAAAAAGCATGCTGCCCTTAGGTTTCTAGCTAGAGTTTACTTCTCTTGGTCAGTTTTCAGAAACTCTTTTTTACAGGTTTTTAAAGCCCAGGTCCATTTAATTTTAGCCTTCAGCTGAATATTTTCATCACTAGATTTATGTGAGAAGAGTGATTTATGCCAGTGTTTCTCAAACTTTAGCATGGATAATAATCACCTGGAGGCAGTGGTATGCTTATAAACATTACCAGGTCTCCAAGTGTATTCTAACATGAATATTGGTTGATATTCATTTACATTAATGAGGAAGGCAAATGTGAAATAATGCAGTTAAAACTTAACTCATCTGTCAACAACTAGAACAACTTTTTTGCTGAATAGGTAATAGTTTAATACTGCATGACTTTGTCCTCAATTTTTTAGTTACACACAATACATGTTTTTTGGTTTTTTATTGAGACAGGATCTCACTGTGTTACCGAGGCTGGAGTGCAATGGCACAGTCTTGGCTCACAGCGCTCTCTCCCTCCCAGGTTCAAGCAGTCCTCCCACTTCAACCTCTTGAGTAGCTAAGACTACAGGTGCGTGCCACCATGCTCGGCTAATTTTTTTATATTTTGTGGAGACAGAGTTTTGCCATGTTGCCCAGGCTGGTCTCAAACTCCTGGACTCAAGCAGTCTGCCCACCTTGGCTTCCCAAAGTGCTGGGATTACAGGCATGAGTCACCACACCTGGCCCACCATACACTTTTAAGTTTAATCTGCATTATTAACATTTTCTTCAACACTTGACTAAGTCTACACCAGTGGTCAACAGATTTTATAAACAGCCAAACAGTAAGAATTCTAGATTTTGTGTGCCAGATGGTCTCCATTGCAACTATTTAATTCTGCCATGGTAATGTGAAAGCAGCCATACATTATACATAAATGAATGGGTGTGGCTGCGTTCTAATATAAACTGTTTATAAAAAACTATTTATAGGCCTCAGTTTTAAGCAGTCAGCATAATAATATATCAAGCCCTGCCACCACTAGATCTGAGGAGCCATTCCTCCTTCCTTTTTCTTCTCTTGCTCCTCAGAGGTAGACACTCTTCTGAAATTGATGTGTATTATCCCCATTTATACTTTTGTACTTTTACATATTATCACAGTAAAATAGACTGCACTCAGCTGCTTTAGTTTTATTTAGAATGGTGGGGGAGTGCCCTCCTTTCTGGGGAGGGGAAATTCCAAGGAGCTGTTACTATTAGTAACAATAAATAAGTTATCTGTATCAGCAAAGCTATAATACATGAATAAGGGATCGAAGTTTTAAACAGAACGGAAAGACAGGCCACAGACTGAGAGAAAATATTTTCATATCGTATCTCTGATAAAGGTCTTGTGCCCAAAATCTGTGATGAATTCTTTAAACTCAATAATGAAACATTCATTTTTTTAAATGGGCAAAATATTTTATCAAATAGTTTACCAAAGAAGATATATGTATGCCAAATGAGCACTTGAAAAACTGGTCAGCATCATTAGTTATTGGGAAAATGTAAATTAAATCTAAATGAGATACCACTGCATACCTATTAGAATGTCTACAATTTAAAAAGACTAGCCATACAAATTATTGGTGAGGATGGAAAGGAGCTGGAACTCTTATATATGCTTGGTGGAAATATAAAATGGTCCTGCCACAGAGTTTGGCAGTTTCTTAAGAAATTAAGCATATATTTAATACTTACCATATAACCCACTCCTATTTATTCTAGAAAAGTAAAAACATAGGTATGTACAAATACTTGTACATGAATATTCATAACAGCTTTATTTGTAGTAGTCCCAAACTGCAGACAACCCAAATATCCATCAATAGGTAAATTGATAGATAAATTGTGGTATATTCATTCAATGGAGTATTATTCAGCAATAAAAAGGAATGAACTGTTTTTTGTTGTTGTTGTTGTTGCTGTTGTTGTTGTTGAGACAGTGTCTCGCTCTGTCGCCCAGGCTGGAGTGCAGTGGCCGGATCTCAGCTCACTGCAAGCTCCGCCTCCCGGGTTTACGCCATTCTCCTGCCTCAGCCTCCCAAGTAGCTGGGACTACAGGCACCCACCACCTCGCCCGGCTAGTTTTTTGTATTTTTTTTTTGTAGTGACGGGGTTTCACTGTGTTAGCCAGGATGGTCTCGATCTCCTGACCTCGTGATCCGCCCGTCTTGGCCTCCCAAAGTGCTGGGATTACAGGCTTGAGCCACCGCGTCCGACCAGGAATGAACTATTGATACACTTAACAACATGGATGAATCTCAAAATAAATATTCTGAGTAAAAGAAGCCAGACCAAAAAAGAATACATACTCTATGATTCCATTTATATAAATTTCTAGGAAATGCAAACTAATGTAATGTTACAGAAAACAGATAAATGATTGCTTGAGGATGGGAGACATAATTTCTCTAGTGTGTATACCTGTAAGAGGGTAATTACAAAGGGCCACAAGGAGATTTGGGGGGATGATGGATCTGTTCATTATGTTGATTGTGGTGATGGTGTCATAGATGTATACATATGTCAAAATTTATCAAATGTTACACTTTAAGTAGGTGTAGTTTGGGCCGGGTGTGGTGGTTCATGTCTGTAATCCCAGCACTTTGGGAGGCCGAGGTGGGTGGATCATTTGTGGCGAGGAGTTTGAGACCAGCGTGGCCAACATGGTGAAACGCCATCTTTACTAAAACTACAAAAACTAGCTGGGTGTGGTGGTGCACCTGTAGTCCCAGATACTCGGGAGGCTGAGGCAGGAGAATCACTTGAACCCAGGAGGCAGAGGTTGCTGTGAGCCAAGACTGTCCCACAGCACTCCACTCCAGCCTGGGCAACAGAGTGAGACTCCATACCCCCCCAAAAAAATAAATAAATAAAGGTACAGTTTGTATATCAATTATTTCTCAATAAAGCTATTTATCTATTTAAGAAAGGAATATTACATTGGTTATAATGAGATGTCTTAGTTTTAAATGAAAATTGTTTAGATTAATGATCTATTTTTTATGATGATCAGTCTGAATATTTAATTACTGGTACCTTTTTTCATCTTTTAGGATGTGGAGCCACCCAAAATTTCAAGCACAAAAAACATTTCCATTAAGCAAGAGCCCAAAATATCATCCAGTCTTCCTTCTGGTAATAATAATGGCAAGGTCCTCACAACTGAAAAGGTAAAGAAAGAAGCCGAAAAGAGACCTGCTGATAAAGTAAGATTTTATTTTAGTCTTGTTAAAAGAAAAAAGGTAAATTAGTTGTTCCATAAGCAGAAAGGAATAATGGTTTATGTCTATTTCTTTTATATAATAATGAGTATAGGTATATAATAATCATCACTCAGTGAATATGTATTGATAGCTATAGATTTTGACTTTGAAAAATGAGTAAAATTTACAAATTTTAAAGTTAAATGGTTAAAAGCTATTGTCAATAAATATTTGAACCCTAGGGAGTATAGTAATTTTGAGTATAAACTTTTATCTATGCCTCAGAGGTCCTAGATGGTACAGTTGTTAAGAAGAAAAGATAGATACACTTTGAGAGGCCAAGGCAAGTAGATTGCTTGAGCTCAGGAGTTTAAGATCAGCCTGAGCAACATGGTGAAATCCCATCTCTACAAAAAATAGAAAAATCATCTGGGCATGGTGGCAATTACCTCTAGTCCCAACTATTTCTGGGCGGGTAGGGGATGGAAGAATTGCTTGAGTCCAGAAGGCAAAGATTGCAGTGAGCGGAGACCATGCCACTGCACTCCAGCCTGGGTGACAGAGTGAGGTTCTGTCTCAAGTAAAAAAGAAAGCAAGCAAGAAAGAAAAGATAGGAGAGTATAGATGTAAATGACTAAACATAAACTTTATAGAATGGTATGCACCTGAGCAGGGCCACGGATGATTCTTGGATTGTCTATTTTTAGATGATTTCTACATATAGTAATTAAGATTTTAGTTAGAAAAAAATACATTTGAACGATATCTTCAGTAACCTTTGCCCTCAAGATGGAGTATATTATCCTGTATGTTTTCATACTTTTGCTAAATAGTGGCTATTCATAAACTGCGTTAGATTATTTCTCTGCTTTTAGATCTACATAAATGAGGCTGGGCGTGGTGGCTCATGCCTGTAATCCCAGCACTTTGGGAGTTTGAGGCAGGAGGATCACTTGAGGTCAGCAGGTTGGCAGTTGGCCAGCCTGGCCAACATGGCAAAACACCATCTCTACTTAAAATACAAAAATTAGCCAGGTGTAGTGGCGCACACCTGTAGTTCCAGCAGATCGGGAGACTGAGACATGAGAATCACTTGAACCCAGGAGACGGAGGTTACAGTGAGCAGAGTTTGTGCCCCTGCACTCCAGCCTGGGCAACACAACAAGACTCTGTCTCAAAAAAAAAAAAAAAAAAAAAAAAAAATTATGTAAATGATATCATACTCTGTGTGTGTATATCCTTTGGTAACTTTTTCTCCACTCAACTATGTGCTTTTGAAATGTATCTATGTTGATGCATGTAGATCTAGATTTCTTTTAACTACTACATAATACTCTGTGAATTAACCAGCTTATCATTCCCCTACTGATGCACAGTTAGATATTTCTTCTTTGTTTCTATTACAATGGAGTTGAAGTGAGCTACTTTATACAAATGTCATGTTAATAGTTTCTATAGGATGTATACCTATAAGTGAATGTAATAGGATATGACATCTTCAACATTGCTAGGCATTGCCAAATTGTTATCAAAAGTAGATGTACTAAATGTACACTGTCATCAACAAAGTACAAGAATTCCAAATTCCATGTCTTATCAGACTTTTTGATTTTTGCCAAATCTAATGGGTATATTGATAATATTTATATCTTAAAGAAGGGAATCGGAATTTGCTTTGAAGCAAATATGTGTTAAGTCTGTACAGTAGATACTAGTCTAAGTAAATCCATCGAACTTCCAGAAATCTTTAATAGATAGAAGAGTAC
The DNA here is from genome assembly GCF_000951045.1 of Mandrillus leucophaeus. Taxonomy (NCBI): domain Eukaryota; kingdom Metazoa; phylum Chordata; class Mammalia; order Primates; family Cercopithecidae; genus Mandrillus; species Mandrillus leucophaeus. Next base: position 826,301 of record NW_012108208.1, read on the forward strand.
AAAGAGAAATACAAATCTTTGTTAAACTATTCTGATTTATTTATTTCTGTCTTGCTGGTTTCATTTAATGTACCGATAAATTCGTTATAATTCTTCTACAGATCGTTAATGTGCACATATGTCCCAAACTATGTGAATATATCTGTAAAATGGACTTGATCATTGCCTATTGTCCTTTTTATTCATCTTTCAGTGACTTAAAGTTTATTCTACCACATCACTTTATCATTTTCTGATGCCTGCTTTTTATAGATGAAATCAGACATCACTGAAGGAGTTGATATTCCAAAGAAACCTAGATTGGAGAAACCAGAAACACAGTCCTCTCCCATTACTGTCCAAACTAGCAAGGATTTAGCTATGGCTGACCTTTCCAGTTTTGAGGAGACCAGTGCTGACGATTTTGCCATGGAGATGGGATTGGCCTGCGTTGTTTGTAGGTAAGTTGTCCCTTGTCACAGATTATTTTGTTACTTTATGAAGAACACAGGACCCCTTTTCACTCCTCAACCCCCAAAATCAGAACAATTGTGCATTTTCTATTTTGTTTTTACGATTTGGAACTGGGGTGGAGATAAGTAGATGTCTTATGAACTGCCCATATAACAATTTAACATATTGAAAATTGTCAAATATTTTGTCTTTCCCAACTATGGCTTTTAAATCCATTATGTTGTAACATTTTCTGCATTTTTGGGTTCCAGAGGGAAAGTGATTATTATATTATGATATATATGCCTATGATAATCTAAGGCTATGGTGACTGCTTTTTGTGCTGTTGGAATTTATACTTTTTTATACACATATGGCTTCATTCTATTAATCTGATCAGACATTCATTGAGCACCCTATGTGTGTGCAGTAACGTGCTAAGGACTGTGAATAGTTAGGTCCAGTTCTCACCTTTAGGTAACTCATATTAATGAAGAACAACAACAACATATAGCTAACTAATATAAGGGAATTTAATAGAGATACAAAATGTTATGAGACTGTTGGAAGACTAATCAGAGTCTACTACCTTCCGAGAGAAAGACAAAAATTATGATGAGAAATGACAAGGAGAAAATAGCCAAATTTAATCATGGCATTCCATGTATTTATTAATGGTTGACCATAAGCTTTAAAAGCTTATGCTTTTGTGCATGCTGTGTGTTGGAGTTTGTTATTTTGATCTTTGGGTTTCTGGGATTTTTTTTCTTATTAATAAACCAAACTTTACTAGAACAACCCTGAAATAACATTTTTTTTTTTTTTTTTGAGACAGTCTTACTCTGTCACCAAGGCTGGAGTGCAGTGGTGTGATCTTGGCTCACTGCAGCTTCCATCTCTGGGGTTCAAACCATTCTCCTGCCTCAGCCTCCCGAGTAGTGGGGATTATAGGTGTGCACCACCATGTGCATCTAATTTTTGTATTTTTAGTAGAGGCAGGATTTCGCCATGTCTGCCAGGCTGGTCTTGAACTCCTGACCTCAAATGATCCGCCTGTCTTGGCCTCCCAAAGTACTGGGATTACAGGCATGAGCCAGTACACCCGGCCCCTGAAACAACTTTAAATTATTGCATTAAAAAAGTAGTGTAATGCTTAATGGTGTGTTTTCTTAGGCAAATGATGGTGGCATCTGGCAATCAATTAGTAGAATGTCAGGAGTGCCATAATCTCTACCACCGAGATTGCCATAAACCCCAGGTGACAGACAAGGAAGCGAATGACCCTCGCCTGGTGTGGTACTGTGCCCGATGTACCAGACAAATGAAAAGAATGGTAGGAATCGTATTTTTATTTATTTTAAACAGTCTGTCAATGTTTCTGTTGGTATGTGCTTTCAAAACAAAGATTTGAACATTTAAGATATTGAAAAAATAAATAATATAAGCTGATTATTTAAATGTTTATATGTATAGTATATATATGTGATTAATATTTCTATGGCTAAAAACCAGACCACGTTATGTGCATTTTTCTCTGTTTAGTTTTATCTACTTCTAATATAGATAAACAAACAAGATTGGTGACACACAAATTATGAATATTCCTTACTAGTCTGTCAGTGTATTTATAAACATTTTAATATACCATGCAGCACTGAGAATTGGTGAGATACAAAGCGCCACTCTTTGTTGAGGTCTGGTAAGGAAATATAGAAAATTCCTGAGTGAGCTTAAACCACCAAATGAATAAGATGTGTACAGAGGCGATATTTATATGTGCATATCCGTCTTTCCAGCTGCATTTCTCTATTGCTTAGTCTTTCCTTCTCATTATCCTCAAGTGACCATTACCTCATTCTTCCAACATACTTTCTCTTTTTACTGTTCACTAACATACCTGCCTTTAATATCATAGTGAAATACATTTTCATTTGTTATATTGGATAGTTTTCTAACTTTTATTCACTTATAAAATAGATAAATGATAAATGAATTTCATAATTTTTCTTTTAAAGAAAACAAGAAATTGCCATAATGTCTTACTCGCTACCTCTCCCTCACACTTCCATCTCTCTTCCCCTGCCTTAAATTAGTGATTCTCAATTGCAGAGTTCTCATGTCTGTTAATCAAATGAATTTCTACATAAATTTGTCTAACCAATATATCTTTAAAGGTCAGAAGTACTTAGTTAAAAGTAAAAATTCGAGATACCATTTTACTTTTTAATCAGTTAAATCAGAAATAGGAAGTGTTTTTATTCCTATGAAATAAAAAGTAGTAAATGAAAAGTGTGGATATCAATAGTGTATATTTCTTACTTGTAACAGGAAATTTCTGTGATAAGTTACAATCTGTTCTGCTCAGTTTGATTTTTATTTAATTTATTCTTTAAACTAGCCCTCCAGGATCTAAAGTGAAATTATTATAGATGAGCAATGCATTCCAGAGCATTGATAAGAAACCACTAAGAATTGGAAATTGTCAAAAGAACAAATTGTGACAATAATCTGTCTTTCTTTAGTATGTACTCAACTGTTTCATTATTATTATCACTTTAGCTCCCTTAATATCTAAAGTAAGCACTGTTCTTCCCCCAAGTTTTTTCTCCTCCATTTTTTGGGGATTTATTTTATGTCAAATCTATGTTTATGGTTCTAACCCTCTTCCTGGGTAAGCTTCTATAGCTAACTAGATAGTCTATAGATACTTTAAGTTCAATATATTTAAAAATAAAAGTTGTTCTATTATCCAGTTTTTTTTTCTGCAGTTGCCTGAATTAGAAAACATCTTTGATGCCTCTCTTAATTCATATCCCTTTGTTTACCAGATTTGTTAATTCTCCCTCTTATATGTCTCTGAAATCTATTCATTTCTCTTTTATTACCCTGTTCCACAAATGCATTACTTGTCTATTGCAATAACCACTTAAGAAATCTCCTTGCTTCCCATCAATCCACTTTGATTACTGTCATTAGAATTCTTCTAAAATATTTATCTGCTTATATATGCCCAGTGGCTCTCAATTACTTATATAATGAGGTTATACTCATTAGGATGCATATATGGACCTTCTCTTTTTGACCCGACTCTACCTTACAGCCCCTTCTCTCACTGCTTCACCATACACATTCATACACTCTGGCCACTCTGACACAGACGAAGTGTGTAATTACCTGAATATGTGGAGAACTTTCGTGTTCTGCTTCTCAGCTTCTTCATCTGGGATACTGTTTATTCTTTTATCTGCTTTGCAAATAATATCTAATTTATCAGTAAGATCATGTAATTCATTGGCATAGCACTTAAATGGAGCTCAAGACTGACACATTCTACATTCTGTTGTTCTTAAGTTAAATAAAATGAAGCAAATATAATTTTTTTTTTTTTTTTTTTTTGAGACAGGGTCTCACTCTGGTGTCTAGGCTGGAGTGCAGTAGCGTGACCATGGCTCGCTGCAGCCTCGACCTCCCAGGCTCAAGCAATCCTCCCACCTCAGTCTCCCAAGTAGCTGGGACTACAGGCATGTGCCACCAGGCCTAGCTAATTTTCTTTATTTTTTGTAGAGATGGAGTCTCCCAAAGTTCTGGGATTATAGGCATGAGCCACCATGTCAAGCTAAATGCAGATTAGTACCAGAAATCAACAGTGAATCTGGTCTGTGTGTCCAAAAGTCAAAGTACTAAATGGGGAGTCATGGCTAGTATTAAAACATGACTAGAATACACCAAGAGTAAATGTGGGGAAATACCAAAAGACATTATCTGAAGTGAGCCTAAAGATCAGAATCCAGGAAATGTAAGGTTTAATGAGATAATTTTGAAACAGTGGGGATTCTAAATTGAGTCATTCTAACTATAATTGCTTTCAGTGAGATTCTCATATGTGCATTGGTTGGTGTTCCAAGGTATCTCAAAGATATTATAAATAGCACCTGATATCCCCTTTCTCTTCGCACAGATTCCTCAAACTGGGGCAAGTTCTGCAGTACATATTGTTGTAGGAAGACCTAGTTAAGAATGTTATGATCGTGTGTGGCAGGGTCCAAGGTTATTCTTCAGTTCTATAATTTTCTCTCTACCCAGTAGTGGGTTTTTCCCCAGCTTCAGGTGAGAGACTCATATCACTTTTGCAGTGGTTCTCAATCTAAGGTAGTAATACACTCCTGTTTCACAGCATTTAGAAATATATGGGGTTTTTAGTGCTGCCATTTTGGCAGTTAGTGCCTTAGTGGAGAATTTTATACATTTTGCAGTGTTTGAAGCAGTCACTCAATGAAACTTTTAGTTCCTTTATTGAACAAAACTGAATCAGTAATTATATCCTAGTTCCCTAAACTGGTATTACCAGTGAAGGACAAAGGATTTTTTACTCAGTTTCTAAGATGGCTGGATAAAACAGGGAAGGCAGAAGATCCAAACATGATCTCAGGCAGAAGTACTTCCTGGGGCTTCATCATAATTAGTCTTTATCTGTTAAAACATACAAGTTAGGTGGGTCCTCAGAGTCTAACCTCAGGAGTGCTAGATGTGGGTGGAATGCAGTATTAAGATCAAAAGCCATGGTTTTGGAGCCGTATGTTTCTGTTTTACTGTGAGGGATGCATTCTCGTAACATGGTTTTGCAATAAAGGATAAGATGGCTGTCCTTTCCTGCTAGTACCAGTAATCAACAGTGAATTACTTTGAACATTCTTAATATTCTTGATCTGATTTTTGGTTTATAAGTGGTATTGAAGGTAGGTGTACTTTGATGTGGAAGGTATGTGTATAAAAAGTGATACGAATTGAGATTTAAGGACCAAAACTATATAGTATGGCAAACGGTAGCACAGAATTACACAAGAAGACCCAAACAAGAGCAAAATAGACCAAGTTCTGGTTTCCAGAAATGGTGACAAATTGTTAATAAATTGTCTAGTACAGTACTGTATAGACTTATGAAGATTAGCAAAGACTATGGAATGGCTGGTGGGAAGCATCTTTCCCCGTTCAGTATGCATGGATTTTTCTGGATTCAGTTTGATTATCCTTTTTAAATAATAATGATGAATAAACAGTAACTTTTTGTTAGCACTCAGCATATTCCAGATACTGTGCTAAACTCTTACATAATCATAATTCATCCTCATAACCCACCTTTGAAACAAATGCTATTACCATTTTACAGATGAAGAGAATGAGGCTTTTAGAGATTCACATGTTTTGCCTGAGATAATGTACCTACAAAAATAGTTGCTGGGTTTTTTTCTGTTGTTTTTTGAGATGGAATTTTGCTCTTGTTCTGCAGGCTGGAGTGCAATGGTGTGATCTCAGCTCACTGCAACCTCCAATTAATGGGTTCAAGCCATTCTCCTGCCTCAGCCTCCCAAGTAGCTGGGATTACAGGTGCTCACCACCATGCCCAGCTAATTTTTATATTTTTAGTAGAGACAGGGTTTCACCATGTGGGCCAGACTGGTGTCAAACTCCTGACCTCAAATGAACCACCCGCCTCAGCCTCCCAAAGTGCTAGGATTACAGGCGTGAGCCACTGCACCCGGCCAGTTGCTGGGTTTTAATCCTAGCTCTGTTTGACTCCGAAAATTACTCTTAATATTACTGCACATAACCATTTATAAACAGTTACAATTATCTACCTAGAAAACACTAAAAAATAAACTCAAAAATGATTAGAGTTTATAGGAAAATTTAGTAAAGTGCCTAGTTATAAAATAAAGGAAAAAATCAATTATTGGTCAAAATATAACTGAAGATGCTTATAAAGTAATAGTGGGTGAAAATTCTTTGATAACGTAGAAATTTGTATTTATGAACTTTCTCTAAAGATTTAGCGTGCCTAGTTTTGCAATGTGGAAAAACCTCAAAAAGTTTCATCATTTATCAATAGTTTTTTTTCTCCCTATTCTTCATGTAAAACCTTATAAATGATCTGAGCTGTGTTTTAATTTGCCCTCAGCAAATGAGAGACTTATGCCTAGACCCCAAGAAGAAAACTCCTACATATTTGACCAACCCCAATGAGAAATAAATGTACTTCATCATGAGTAAAGCTAATGCTTACATATAGTTTGTGATTTTTCTTTTTAAAAAACAATTTTATCTTGTTAAAATGTTATTTAACCCTATTCTGTATTATTTCTAAAGCTTAATATTATCTTTACTGTTTAGAAACTAACACAATCTGTAAAACCATTAATATGATGATAAAAATAATTTGTCAAAGAGCATATATATTCATTATCATCACAGTACTTTTTTAAATGTTCAACTGTATTTAATTTCAATGATGAGTCCTGTGAGAGATTATTATCTTTTTGTATGTTCAGTTAAGAGTTTGTATCTGATTTAATCCACTGATTTTTGCAGGCTCAAAAAACTCAGAAACCACCACAGAAACCAGCCCCTGCAGTTGTTTCTGTAACTCCAGCTGTCAAAGATCCATTGGTTAAGAAACCAGAAACTAAACTGAAACAAGAGACAACTTTTCTAGCATTTAAGAGAACAGAAGTCAAGGTATAGTAGATTCTATTTTTATCTAAGATTATATCTTAAAGTTTAGTTAACTAAACAATAGTTGCCTGATAAAAAATTTAATGAGAAACTTTATATACTAAATGGCTATATTTTAGAAATTAAGACTTTACTACTATTATATTAGGTAGAAAGGGAACATTTATATCATTAATTAATCTCTAACTCTGCTGTTTTTCTTTTTATCACAAATAGGAGCAGTCTATGATCATTCCAAAATGATATTCTTTACCATTCTCATCTGGTTCAATACTTATCTCCAATCAGAAATCTGGTTTAAATTCAGGCTAGGTGCCATGACTCATGCCTGTAGTCCCAGCACTTGGGGAGGCCAAGGCGGGTGGATCACCTGAGGTCAGGAGTTCGAGACCAGCCTGGCCAACATGGTGAAACCTCGTGTCTACTAAAAATACAAAAATTAGCAAGGCGTGATGGTGGGCACCTGTAATTCCCAGGCATGGTGGCGGGTGCATGTAATCAGCTACTTGGGAGGCTAAGGCAGAAGAATTGCTTGAACCCCTGAAGCAGGGGTTGCAGTGAGCTGAGATAGTGCCATTGCACTCCAGCCTGGGTGACAAGAGCGAAACTCTGACTCAAAAAAAAAAAAAAAAAAAAATCTGGTTTAAATTCAAAATACCTCTGCCCTCAGTAGCAACAGTTTTGCCCCCCACACTACTTGAGCAGAGTGGTCTTGTAATTTTTTTTTCTCCCTTCTTATTGGCTATTGAAGGATTTTTCTTGCTTTGTCTTGTTTTGTTTCTTTATAATAAACTTTCAGTCCCTTATACCAAGGGACCACATTGTCTAGAGAGAGTATCACCTTTCTCATTCCTAAGGTTGCATCCTTGAAATCATACTACATTATTCTTATTATCTTGGCATTTTTATATCATGAAAAAATAATTTTCTAATCTAATTTTATAACAAAAAGAAGACTTCTACTGAGGTACACATTCCAATGTTAAGCATAGCACTAAACATGTAAGAAAAAAATATTAGCCTCAAATTCTCAAAGATTGACCTGAGAAAACTCTAAAGTTATTACCTTATCTAAGTGACTGTAAATAGTAAGCTTAATACCCTTGATATGATGAAAAAGATTATGAATATAAAGTACTTTTAAAAACTTATTGATAATTATATTTGGAGGTTATTTTTCATTTTAATTTGCCCGGGAAGATTTGCTATCCAAGGCATATCCATTATTGATTTGTCATATAGGAACTTGGTGAATTGGAATAGAAGAAAGAATGACCAGTTTATTGAAAGTAATTAGAGTTGCTGTATTCTGCACATAATCACTTTTTAGGAGATTTTTAGACTAATCTGTTACTACTAAAGTTTATTTTTAGAAAATTTAACATGAAATCATTTTATGGCAAACAAATTAAAGCCTTTGCTGTTATATTTGTTTTGATAAAGAGGTTTTGTGTTTTTTAATAAAAAATTCACTTTTTATAAAAGTGAATAAATTTATACCATAAAAAAATTGTTCCCATTCACATATAAAAAGCAAATGTCTTTTCTAACTTGCCCATCTAGCAAATAGGCAAAAAAATATTTATAGTTAAAAACTTGAGAAATTTGTTTTCTATGCTGAAATAGTAAGAAATCACTTGGTCTCCATTGTTTGTGTTATATTACTCTTATGTGTCCTGATAGTATTATAAACCATCTGTCATCCTGTTGAAAAGTAATACTAAGCAACAGCAAGTCATTAAAATGAAATGCCAGACACATAGAACTTGCTTTCTTGCTTGTACTTCCTAAGTGTTGGTCTTGTAATTACTAAAGATGGGTTTTCCTTTGTGAAGTTTGTTGAAAGATCATTTAACCATATGGCAGACAGTTTTATCTTTAATAGCAAGAAAAGGAAAAAAAAAAGTTAGGTGTTTCATAACTGAAAAGTAAATGTTTACTTCTTGACTAACTTTTTCTCTCATTGCTGGTATATATTCCTCTAGGAATGTATGGTTTATGTAGTTTTTCTCTGGATAACTTCGTAAGATAATTAATATATTACTGTAAGAAAACATCCTATCAATTTTCAGAGTATATGGACAAATATCTGGATTCCTTCTCTTATAAAACAAAGATCTCAGAACTCTATTTTTGTTACTTTTCACATTGATTAAAAATGTATGCATGCAGACAATATTGAAGGCTACCTTGATTTCAAGAGCTCAAAATGTTTCATCAACTATTTCAGAGCAAAGTTCTAAATTATAACTGGATATATTTTAGGTATAACTACCATTTTTTAAGTAGGATATTATTTTGTAAAATTTTATCTCTTATCTATATATGAACTTAACACTTTTGTGAATCTTCTTAAGAGTGTAAAGGTAGAAAAGGTGTCAATAAGAAGTTCAATTCAAAATTAATTTGAACTACGTACATTTGTGCCTAATGTGAAAGTGAAAAAATATATTCTTGTGTGAACAAGAGCAATATGTGTTTATATAGTGGCATTGGTATCATTGTGAGCTTCTGATTAGCCAGGGAAGTTAATCAGAAAAGTTGAAGGGTTATACCTTTATTAAATATATCAGAGAGTGAGATCAGTCCTACCGAAAATGTCACTGTGCAGCCTAATGAGGCAATTGATAAAATCCTTATTAAAGGAGCAGGAGACTTTTGTATGATAGTTTAACTGGAATCATGGGCAAATTGTGAAACTAAAATCATGAGACCTTTTTAATACATCATGCAAGTTGTACACTTCCAAGTAATTAACTTTTCATATATTTTGTACTCCTGTAACTGTTGCTCAAAATTTAGGAGAACATTTTTTTAAATGGGTTTAGAATCTATACAGCTGTCTTCTTTCTCTCACACAGTCACTCAGTAAATAAACATTGACTGAATCTCTTCATCTTGGATATGTTCTCCTGAATATTCTGGGTATGGGCATTTTTGCCCCTTAAGGGTGAATTAAATTTTTGAAATGATCCCTAGTTATTTGGAGCAAAGTCTAAAATAATTAGATGTTTAATTAAGCTAGATAATACTTTGTTGGGTAAAAAGTATATTAAAGCACTAAATCTGGTTTTCAGATATAGCTTAGAATTGAATCTAAAAGCAATTCTCAAGAGGGAATTTCATATATTTTCTTTTGGAATCATTAGAACAAGAATATGGTATCAAAAATTTTCTGTTTTGGAAATGATAATATCCGCTAGATACAGATAAGTTTTGTTCTGTGTGGTTTTTCAGATCTGCTTCATAAGAACCTAATTTGGTGGTGTGATTTAAATTTCCCAATTCATAACTTAGATATAAAAAGTCTAATGAGTTTTTGTATATTCAAGGATGTTTATATAGGTATTGATTATACTTGGCTCTAATGTAATATTTACCTTATTTTTTTAGACATCCACAGTTATTTCAGGAAATTCTTCTAGTGCCAGCGTTTCCTCGTCAGTAACTAGTGGCTTAACTGGATGGGCAGCTTTTGCAGCCAAAACTTCCTCTGCTGGTCCCTCAACAGCAAAATTGAGTTCAACAACACAAAACAGTACTGGGAAACCTGCTACCTCATCAGCTAACCAGAAACCTGTGGGTTTGACTGGTCTGGCAACATCATCCAAAGGTGGAATAGGTTCCAAAATAGGTTCCAATAACAGCACTACGCCCACTGTACCATTAAAACCACCTCCACCTCTAACCTTGGGTAAAACTGGCCTTAGTCGCTCAGTTAGTTGTGACAATGTCAGCAAAGTAGGTCTTCCTAGTCCAAGTAGTTTAGTTCCAGGAAACAGCAGCCAACTAAGTGGGAATGGAAATACTGGAACATCAGGACCTAGTGGAAGTACTACTAGCAAAACTACTTCAGAATCCAGCAGCTCTCCCTCAGCATCCCTTAAAGGTCCAACTTCGCAAGAATCACAGCTCAATGCTATGAAGCGATTACAGATGGTCAAGAAGAAAGCTGCCCAAAAGAAACTCAAGAAGTAATGTGGCCAAGTAGGTTTTTATATCATATTAGCCTAAAGATGAAAGGCTTATTATTAAGATATCTGTAATATACTGTAATTTAATAAAAGTCTTCATAATCAAATTTCTATTGTTTCTTGCCTTAAAATGCTAAATATATATAACAAAACTTGGAAATGTTTATTTTAAATCAGTCTTCAACATTTTTATTTTAATGATTTCCATAGTCTGTGAAAACAATGATTAGAATGACTGGTTCTCGATGAGAACTTCAGAAGATTGATAGCATCTGTGAATTTAAGGAAAAAGAATTAGTTCGTCTTCTAGCAAAGCCCCAAGAGTTGATCCTGATGAATGAGGTGCCTTATGTGGTGGCAGGGATGACCCAATATAGTTTTTCTATTTTCCTACCCGTATTCTGGGTGTTCATTTTCTGTGCTAGCCCCATTTCAACTGACTCTCCCTTTCCCTCCCAATTATTTCATCTTTTTTAAAATTATTTTTCATTATTGATTTCTCATATCAATGGATTTTCCTAATTGATTTATCATACTTCATATTGTATCTTTACCTTTTTTTATCACCTCATTTCAGTTATTGAAGGATACATCTTTTTCCAATAAATTGTGAACTCTCTTGGTGTTTAATACAGTATTTTTTCTCAAGTTGCTCACTTTACCTACATTGCCAATGCAATATATGCACATAGTACATAATAAATGTTGAACTTTGATTCATCCTGGTTATGCACATTCCTGATAAGTTTTGGAGAAAAATATCATTTCCCAAGGGTCTTTGCAGATAAAAATGTATGACTTGTTCACACACTGATGGCTTCTTCCTATACCATGAAAGAAAAGGCTATCTTACTTAGTGCTCAAAATGTTATAGTATTTTACCTAATTTTAGCTAACTTTGTATACAATAAGCTCCTATATAATGATTAATTCTTGAGATTGTTTTGTACATTGTTAACCCGTTTATGTGAGAGGTTGCAAATTTTTTTGATGAAAAATCAGACCTTGGAGATGACCTTGAACAGTAGGATATAAATAACTCCCACAAGCTGAGGATTGCAATAATGGAACACTAGGCATAAATGGGTTAAGTCAGAAAATGTGGAAAGTCTGAGTTGTTGTCTTACTTGCAAGCTAACAAATTAACCAGCAATTGTTGCACATGTATATTCTGAGAGAAGATAGGCAGCCCTCTGCATCAGAGAAACAGTTTTTCACAGCAAAAAAACTGGATATCCAACAAATTCCCACATTCACAAGGACTGTGAACAGCCTGTTCCATCAACCTTAATGTGTGCTACTAAATCTTCACTCTACAGATCTCTAATCTCAAACTGTCTTCCTTAATCCCTAGGTTTTTCTAACAGCATTATTCTGAAGTATATTGATAGGTGATCTCTATAAACACAAAGCTTTTAAAATTAAGCTTGGTCTTTTTTTTTTTTTTAAAGGAAAGATTATTATTTTAAACTGCTCTCTTAAATAATGGTGCTAAATTATTTGTAGTAAATTAGAATCCAGGATTGAGAATCCATTATCTCAATCATTATCTCAATAGGCAGTAAATGTCTATTACCCCATATGTAAATAATGAATTATCTCAATCCTACAGAGACTTTTGCTTTGAGAAACAGATTTATTGTGATAAAACATCAATTTGACATAAAACCCAATTTCCCTTCGGGGTCAAAGAAACCAAAAAATACATATCCATAATTGTTTATAGTTCAAAACCAGTTTGGACTAAACAAAATTACCTGACATAAAAACTCAGTTCAGCAACTATAACAGTTAACGTAACCTCTGTACCTACAAAAAAAATGAAAGCAGTAATGTTTATTACAGTTCACACACTGGCACTTGAAATGAAAACATTTATCCCATCACAGAAAACACGTGCTAGATAGAGTTGAGAAGAGAAGCAATTATTTTAATTTCTATTGTACCTCAGAGGGAACTTTAGTTTAGGAGGTAACTTATCTTTCACTGAGTATGGCTCTTTGTATAGATAATATGTGCATACATATATTTAGGTTATGTACATATGTATAAGTACACATATACAGTATTAGCTCAGTTTGGTATTTTATAGAGGTATATTTGGTATTAGAGTTTAAATTGTCTCAAGGAGCTTTTAGACCTTGATTTTTTTCATATCGTAAAATGAGCTACAAGACCCTTTAACTGAGCAGTAAAGAAAGTAGCCAGTTTTATATAAATAACATTTATTATTTTATGATCATTTTATTTAGTTTGTTATGTGCAGATGTTTTCCCCACTAGAATTTAAGTGGTGTGAAGGGAGGGATCTTGTTTGTCTTTCACAGCATTGTATTCCCACTGTAACTCTCAATAAATACTGGTTCAATGAATGAATGGACAGATAAGCAAGTGTGCTAACAAGTAAGCTTTTAGGATTGTACATTTTAATGTTTTAATGCCATTAGTAGATATGTGGTTACTATCATTTTTCTATTTTGCATATCATGATTTTTGTAAGGTTATATAACTATAGATTTTAGTGACTTAAGGAAAAGAAAAGGGAAAACACTAAAAGAAAAGGCCTTAAAATCAGAAGACCTGGTTTTAAATCCCAGTCCCTCCATGTGAGTTCCTCAATTTCCTCCTTTATAAAACATAGATGATAATGAGATGTCCTTCAAGTCCATAGTGGATCTGAAGCGGGGGCTATTATTTTCTGTGAGACCAAGAAGAATGTAACTGACATGGCCATGAATCCACACAAAACAGAATGCACTGTGTTTACATGGGACATTGCACAGTCACAAAGATAAATTACACTACAAGGCTTCAGAGAGGTAATTATAAAGTTTTGGTGGCAACCAACGTGGCTCCTTGTGGTTTGGACATTCCTGTAGTCGACCTGGTGATTCAAAGTTCTCCTCCTCAGGATATTGAGCCCTATATCCATATCCATCTCTCTGGATGCACAGGTAGAGCTGGACAGACAGGAGTTTGTATATGGTTTCTTGTTTGTTTGTTTGTTTTTTGTTTTTTCAGACGGAGTCTTGCTCTGTTGCCCGGACTGGAGTGCCGTGGCGCGATCTCGGCTAACTGCAGGCTCTGCCCCTGGGTTCACACCATTCTCTTGCCTCAGCCTCTGAGTAGCTGGGACTACAGGCACCCGCTACAATGCCCGGCTAATTTTTTGTATTTTTAGTAGAGACAGGGTTTCACCATATTAGCCAGGATGGTCTCGATCTCCTGACCTTGTGATCCGCCCACCTCAGCCTCCCAAAGTGCTGGGATTACAGGCGTGAGGCACCGCGCTCGGCTTGTATATGTTTTTATCAACCAAGAGAAAGAGGTCAACTAAGATACGTGGAACAAAAAACAGGAATTACTTTTAAACATGTAGGTGTTCCTTCTACAATGGATTTAGTTAAATTTAAAAGCATGGATGCCGTAAGGTCTCTGGCTTCCATTTCTTATGCTGCTGTTGATTTTTTCCAACCATCAGCTCAGATACTGATAGAAGAGAAAGGGGCGATGGATGCACTGGCTTCAGCTTTGGCCCACATTTCTGGCGTATCAAGCTTTGAACCATGATCTTTAATCAACTCTGATAAGGGTTTTGTGATCATGACTCTGGAAAGTCTAGAGGAAATACAGGATGTCAGCTGTGCTTGGAAAGAACTTAACAGAAAGCTGAGTAGTAATGCAGTGTCTCAGATTACCAGTGTGCCTCCTGAAAGGAAATATGGGTGTTTGCTTTGATATTCCTCCAACTGAGTCAGAAAGGCTACAGGCAGAGTGGCATGATTCCGGCTGGATACTCTGAGTGCCAGCTAAATTATCTGAAGTTGAAGAATATTATGATGGAAACATCTTCTAATTCCAGACAGAGGAGAGGCTGGTCATGTGGGTCAGGTGGTCAGTCTGAGGGCGTCACTCAGGAAGTTGACAAGGTGGTAGAAGACAAAGTGGAATAGAAATCGATCAAGAAGTGGGGGCCACAAACGGAGTTTTAACTGAGTATTTGACAGTTAATCTACCAGTGTGAGCTTGCCTATTTCTACCTAATCATGTACATTATCCACCAAAATTAGGTCATCATAGTTGAGGTATGTGTCTGCTATTAGCAAAGAAGTTGATAGTATTTTTATAAAAATGTATTTCACAAGAATGGTTGTAAACACATCTACTTATCCAGTTATACCTTTGAATAAAAAAAAAAAAAAAAAAAAAAAAAAAAGAGCCCTGGCTGAGGGGGAGGTCTATTTAGATGGTTGGAAGCCTTAAGTTTTATTTTTTATTTATACTACCTAAGTTTAAGTCCAGGCCCACCACTTACTAGCAATGTGATTTGGATTAAATTACTTTACCCTTTTGGACTATGGTTTCTTCATAATGTTTTGAGTATTAAACAAGTTGCTACATATAAAGCACTTAGAACAATGTCTGGCATATAGTATGCATTTAGTAATGTTATATGTTAATATCAAGTTATTCAGTTTTCTTTTAGTTCAAAACATATAAACAAAATATTAACAAAATACATTATCAAAGACTTCTAGTTGGTGATATATTCCTATTATGTATATTTGATGTATACTCTGGTTTACACATATAGATGTGTAATTCATATCCACATATGTGTATAAAGCTACATGATATATATGGTTTATATGTATGTATATGAACATGTATGCATTTGCAAGAGAGCAATATGAAAAACAAAAACATTTGAGGCAAAATACATCATACAGTAAAAAAAAAAAGTAAATTGAAAAACCTTTGGATCCAACCTTTCTTGATGATAGAAGGATATAATTACTCTTTCAAAAGATCTTCACTTTTAAGTAGTCGATAGTTGAAGCTTGGGTCATTTGCTTTGCTATTTCTGTTGGCTTAGTATTTCTTTCAACATGTATCCTTTATAATACATTCTTGCAATAACCCTGTTAGGAAGTACAGTATTCCTGAAAACCCAGTAGAGTATCAGTTTCTGTAGTTTGGAGGTTTCTTGCTTTCTGGTCCAAAGTTTTGTAATGTCAGTTTTATGAGGTAGTCAATCAATAACTTGCTGGAAAATAAAAGTCGAAGTCTTATTTTCTTAAGCATAAGTCATCTTTCCAAGGTAGTTAGCGGGCACATATCCTTTCTGCCCTTGAGCTTCAGCTAACCACCACTCTTTATTGCCACTTAGGTCACAAAACCTAAGTATATGAACTCTCTGATATTCCTGAAGGCTGAGTTCATGGTCACTCCGTGCTTGAAAAGCATGAACTGCATAGAAAATCTAGACAAAGAAACAAATGACATTATTGGAATTGGAACCTGAATATTAAGAGAAACATTATAAGAGTTTCCAAGCTTTTAGAAGCAATGCTAAAGTTTTCTTATTTTTCCAAAGTCACATTGTCCAACTCCTTCTATTGGATGTATTTTGCTAAAATATGACCCAGGTGAGAATGGAACGAAATAGGTATTGTCATTATTCTGTTAGGAGGAGTATAAATTATCCATGCTTGAAGGCAACTTGGCAGTTTCTATTAAAAGATTTTTAATAATGTTAAAATGTTAATTCCTTATGAATCAAAATAGCTTGAAGAATCTCTTCTACAGAAACATTGGCAGAAATTTTTGCATACCAATGTTACTGGATTACCCATACAAATGGCAAAAGTGGGAGAGTAGTAGGAATATCACTAGAAGTTCAGCAAGAGCAAAATAGTTAAATTCCAGACCCTCATACTAAGGAAATTTGTAGTCATTAAAAGCAGTGCAGGCTGGGCACGGTAGTTCACACCTGTAATCCCAGCACTTTGGGAGGCCGAGGTGGGCAGATCATGAGGTCAGAAGTACAAGACCAGCATGACCAACATGGTGAAACCCTGTCTCTACTAAAAAATACAAAACTTAGCTGGGCATGGTGGTGTGCGCCTGTAATCCCAGCTACTCAGGAGGCTGAGGCAGGAGAATTGCTTGAACCTGGGAGGCAATGGTTGCAGTGAGCCAAGATCGTGCCGTTGCACTCCAGCCTGGGCGACAGAGTGAGACCCTGTCTCCAAAAACAAACAAACAAACAAACAAAAACAAACAAGAAAAATGATGCTGTTTGAGACTAATAATATGGGAAACACTTATGATAAAATTGTAAACCTTAAAAAGAACAAAAAATTTGATGTACATTATAAGTGTAATATTGTTATTGTTTCTTTGAATGGTACAATTATAGCTGATTTTCATTTTTACTTCCTTGTTCCCTTCTTTTTTTCCCAAACCTTTATAATGACAATGTATTAAATTTATAACTTTAAAAATTATTTTGTGACCTAGAATAATAAAATATTTCAGTCAAAAGAATTTTTTCTGACCTCAAAAGAATCCTTTATAATTATTAAGTGTGTAAGAAGCCCCAAAATAAGTGTTTAGTTATTCTTCCAATAAAATCATAAGATTGATAATGAAAATGTTTAGTTATGGCATAAAATTAAGCAATTGGCTTAATTTATTCCCATTCATTTATTTAAGCAACATATATTCCCATTCATTTATTTAATGAAAATGTTTCTAGTACCTACTAAGTACCAGGTATTATTTTATTGGCGAACTTACAGCTTAGCCAGGAAAAGAAAATGCCAGTGAACAAAACAAAACACACCAAAACAGCAACAACTCTACACACAGATGATACATCAGCCAATGGTGAGCTGGATTTTGAAAGAAGTTATCTTTCATAAATGACAAAGCTGACAAAAGGCATGAATATGTCATATTTGAAGGTACAGAGATGAATACATGAAAACAACATACAGGAAAAGACAAGCAGATTAACTCTCAAACTTGAGGTTCAATATATAAGGGAAACTATGAGAAATAAGATGACTTCATTACTTCATTAAGCAGAAAAAGAGAATGGGTACTGTGGAGAGGAGACTATAGCTGTAGCTGAAGTTGTTATTTAAATATTAAACTTATTTAACTTTTGATGAAACTTTGATTCCATTGATTGGTATATTGATTTATCAACTAATATGACCTGCTCCCCAAGGAAAGAACCATATTGCCATGGTCTGAATGTTTGTTTCCCCTCAAAGTTTATGTGTTGAAAGCCTAATCCACAAGGTAATGCTATTAAGAGGTGGGGCCTTTGGGAGATGATCAGCCTTCAGCTTCCTGAATGGGATTGGTTTCTCTTTAAAAGAAACCTGAAAGAGACCCTTCACCCCTTCCACCATGTGAGGGCCCAACAAGAAGGTACTACTCTATGAACCAGAAAGTTACCCCTCAGCAAATACCACATAAACTGCTCTCTTGATCTTGGACTTCCAGCCTCCACAACTGTGAGAAATAAATTTCTGTTGTTTATAAGCCAACCAGTTTATGGTATTTTGTCACAGCAGCCCAAATGGACTAAGACACACATTTAATTAAACTTTTCTCCATTGACCACATTGTGGTACAAAGTATGAATTCAAATATTGATTGATTTGACCTGAAAATTAGTAGGAATATTCAAATATTTATTGAAAGGCATGGCTATCATACAAGAGATCATCTTGTATCATAAAAGATACATACAAGAGATTGATGAACATGGTCAAATTATTACATAATTTTTTAAGTAAACAAGAAAATTAAAAGTACTATAAATTCTTTAGCAATGGAGTGGTAGCAATAATAAACACCTTTTATGGAGTGCATGGCAGTTATATGTTAAATGTGCTTTGTCCTCAACAACCCTACGAGTTGTGCTTACAGAAGAAACATATTTTTAATTATAGAACTAATTGGTGCTGCTATGACCAATATCTTCTAACTTCAAATCCTGTGCTTGGTCTATTTCTCATAATGCTTTAGAGACCAAACTCTTGTTCTAGCAAGTATGTACAGAGTGTATTCTTGCGGAGAGGGACTGGAGTTTCTAGTATATTGTAGACGGTGTTGTTTTGTTGTTTAGAAAGTGAAAACATTGAATAAATCCACAGGAACAGAATGGAAGATTTGGTTTGCAAAAGTATTTGGGAATGTAATGTACTATAATACATCTGAAACATTTGTAAGAGCCTGCATTAGTAGTTGGTAATCATCTTTTATAATTTTTATAAATAATAGGTAATGCTTTACCAATGCAACTATAGATGTTTTAGCAGGTTAGATAGCCTACTAATAGAACATTTCTAAATATTTGTGGTAGTCTTTCACTTTAGCAGAATTCTCTCAAGTGATATATAAACTCTTCCACCTAGATCTGTTTGGTATGAAATTATAGTTTATATTCTAAATATTAAATATATATTCTCATGCAATTGTAAATTTAAAGTACAAAATTATATACTTTCAATGCTTTAGATAACCATGACCCAAAATTTATTTGGGATGAGCACTTTTTAGTTTTTATATAATTTATGTTAAATGGGGGCATATATTATATACTCGAAATGGAAGTAAGCTGCTTTTAAAGAGGCAGCAGTCTATTTTCAGTCTCTTTTTAAAGTCTCCTTTTTAGTATTTTTAGTCTCCTTAATGTTAGACTACAAGTTATAAATTTTAACATGTCATGCATTTAAGAACTGTAAGATTTCTCATTATCTTCAATATTTTAATTGTTTTAGTCTGTATCTTTCTAATCTTAAATGCTACGTTTTGGTCCAGGCACATTAATTACAATGTTGTTAATTTGAGCCATTATCACCTAATTTTCTTCTGTTTTTCCTTGGCACTTTTAAAAATTTATTTATTGATTGCTTCTTTGTACTCTATAAAGCTCTAACTCATTTTATGTGCAGTATTCTGTGAATACAACTCCATTTTCTATCACACTTACTTTTTTTTTTATAACACTGTATTTTTGACTCATACCTAATTTATTACCCACTGCTTATAACCACCAGATCTTTCTCTGTGGTAACATTCCCAGTTCGGCATTCCCTTATTCTACATTTGTGCATTTAATTTTCCTTCTTCAGTGAGCCACATTACCTGTCTTCACTGAATATCATTTTATTTTTATCCCAATTCTCCAATTAACAGCAACAAAAGTCATAATATATGTTAATCTTCTTTTCTAAAACTAAAAGGTAGAGAATCAGCATTTATGGTATATCATACGTATCTCTAGAAACTAAGATGGTTATATTGCATGAAAAATGCTCATTATTCTTTCTCACCCTTCAGGAGCAAGCTTTCATGTTCTTCACTTAACAATTATATGTTTTAATTACACAAGCAATTTTGATGAAGAAAAAAATTTTTAATAAAGTTAAGCAAAACAAAATCCACCCAACTGCTATTAGCATCTTCTTTTCCTTCCTCCCATCTTCCTCTCTTCCTTTCTTCCTTCTTTCCTTCCTTCCATTTTTGTGTTCTACCTACCTACCTGAAGTGGTAATAAAAATGGACTTATAGTATACATAACTTTGCAGGTGGTTTTCCACCTCATACTATTTTTGAAAATCTCTTCATGTTAATAAGTCAACTTTTTGAAGCACTTTCTAAACAATGACACAGTAGGCATGTAGCATCGTCATCATAGGTAGTTGAAAATGTAAAGATGAACGTGGGATTGGTAGCAAAATGACTACTTTTTTTAGAAGTCAAAAATTATATTTTCAATATTACTTACATGGAAAAAGAAAACAGCACTGATTCTCAGACACTGAACTGCCCCCCAAAACTGGGTTTTAGCCATTATTAAACCGAGTGCTTTTTGAGAAGTGCCAAGGACAAGATTCTGCTTGCCAAACAAGGCATCTTAGACACTCTGGAAGGCAGAATTCTAGGATGGACCCTGAGAATCTCACCCCCTACTGTACATGGTCTGCATAATCTCCTTCCCTTGATTGTGACTGGAACTTCTTAATAGATGTGCTATTACTCCTGTGAGTAGGCTACACTCTCTAGCAAAGGTAAAGAGATTCTGCAGAGGTGCTTGTTAAAGTCCCTAGGAAATTGACTCTGAGTTAGTCAAAAGAGGGATTATCCTGGATGGGCCTGACCTACTCAGATGTGACCTTTAAAGTGCATTGAGGCCTCCTCTGAAGGGAGAGATTTAAAGCCAGAGAGATGCTCACCCACTGACTTTGAAGAAGCAAACAGCCATGTTGCAAACTGCCTATAGAGACAGCCACATGGCAAGGATTTGAGGGCAGCCTCAGGTTGTTGAAAGTGGTCTCTGGCTAATTGCCAACAAGAAAAAGGAGTCCTTAGTCCAACCGGAACAAGAAACTTAATTCTACCAATGACCATGAGCTGGGAAGGGAACCCCCAGTTTCAGAAGCAATAAAACCAGCAAACACCTATATTTCAGCTACATGAGATGTTAAGCAGGGCACCCAGCTAAACCGTGCTTGGACTCCTGACAACAGCCCCTAAGAAATATGTTTGTATTGTTTTAAGCCACCAGGTTTGTGGTAATCTGTTATGCAGCATGGAACACTAATGCAGAGCAGGCCATTGCTATTTGATGGACAAAAGGAGAGAATACCTTAGAATGGGAAGGCATATCTACTTGAATGCTTTTGTTATATTCTTTGATATAGCAAAACAACAGAATGAAGAACTTAAAAATTAAGATCCTTGGTATAAATCGGTACCGCCAGGTTGTGAATATCCAGTCACTCATCCCCATTATTCAACAAAGGCTCCAGAACATAATTTTGGGGGAACTTTTTTATAGCAGTCTCTCTTCTTTCTTGAGGTGGAGAATGGATAAGCAAGTTAAACTTCTACAGCAGTGATTTCTAACATTTTAGATAAAAATTTCTTTTAAAAGTCTGTTTAAAAAGGTAGACTTATTTTATCATAGATGTGTATGTATGCAAATAAGCACAATATTTCCAACGTATTTGAGGAGATTCATGAAATCCTCCCAAAACTCATTCATAGACCACTTCAGGTCCTCGCATTCAGGTTAAAAATTCAGCTCTGGTATAAAAATCATGGAGCCACTAGAATCTAAATTAGTTTGAAATTGCCTATATTTGAATGATCTTTAGGGCCCTGAAGATACCCCCTGAGTATGAGGTAGAGGCCACCTGTCCTTTGTGTCAGGGTCCACTAGAACCATCAATAAAACCAGACTACATCCTACAACACCCCTTGGCAACATGCTATAGCAATTCTGGAGGAAATCAAAAAACATGCTACCACAGTAGGAAGGGAAAGGGAAATAAATGATAACCAAAAGTGGCATCCAATTAAGCCAGTACAAGTTTCCGCTGATGTTCCTGATAATAAAATAAAATCAAGAACAAAAGTCTAAATAGCCACCCAGAAAACTGCTTTGTAGGATACCGCAAATGTGAAATGTTACAACATGTACTGTATTCTCATTGTTGGTAAAGAAGATATAATTTTCTTCCACTTTCAATCACATTACAGGGACCTCTATACTGTATTGACTTATACTATCACACCACAAATACAGAGGTTAATCATTTTCTTCTCCCCACAACTTCTAAAAGCCAACAGAATGGAAACATCAGCCCTGGGGCAAGAATTAGGAACAAAATATAATCCTTTCTCTCTGTTTTCAATGAAATATTATGCATTATGCATTACAGGGGGAGTCTGGAAACCACTGGCCTATGTGCGTCTATTGACTGGAGTTAAGACATTAAGGGAGGTATCTCTATGCAGCCTTTTCTTCTTTTCTTCCTTGTACTGAAGTTTCCAACAGGTGCATCCTCTTCCTCATCTTGCAGTAAGTTTATTGGGACAGACTTTGTCCATGCACCGGGTTCACCTTCAATTTGAGTTGGGTAATTTCTACTCTGAGGGAAAGTATCAGGGATTCCATGTGCTACAGATCCAAGATGCATCTTCAATCCCGTTTTACTAGTAATAATGCTTATACATGCTTATATTTATATTCCTGATGCTATGCCTATTTTGAATTGGTGCCAAACTCAGAGGAAAAAGAAAGTAAATAACAATTTATGAAGAGATGCCATTAATATATTTTTTGTTTTGAAATACTATCTCATTTTTTTCTTCTCTTGGTAATGGAAATCTCTAATGGACCTAATTCACATTATATATATTGATAGGATTGCTTGCAGAAAATTGCTTTGAAGTACCAGCTAGTAGGAACTAAATGCAGTCTCATACTACGAACACCAGGCAGAAAGAGTCTATGTGAGGTGCTTAGTCCAAAGTCCCTGTAGAGCCAAGTAAGAACTAGAACTCAACATCAAGCCAGCTTTAGAGTGTGTTGATAAATTTGGCTCTCAGATTTCTGTCCATCTAGGTTATTGAGACAAGGCAAAGTCTGACAGGACATTTAATCAGGTACATAGATTTCACTGATAAAAATGCATTAGTTAGCATTGTAATATGTCTTTTAGAAACTGAATAAACCACAGAGTGAACAAGTAATAGAGAAAGAGTGTTTTGAAACTTCAAGAGAGAAGGGCAGTAAGAACACATAGTAATGCCCAGACAAGTTAAGAGTCAGTTATAACCAGGAGAAAATATTTGCAAATTATATATCTGATTTAAAAAAAAATAAAACTTGCACTCAGGTTTATAAAGAATTTTTACAATGGGAAAATAAGAAGGAAAATGACCCAGTTTTTTTTTTTAACAGGCAAATATTTGAATAGACATTCACCAAAGGAAATAAAAGAATGGCAAATGAGCACATGAAAAAATGTTCAATAGCATTAATTTTTAGGGAAATGTACACTAAAACCCCAAAGAGATACCACCTCATACCCACAAGATGGGTCTCATTAAAAAGACAAATAATAACTAGTGTTGACAAGCATGTGAAGAAACTGCAACCCGTAACCCTCATACTTTGCTGGTAGAAAAGTAAAGTGGTGAGGCCACTTTGGATAACAGTTTGGCAGTTTCTTAAAAATTTAAATAAAACCAATAAGGAATTACACTTCGGAGTGTCTACTCAAGGGAAATTAAATTCACACAAAGACTTGCACACAAATATTCATAGCAGCGTAATTCATAATAGCCCCAAACTAGAAGTTACCCAAACTAGAAGGTGAGTGGATTAACAAAATATATCCACAGAATGGAATAATAGTAGGCAATAGAAAGCAACAAAGTACATATACATACGACAACATGGAAGACTCAATACATTTTGCTAAGTGAAAAAAAGTAGCTGTAAAACATCACGTATTGTACAATTTTGTTTATACAAAAGATACAGAAAAGGCAAATCTATGGAGACAGAAAATAGGTTAGTGTTTCTTTGGGGTTGGGGTGGGAAAGAGGAGGGACTACAAATGGGTGCAAATGATTTTTTGGAATGAAAGAAATGTTTTAAAATTGGATTAAAGTGATGGTTGCACAACTTTGTAAATATACTAAACTTGCACAACTTTGTAATATATACTAAAAGTCATGAATTGTACACTTAAAATGGATGAATTATGTGATATGAATATAAGATATTGATAAGCTGCTTTTGGAAAAAAAAAAAAAAAACACCAAACCAAAAAAAAAAAAAAGTGTCATGAATTGGACAGCAATCAGTAACTGTTAATGAAAGAAACTGAATAGATACCATACTTTTGGAGGTCAGCATGGCAATGTCTATAAAGACTTTAAATGTATATACCTTTGACCCTCTAATATTTTAGGAATTTGTTTTACACTTATATACTCATATAAATGTACAAAAATAGATGGACAAGGCCCTTCCTTGAAATATTGTTTGAATTTTTTAAAAGCCCAAAACATTCTACATATCTATTATTAGGGTGATAGTTACATAAGTTATAATATATCCACAAAATTAAATGCTGTGTTGAACGTTTTAAGGAATAAGATAGCTATTTAGGTTTAATTGTGTCTAAGATATATTGTTAAATGAAAAAAAAAAACCCTATAATATACCATATATGATATGTTTCCCACTGGTATAAACGTGTTTGTATATGCACAGAATATACAAAGGATATATCCAAGCATTGTCTCTGAAGAGTAGGACAGGGGGAGGAGGACTAAAAACTTTACTTTTTAAAATTATTGTTATTTTTAAAGACAGGATCTCCCTCTGTTGCCCAGGCTGGAGTGTGATGGCATGATCATGGCTCACTGCAGCCTCGACCTCCCTGGCTTGTGCGATTTTCCTACCCCAGCCTCTCCAGTAGCTGGGACTACAGATGCGGGCAATCATCCTTGGCTAATTTTTTTGATTTTTAGTAGAGATGAGGTCTCACTATGTTACCCAGGCTGGTCTCAAACTCAGCTCAAGCAATCCTCCCACCTCAGCCTCACAAAATGCTGGGATTACAGGCATGAGCCTCCAAGCCCAGCTTACTTTTAAGTTATGTATGCTTTTCTACATTTTAACTTCTCTATCTATCTACACATATACATACACATATACATAACCTCTACAAAAATAAATTTAAATAAATTATTAATATAACACTAAATAAAAAGTAAGGTAAATAAATAAAGGAATTAGTTAGATGGTCACCACTGGGGAATGAACAGTTAAGTATACTGAAACTTTCTGATATAGCAAAAACAAACCCGGCACTATAACGAACATACCATTTTGCAAAAAGATTGTACCAGTAGCCTTTGCATTAGTGCAGTGAGGGAAATACAGCTCTTAAAAGTTTCAGTATAGAACAGCCTGACCAATATGGTGAAACCCCGTCTCTACTAAAAATATGAAAATTAGCCGGGCATGGTGACACGTGCCCGTAGTCCCAGCTACTCCGGATTGCTTGAACCTGGGAAGTGGAGGTTGCAGTGAGCTGAGATCGTGCCACTGGACTCCAGCCTGGGCAACAGAGCAAGACTCCATCTCAACAACAACAACAACAACAAAAAAGAAAGAAAGAAAAAGTTTCAGCATATAGTGTGTGGCATTATACATGAGATTAAAATGGCCAATTACTAGATAGCTCAATGAAGATATTGCTCTTAGAGGAATCATGGACGATTTCCCACATGCTATTGATGGCAGCAATCTGTTCAGTATTGAACTGCTTTTTTTTGATGGGGGAGTATAAAAAGACACTTTGCTTTAAGTATGTAACAGCAGGGTAGTAATAGTAATAGCTCCTATTTATTGTGTATCTACTTTGTGTTGGCTACTTTACATACACACTTTATCTCCAATCCTTTGCTTTATTTAAGGAAACAGGCTCAGGGAATTAAACTCCTTGCAAAAAGATCCACTGGAAGTATGTGCTAATAGAGCCAGGTCTCCTTGATGTCAGAGCTGACCCTTTTCCACCAAGTGTTACAGTAACATAGTAGAGAGAGACTTTCATGATTTCAACAACCACATATTTTTACATCAAATTTTTACCTGTTCGTCTACTTCTTGAAAACTGTCAACATCAGTACCATTTGTTTCAAACTTTCCACATGTGCCACTAAGAGATGAGCTGCTATCACCAATGCTGCTTTCTGAGGTGCCTGTGACACTGTCACTAGCTGGCCGAGAAGACACAAAGAGGCTGATGTTCTCAAAATCATCATCACAGAACCTGTTCTCAGTATCCACTTTCTGCATTTTTGCTGGATTGTAGGGTTTTAGGAAGGAGGAATAAACATATCCTTTCACATCTGGATGGGAAATAAAAAGAAAGAACCAAGTTCATGGGTATACTCTTCCCAAACATGAGCTCAGAGAAGCACATGGAGGTCCCTCAGAAAATCTCAGTTTAAAGAAGAGTGATAGTTCTAGGGAAAAACTTACTTCCTGTGTCCACAAGCCACCTGCTTGTACTCCCCAGTGGATCTTTCTGTTCTATCACAGCCACCAACTCTCCTTCCAGAAGATTGATGTCATATTCTTGTGTAGCATTGCACTTGCGCTTAGCTTGATAGAGTTCCTCTGCACTATATGTGGATAGAAGTTTGGAGCGATGAATATCAGTTTGACGTGGCATTTCTGGCTGGGAGAAATAAGGAGAAGTTTTGGTTTAGATAGATAAATAATCAAATCCTCATGGAGTTGGTAAATAATTTTTCCCTGGAGATTTTTAAAATGTAGAAGTCATATATTTTTAGAGGATTATTTCAAGGTGCAGGCATAGAGCAGGTTATTATTGTGAAGTACCCAGCTCACTTATTCAGTGAAAAATGTCTCTAGTAAGCACAGGAGGGCAGTGTTGTAGAGAAGAAATAACAAGAATAAGAAGGCAGAGGTTCTAATCTCTCTTGGATGTTGCACAACCATTTTTAACTCTTTGCCATTCTGTAGACAATCCCTTGCATATTAAGCACTTGATAAATAATATTGAATTAAGTACATTGTACATGTAAATGTCTTTATCTGGGAAATATCATCAGTAAATTAGACAAGAATCAAGAGGCTTATACTCCCCCATCAGCTCGGGCCCTAAGAGACTTTGAGAAAGCCACTTATCTCTGGGGCCTGGTATGCCTTATGTAGAAAAGGAAAGGGCTCGACTATATGATTTATCTTTATAAAATCTTATTCAACAAATATTTATTGAGTTCCTCCTACCTTGTGACAAGCACCATTTTAGTCATCTAGGCATTTTAGGGACATATTATGTACAAAGCAGAAAAAAAAATCCATGATCTTATGGAGCTTATGATATATAGGATAGAAATGTACAAGAAATTCTACACATACATAAATTATAGGATATTAGAATGAGATAAGTGATCTGGGAAATAGTATGATAATACGACTTGGACAAGGCAAAGAGGTGAAAGTTACCACTGTCATGAATGCTGCCAAACTCACCAGAATCTGCACAGGCTTCTTCTTTTCAAAACTGAGTTTCCTCTCAATAAAGGTGGCACTGTTTTCTTTCACACAATTCAAATTTTGGACCTCTTCTAGTACTTGATTCTGAATCTCAGAAATGCTTGAAACCAACAGTGGCACCTATAGGTAGAAATAAGATGGCATTGTTTCCAGACAACGAGATAATCATATCAGGTGTTAAATGTATTGAGTTGTGATGAACAGTTGAGGAGGTGTATGATAGTTCCATTGTGAAAAGTTAGGGCAACGTTAGAACTTCTAGATAAATACGGTCTAATTTATTGTCGCTAGAAACCCCACAAACATGACAGGGATTTTTTTTAAGTTTCAAGCCTAAATAAAAGAACAGAAGAGAAAAAATAGCAATGAAGTCTTGGAAGAAAAGCTCAGGAGCTCATGACAGTAGATGCCTCCCTTGTGGTTGGGTAGGATGGTGGCAAGGGAAAGCAGCTAAAAGAAGGAGCACTGATTAAGAGCCTGTGCTGGTTTTAAAACAAATTCTTCAACAATGCTCCCTACAAAGAAATGGAGTTTTTATCCTTACCCCTCAAAAACTGGGTAAGCCTGGCATAGTGGCTCATGCTGTAATCACAGCCAACAGCGAGGCTGAGGTAAGAGGACTGCTTGTGTCCAAGAGTTTGAGACCAGCCTGGGCAACGTAGCAAGACCCTGTCTCTAAAAATTTTTAAATCTTAGCCAGGCATGGTAGTGCATACCTGAAGTCCAGCTAATCAGGAAGCTGAGGCCAGAAGATCACTTGAGCCCAGGAGTTCAAGATCAGCCTGGGCAACTAGTCACTACTAAAACAATTTTTTTTTTTTCAGGTTGGAGTGCAGTGGTGTGATTTTGGCTCACTGCAACCTCCAACTCCCTGGTTCAAGTGATTCTCCTGCCTAAGTCTCCCGAGTGGCTGGGATTACAGCCACATGCCACCACACCCAGCTAATTTTTTTTCTATTTTTAGTAAAGACGGGGTTTCACCATGTTGGCCAGGATGGTCTCGATCTCCTGACCTCATGATCCGCCCACCTCGGCCTCCCAAAGTGCTGGGATTACAGGCATAAGCCACCGCACTTGGCCTGCTACTAAAAATTACAAAAAGAAAGAGAAAGAAAGAAAGAAAGAAAGAGAGAGAGAGAGAGAGAGAGAGAGAAAGAAAGAAAGAAAGAAAGAAAGAAAGAAAGAAAGAAAGAAAGAA
>NW_012108208.1:855165-900727 GCF_000951045.1 Mandrillus leucophaeus
GAGAAAGAAAGAAGAAATTAATTAGCTGGATGAGGTGGTGTGTGCCTGTAATCCCAGCTACTCTGGAGGCTGGCTGAGACAGGAGGACTGCTTGGAAGTTGAGGCTGCAGTGAGCTCTGTGATCACACCATGACGCTCCAGCCTGGGTGACAGAGTGAGACCCTGTCTCAACAACAACAACAAAAACAGCTTTCTTGCTCTCTGGTTTCCAAATGGATTCAATCAATCCATCAATGAGGAGCACCTGTTGGAAATTAGAATGGGGGAAGAAAATGAGATACGGATATTTATTTCCTAATTTTGCTTTCGGTAGTATCGACAGGAACACACAACTCCTATCAAGTCACCCTCTCCACACACCTCTCTCTCTACACATTGCTATGACTGCTCCCTCCCCAAATTTCTTTAAACCTAAATGTTGTTGTACCCCCAACCGCTATTCCTGCCCAGGGCAAGGCACTATTTCTAAAGGTTTTTCTGTGCATACTCACATTTTTGTAAATAGTTCTTTATTAAAATTTTCTCCAAATGCCTAACTTGAGTGCATTATGTTTTTCCTACTGGAATCACGACTAATACACAAATCACATACTTTATATGCTGAATGTGAACTCAACCAAATCTATGCCATAATTATATTGAAGGGGGGACAGAAAGAGTGTGTCTGAATATAGCAGATGTGGGGGTATCGAGAGAAAAGAGAGCTAAATCATCATTTTTCATAGTGGAATGTATTATACCTAAAATGCATTAATAATGAAATGACCACACAAGAGTCTTATTTTTAAATATGAAAGTAAATATGAAGAGAATCATCTAAAAGAGTAGGAAAGTAGTTACTACTGAGGCAGGAGAAATGGAATAAAGGGAGTGAAGGACAATTGTTTTTCATCATCAAACCTGAATAACTACTTGAATCTTTAAATTATGTGTATGCATAACTCTAATAAAAATGAAAATTAAAAATAGAGCTCTGAATTCTTCAAAAAATTAAAAATAGAATTACCATATGATTCAGCAATTCCACTTATGGGTATATATCCAAAATAGCTAAGAGAGGATCTTTAAGAGATACCTGCACACCTATGGTCATTGCAGCATTATTCACAAAAGTCAACAAATAGAAGCAACCCAAATGATCATTGACAGAGGAGTAGATAAACAAAATGTGTTTTAGGGTTTGTTTTTGTTTTTGTTTTTGTTTTTTGTTTTTGTTTTTGTTTTTGTTTTTGTTTTGAGATGGAGTTTCACTCTTGTTACCCAGGCTGGAGTGCAATAGTGCAATCTCGGCTCACCGCAACCCCCGCCTCCCAGGTTCAGGCGATTCTCTAGCCTCAGCCTCCCGAGTAGCTGGGATTGCAGGCATGTGCCACCACGCCCCGCTAGTTTTTGTATTTTTAGTAGAGACGAGGTTTCGCCATGTTGGCCAGGCTGGTCTCGAACTCCTGGTCTCAAGTGATCTGCCTGCCTCAGCCTCCCAAAGTGCTGGGATTACAGGTGTGAGCCACCACACTCAGCCCAAAATGTGGTTTTTATATACAATGAAATATTCAGATTTAAAAATGAAAGAAATCCTATCACATGCTACAACATGAATGAATCTTGAGGACATCATATTAAGTAAAATAAGGCAGTCACAGAGACAAACAGAGGACATCTTATTAAGTAAAATAAGACAGTCACAGAGACAAACACTGTATGATTCCATTTACATGAGGTATTTAAAGCAGTCAAAGTTGTAGAAACAGAAAGTAGAATGATGGTTTCCAGGGACTTGGGAGAGGGGAGTATGGGGACTCATTTAATGAGTGTAGTTTCAGTTTTGCAAGATGAAAATGTTTTGGAGAGCTATTACACAACAATATAAGTATATTTAACACAATTTGTACACTTACAAATTCTTATAATGGTAAATTGTGTTATTTTTTATACAATTAAAAACTTAAAAATTATATACATTATTATTCTCATTTTAATTCATATGAGAAAATTTAAACAGAAGGATACACTAATTTATACAATGTAGTATGACGATGAGCAGGTATTAAAACAAGGTACTCTAGTGTTCTCTAATCACTATTCAATTCTGCATTTCAGAAATGCATGTAGTTATGCAAGAAGTGTTACCATTGGGTAAGCTCTGTGAGGGTTGTACAAGAACTCTGTATTACTTCTTACAACTGCATATGAATCTCTAAGTATCACAAAATTAAAAGTTTAAATACACATAGTACATATAAAATAAAGAATAAAATCATTTTAATGAGGATAACTTCTCCAAAATGCCTTTTACTTTAAGACACTAGTGATTTCTCAAAAACAAAGTATCTCTATGCTTTTGTTCGGCTATGGACTGCAATGTGAAAGATACTCAGATAATTTAAAATAGAAACCAAAAATGCCTTTAAAAATCATATGATTCAAAGTGGGGATCAAAGATACCTAAAATAACATGTCTTTTCTGACTAGTAAATTCCTGCCAGAGCTCAGTTTTGTTCTAAGCTTACGAACCCACCTTCTACCATGACCTCAGAATGAAATTATCCAAATAATTTGCAAATTAAATGTGTTTCATTGAGAAAGTAGTAACAAGAGGTTATTTTTAAATAAATAGTGTTGGGGCAACTGGAAAGTCATTTGGAAAAAGATAAAATTAAATCCATATTTTACAACATGAACCAGGACAAAATCTACATGGATTGAATATTTAAATAAAAAATATGAAACCCTAACTATACTAGAGGACACACTGCTGAATTTATTTGAAGCCTCAAAATATGGAAGTCCTTTATAAGATTCAAAACCTAGAAGCCATAAAATGAAATTAATAAACTTGACTACATTTTTTAAAAACACAAGCATTAGCATGAAAAAAAATCACAAGTGAAGTCAAAGGCAAAGTTAAACTTGGAAAAAGTAGTCTTAATTTATATCTCAACAAAAGGCTCATCTCCCTAGCACACACACTGCTGCTAGAAATTAAGGAGAAAAATACGAAGAACCCAAAGAAAAAGGAGTAAAAGACATGAACAACTAACTCACGGGAAGATAAATATAAATAGCCCTCAAATGTGAAGAGTTTCAATCTCACTAACACTTAAAGAAATGCAAATTAAAATTACACTTGAAACCTATTAGATTGGCAAAAATTCATAGAAACCAGCCTTCTTACATGTTGCAAGTGGGAATCCAAAATGGTACACAGTTAAGGAGGGAATCTGGCAATATCTAGCAAAATTACATACGTCTTTAACCTTTGACACAGAGATCTCACTTCTATCACTTCTATAAATCTGTCCTACAGATACATCTGCCCACGTATCATGACCTCAGCATTATTTGTAATAGAAAAAGGTTGGAAATAGATCAAATACTCATCAATAGGGACAGGTTAATACACAAAAGAATACATATTGTATGATTCTATTTACGTGAAGTACAAAACAGGTCAAACAATATATGGTAATACAGGTTAGAAAAATGGTTACCTTTAGGTGCCTGGGAATGGTCATGCATGATCTTTATGGGGAACTGGAAAGGGCTTATATCTTGAACTGAGTGGTAGTTACACAGATGTATATATGCAAATATTGATTGAGATGTGCAGTTCAGACCAGTGCAGTTTAATGTATATAAGTTATTACTTTAATTTAATAAGTTTTAAAACAGAGTGCTGATCAGGGAAATACAAATAAAAACCACAATGAGATACCACTTCACACCCATTAGGATAGCTATAACAATAATAATAATAATAATAATAATAATAATAATAAAGATGTATGGAGAAATTGAAGCTCTCAATCAATACTGTTGAGAAGGTAAAAAATGGTGCAGCCACTTTGGAAAACAGTCTGGTAGTTTTTCAAAAGGTTAAACATAGAGTTAACATATGATCCAGAAATTCCACTCCTAGGCATACAGAGTAATCAAGAGAAATGAGAACATATATCCACTAAAAACTTGAATGTTTACAGAAGCATTATTTATAACAGCTAAAAAATGAAAATAACCCAAACGCCCATTAACTGACAAATGAATAAGTAAAGTGTGGTATATCTATACAATGGAATGTTATTTGGCGATAAAATGAATGAAATAATGAAACATGCTATGGTATGAATAAATCTTGAAACGTTATGCTAAATAGAAGAAGCCAGTCACAAAGAATCATGTACTGTATGATTTCATTTGTACAAAATGTCCAGAATAGGCAAATCTGTACAGGCAGAAAGGAAACTGATAGTTGCCTAGAGCTGGGGAGGTTGGGGAAAATGTGGATGGTACAGGTTTCCTTTAGGGGGCTATGACAATGTGCTAAAATTGGTTATGGCAATGGTTGCACAACTCTTGTGAATATACTAAAAATAATCAAATTGTATACTTTAAATAGTTGGAATGTATGGTATATAAATTACATCACAATAAAGTTGTTATTTTAAAAATAGGGGACTGGTTATACATTATTATATAGCCATGCAGTAAGTTACTATAAAGCTGTAAAAAGAATGAGGAAACTCAGGCTGGGCGCGGTGGCTCATGCCTGTAATTCTAGCACTTTGGGAGGCCGAGGTGGGTGGATCACCTGAGGTCAGAAGTTCGAGACCAGCTGACCAAAATGGAGAAACCCCATCTCTACTAAAAATACAAAAATTAGCCAAGTGTGGTGGCGCATGCCTATAATCCCAGTTACTTAGGAGGCTGAGGCAGGAGAATCGCTTGAAACTGGGAGGCGGAGGTTGCAGTGAGCCAAGATCAAGCCTTTGCACTCCAGCCTGGGCAACAAGAGTGAAACTCCATCTCAAAAAAAAAACAAAGAATGAGGAAGCTCTCCATGTACTATCATAGATGCATTCTCAGAATATATTGTTAAAAAGCAAGTTGCAGAATGGTATATATAATATGCTGTTTTTTACTTTTAAGAAATAAAAATATATATTTGCATTTATTTTTACTGGCATGAGAAAGCACCAAATGCATAAAAATAAACTAATAAAAATGGGATGAGAGTGGGGAATGGGATGCTAGAGGAACAGGTATGGTGAGACTGATTATACATTTACATAATTTTGACTTTTGAACACTGTAAACATAGCCCTTGTTTATTCAATTTAATTTAATTCAAAGTATAAGTTAAAAGTTAATTAATGCACAATAGAAAATAAAGTAGGGACAATTAATTCTGCTCCAGGTGTTACCCATTGAATAGCTATCCATCTCATTCAGTTAAGAACTAGTGTACTGGAAATGTAGGGCCAAGAAACCAAACTAATTTTTAAGAAGTTGATATAAATTATAAATATCTTTCTTCCTAATCAGGAAAATAATTATAAAATTATATCCTAATGGGAGGCGAAGCTACACACATACACACACACACACACTTGCACACACACACACAACCAGGCTTCTCTTTCTTGGGGAAAAATGAAATCAAAACAAAGCATGGTTTGAACGTTATCCTGCGTCTTTCATTATGCTGAGATGGCCTTCTATTTAGAGCCACATCTTAAATAGTCATAGTTAACATCTAAGAATGATTGATCAGAAAGAAATACAAAATATAAATTGTTGATAAACTTCATGTTGCATCAGTCAGGTGGAGCAAGGCTGAAAGGTGTTTGGTATTTGAAAAGGAATCTCCAAAAAAGAATTACAAATGTGTAAGTCACAGTAAACCTGAAGTAGGAAACCCTTTGAGCTTCCCATGGAGAAGACAGATAAGGAGCAGGAGACTATCTGACTGGTTTTAGTTAAAATAAACACACACACACCACACTGAACACAAGTCCACACTCTGAACAGGGCTTTCGTACGGGTGTGGTTTCTAGCAGATCCAGTAGGCCAAGGTAGCTGCGTGTTGGTGCTGTGCTTACCGGCACAAGTGTGGAGTAAGCCTGCTGTGCCATGAGCATCAGGTCCCTAAGGAGGGTGATAAAGCTGCACAGACAGTTCAACAGAATCTTCCGAGCAGCCTGGTTGAACGCCTGGAGCTCCTCCACAAGCTGGGCATTGAGGGCTTCATACTCCTTTTTGGCCAAGTCTGACTCCTCTCCTGCTGATCGCTGCAGGTAGCTGTTGCAATCCAGCAGTTTGTCATAGCGTTTCTGGATGAGCTTGTGAGGCCCTGGGAATAAGGACAGCAGGGCTGACAAGGGCGTCAGGATGAGTCTCTGTAAGTGAGATGCCTGCCAAAAGAAAAAAAGGGCCCATTTCGGACAGAAGATCAGCCCATACCTTGTCCAGAGCTGCTATCGATAGGCTTACCTTTTCCCTCACGAGAAGCACAAAAGAAAACAGGAAAGCCCTAGACAGGTTAAAAGAGGATCTGATCACTTTTGTGTCTGGCTAAACCTATTCAAAGACTTAAAACAGGCGCTCTAGGTTGTAACATTGAACCTAAAAAGTGAGCAGGAAGAGGAATTCAAAAGTTAAAGCCTGCTCACCCAAAATATAACTCCACCTTTTTCTCTACCGTCTTTGGTTTTGTCATTGTCATCTCCTTCAACACTTTTTCATTCCCCTTCTTTCTCATCCCAGAGCCAGCACTTGAGGGTAGGGGGAATCTCTAGCCTTTGACTACCAAAACTGTATTAAAGATTCACCACATCGCTCCCACCTTTTGCTGGCAGCAAAAGGAATATAGTTAATCCCATAGGAGACTGTACCCTATTCTTCCCATTTCAGCCCCAAATCCCTGGCTACCCTGGAGGCTTATTTTTGGTAGTGGAATTATGTCCCCTATAAAGATAGCAACCCCTTAATAAAGGTATTTTAACCTTGAGATGGAAAAGACCACAGAGTTGTAACTTGTTTTATTTTTAATTAATTAATTAACTTTGAGACAGGGTCTCACTCTGTCACCCAGGATGGATTGCAGTGGCACTTTCTCAGCTCACTGCAGCCCCTTCTCAAGCCATCCTCCCACCTCAGCCTCCCAAATAGATAGGACTACAGGAATGTGTCACCATGCTTGCCTAATTTTTAAAATTTTTTGTAGAGATACGCTCTCACTGTATTGCCCAAGATGGTCTTCAACACCTAGGCTCAAGCAATTCTCTCACCTTGGCCTATAAGTTCTGTTTTAAATACATTAAAGGATTAAACTGATGCTATTTCTGTGTCTTAAATTGTTTACACTTTTTGGCCTGAATCATTGAAAATGAACTTCATAGAACTGCCCATCTTCATGACATAACCTGATCATCCTAGATTTGATTTCTTCTATTTCTCTTCTGTTTTACATTTGCTGACTGCCCTACTTTACCCTTTATCATGTATGCTTATATGATATTTTATGATAATTTGGAAGTAGGTTTCTCTTTTGTAACCCAAACGATATCCTAGGGAATCAGTATCTGAGCAGCAGATTGTATTAATTAACTTAAATGGCCCCTGGTAACTTGGTCTGAACTCATGGGAAATCTAGAAGAGAGAGAAACCAATCTCTTATTGGCACCAGCAATAGCCAACACAAATTAAATTTGATGTCCAGCTTATGAGATAATCAATATACACCCACAGACTGTTTAATGAGTCCCTTGGTAAACAAAGAATCTATTTACTGTATTTACTATATCTGGGATAAATTACTATGTTTGTGACTTGACTGGATTCTACAGGTAATCTAATTACAGTATTGCAATATAATTATATATATATAAAATCCAGTGACTCATAGACACAAAATGATTCACCTTTACAAAGGAATTGCAGTTAGAACAAATAAGAACTAGATTTTAATATTTTGTCCTAACAAAATGTATAGGTAGTATCACTCATGGTCAGATAAGAATAACTGCTCTGCCTTTAGATAGATTTTGAGTTCTTAATATTTGATTTTTAAAAAGAGTTCTATATATGTTATCCGTAAAAGTTACTTTTATATTGAGCCTTCTCACAATTTTTTTTAACTTAGCCTAATTAATCATCTTGTGGTTTTAGGCAAGGTATGCAAGACACCTTCTGTCTTCTTTCTATCAAAGTCTGCAGCATGCTTGCTGAGAGAGAAGCCACATACCACACTTTCAGGTGCTACTCAATAAATACATATTAACTTAATGTATTGGAATTAAGCTAAAGAGCAAACTTTAAAGACTTTTCTAGAATGTGTGCTCTCTGTAATTAAATGCAGAAAATACATAAAGAACTAGCCACACTTTTTCCATTAAACATATACTGTAAAAACAACTATCTATCTATCTATCTATCTATCTATCTATCTATCTATCTATCTATCTATCTAATCTATCCATCTATCTCATCATCACCATCATCTATCTGTCTGTGTCCATCTATCCATCCATCCATCCATCCATCCATCCGTCCGTCCGTCATTGACCTGTTTCTCTATCATATTAGCTCAGATGTAAGCCTGACTTTCCATTCCCCAGTGCCAGAAAAGCAAAATACTTCAGTGTGGTTTTTCTACTAGATTGGGGGCTGTATGACTTCCTAGGGTTTGGAAGTATGTGAGACTCTTCACAGGTTCTCACAATGTCTTGATGTGGGGGGATGTTACTGAGATTTTGAGCCTGGTGGGCCAAAAATACTAAACATCCTCCAATAAAAGGGCCACTCCATGAAGATTTGTTTTACCCAAAATGCCTATAATGCCAACACAAAAATGCCCCTTTCAAGATGATCTATCTTCTATATAATTCTTGAAATGCTGCTATGAAATAATAATACCTACAGAAATTAAAATTAATATTACCCAGAGTAACTTACAACTAAAATGTGTTATTGGCTCAAGCATGTTTCTATGATTCCCAAGATATATTTTATAGAACTCTTAGAAAATAAATGTTTTACCATGGAACAAAATAAATAACATATGACTCTCAAATAAAAGTCTTTCTCAAGAGGAAGGCTTTGCCTTCCAATATATAGTATGTTAATAAGTGTCATATCCTCAGACAGTACTTTTGCCTTTTCTGTAAGGACTCAAGGCATTTCCAGAGACTTGTTTAAGAAAAGCATAGCCCGCTTGAGCCCAGGAGTTTGAGACCAGCCTGGGCAACACAGTGAAACTCTGCCTCTACAAAAAATGCAAAAAGTCTTCTAGATGTGGTGGTGTGCCCCTATAGTTGCAGCTGCTTGAGAGGCTGAGAAGCAAGGATTGCTTAAGCCCGAGAGGCAGAGGTTGCAGTGAGCTGAGATTGTTCCACTGCACTCCAGCCTGGGCAACAGAGTCAGATCCTGTCCCAGAAAAAAGAAAAAGAAAAGCACAGCTTTCTAACTTAATAAATTATTAATATTTCACACGCAGACATAAACTAAATATTGATTTTAAAAACAGCATTGCCACTGGTTACCCCTAGAAACACAATCTGTGGTCCTCTTAAATTTCCATCATAGTAAAATCCTCACTAATCCACTTAAAAAATATTAAATGATTTAAAAAATCCCCTGTTTAAATCTACTAATTTTGACATTAGTATTTGCTTGAGTGCATGTTTTATTTCTGACTCCAGAAAAATAAATGAAAAGTAGCTTTCCTTTCAACCTCACTAATTAATTTGCATTTATCTGTGAATATAAATAACTTACAAAGTCATGACACGAATTTAAGGCATTACTTAGGGTCTCAGAATAGCCCATCTCATCGTCTTTGTTGTATGAAATCTCCTGAAGGTCCATTACACTCTGCAGAGCCAGGGGCATGGCATCCTGAAACCCAAGAACAAAGTTACAAAAATGGCAAGTTTTGAGGTCAGTATAATTAACGTATCCCAAATGTGAACTTCGTCAGCATAACCCTTAATTATCACTGAGAGGTTATTAAAAAAGGAACAACAAACATTTTATAAATGCTCTGTGCAATCAGGTTGCTTGGAAGAATATATTTCCTTACATTTTCCTTATGCCACTTTCTCGTAGTACTCAGTATATGACCCTCTTTGATTAAACAGTCCATCTTAAATTCCCTCATTAGCTATTCTTTAGCTTGCAATTCTTACAAATTCCTTATTTTAAAAATCACTCCTCTTTGATTTAAATTCATCAATTTTCCTTAGAAAATTTAATGCTGTCTTTAAGAGAAGATGCTCACATTTTTTGTTGAATCAATTAGTGGAAATAGAAGACTTTCCTGTAGATGTTCCCAAGAGCCATTTACTCCTTGAAAGATATGTAAAGGACAGGGGTCTCACTGCTCTCTGGCTGTTATAACTGTTTTTGGTTTTCTTTTCACAGAAGGCAGCACTTTAGGAAGCAAATAGCAAACCTGATTGTAAGGCAGGCTTTGTATCAGATAATAAATAAGAACAGAGTAGTATATGTTCTTATATAACATGGAAACTTGTCTCCAAATCATTCTGATATTTTATCGAAGAGTGCAAACAACTGCTTCCAGAAACAGATATCCAAGATATACAGGAGAAAAGCTTCTGGAATATAGAAGGGGACCGTTTAGTAACTGATTTACATGTAACACTACGAACTTTCTATGTCTCATGGTCATAGCCATTGTCAAGGTGGCATGAAGGACAGTGTTTCCTCTTTATGAGATCCATTAGAATAAACCTGACTGGTTTTTCTACTGAGCATAATCATACTGTACTTCAATTAGCTGGTTGAAATCAGTGATTCTCAAAGGGTCAGGACAACTTCTTATGGGACTGGAAATTTCTGGGAGTATTTCTGTTTTCTAACATAATCTCATGGGAGCATTTGCATATTATAGTTAATAAGATTTTGTAGTTCAATTTATTTTCCTTTATATTGATGTTTATACTTATTTTAGGTACTACAAAGAGATGTGTTAGTAGCACAAACAAACAAATTTTCTGTGTCTTGCAATTTTGTGTTAATGAACTCATCTCTGTTATAAAGAAAGCATGCTAATGGTCCATAAGGCAATCATCTGAGCAAAAAAGTCCCACAATATGACTATTTGGACTGGGGAGGGAGTGGAGCAGGTAAGAGGTCAAACAGCAAAACACCTCTTTATATTGGCTTCCTTTACCAGGAGTTTGCATCCTTCCAATTTTGATCCAGTGTCATAATATAAAGGAAGGAACAGTCACATTTACTCTTCAAAATAACCATGGAAATCAATGCTTTGTATCAAATGTTCCTGTAGAACACTGAAAATAGTTGTGTCTCACCTACCTGTATGTGTTGAAGACAGAGTGAAATGTTCTTCACACAAAGCCTCACAGTCTTTTCTAAAGCTCTAAACAGCTTTTCTTCTCTGTTAAAGGTATTGTCTTTAACCTAAAATATATATGAAATTATTTTCATAACTCAAATGAAATAGATATTTTTAAAAATAGCACAGACCATATTGGTCCAGCACATTACAAAAGAAAATTCTTTGATGATATGAAA
Source organism: Mandrillus leucophaeus (assembly GCF_000951045.1). Classification (NCBI taxonomy): domain Eukaryota; kingdom Metazoa; phylum Chordata; class Mammalia; order Primates; family Cercopithecidae; genus Mandrillus; species Mandrillus leucophaeus. The sequence continues at coordinate 866,500 of NW_012108208.1, forward strand.
ACATTTGATGATATGCTGTCTTAACACATACTGTCTCTGTTGGTATATAGCACAACTGATGCTCAGTTAGTGTAGCAAAGCCAAGTCCTGTAGTTCAAATTGCTGTTGTTAATTTCCACATAGCTTCACCCATGCCATGGTAGATGTGGGATTGTAAAACTTTCTCTGTAGTTTTTAATGGCATGTATTATGTACAGACTCAAACCGTATCACATTTTTGGGTTTATAAAATAGCCACATTTCATCTATTGACTAGAACTTATTGTTTTGTTCGTATGATTCATTCCAATTTATTTCACAGTGCTTATTTAGAAAATATTCTTAGATTCATGGTTAAATAAATGTGGCCTGTAATCCAAGCATTTTGGGAGGCCAAGGCACGCGGATTACAAGGTCAGGAGTTCGAGTCTGGCCTAGCCAATATGGTGAAACCCTGCATCTACTAAAAATACAAAAAGTAGCTGGGCGTGGTGGTGCGCACCTGTAGTCCCAGCTACTTGGGAGGCTGAGGCAGAAGAATCTCTTGAACCCAGAAGGTAGAGGTTGCAGTAAGCCAAGATCATGCCACTGCACTCCAACCTGGGTGACAGAGCGAGACTCTATCTCAGAAAAAAAAAGGAAAGAAATGTGAAAATTATTTATCAACTCAAATTTGAAGGTTAATAAATAATCTTAGCAAAAAGAATCCTTCTGTTAAGATAACTCAGCAGAGTTAAGATAGTGTCACATGTATTCAGTTATTTTTTGTCATCTTACATGTACATCCATTAGAATTCAGAAAGATATGGTTTTCATGCTGTGGCAATTTCTAGGAGCACACATTTATTACTGCTATTAATAGCAAGCAGTATTTCTTGGCAATTAAAATGGCTACAAAACAAGATCTGAACCAGTCTCATCCTGGCAAAATCTGTGTGAACATGCAAATGCTTTATGGAATAGGGTATGTATTATTAAGTTTGGCACTGGGTTGTAACCATAGCAGTTCTTGGTTCATATGTTTTTAAATTTAAGATGGTTGATATTAGAACTAAATGGATCAAAAATGGTGACATTTTATTTTATTTTTAAATTTCTTAATATTGTTTATTTAGAAAGCTTTTGATTAAATAGGCAGCAGAGTTCTTTGTAATCCCCACAAAATCCAGCATCCTCTGCCTTACAGTTGCTATGCTCCAACTCAGTCTAGTGTGCATAACAATATGCTAGGGCAGATTTTTTAAAATGTAGTTTCCTAGGAGTCATCACCAGATATTTTACTTTGTACATCATCTGGCTAGGACCCAGATGATTCCAAAGTAGAAGGTTCAAGAATCACACTGAGAGAAATATTGCCCAATTCTACTTTCCTATAAGCAAGCCTTTTCCATGTTGTTTTCTTTTGCTGGAATATGCTGCTGTTCATTTCCTGCCTTGCAAAATCCTGTTTATTTTTAAGGACTGGTTCAAATGTCACCCATTCTGTAAATCCTCCCTTTTCTCCTATTCTTCGAACTGTAGAAAATTAATTTCTCTCTCCTATTTGCTCTCATAATCCTGGTTAATGGTTTAAGTGATTCTCTCCACTGATGGATTTTGGTTGTTTCTGATTAACTATTGTTGTTTTAATGAAAATAATAGCGAACATTTGTTAAACACTGACTATGTTCCAGACACTGCTAAAACGTTTCTTCCATTTTCTCATTGTAATCCTTACACACATATAATGGAATTATGACTAATCCCATTTTAGAGATAAAGAAACAGAAGCTTCAGGAGGTGTGGCAGAGATTGTTAACATTCCTCCTGCTGTCCCTTTATTGATAGAATGCACACCTCTAGTTCAAGTTGGACACTTGGCTGCCCTGCTAGAGACTACATTTCCCAGACTCCCTTGCAGCTGTCTCTGCCTTGGTAACCAGGTTTGTGCAAATAGGATGTGGATGAAGCCTTGTTTTTCATGTCTGAATCTTGGCCTTATAACATTTCTTTGGGACTTAAAAGAAGACACGGCAGGAATCCAGCTTCAGCCAGGCAGATGAAGACAATATGTTTAGAAAAATCACTGAGGGAACTGGGTTCCTGAAGGATCTTATGAAGCAGAGGTCATCTGGATTCACATCTCAGGACTCTTAAAAGAGAAAAAGCGGCCAGGAGCAGTGGCACATGCTTGTAGTCTGAGCTACTCAAGAGGCTGAGGAGAGAGGATCCCTAGAGCCCAGGAGTTTGAGGCTGCAGTGAGCTATGATAATGGCACTGCACTCTTGTGCAGCTTGGTCAACAGAACAAGACCCTGTCTCTAAAAAAATAAAAAAAGAGAGAGAAAGAGAGAAATAAACAGCTACCTGATTTAGCCTACTATGCCTTTGGAATCTCTTTGTGAACAGATATGTGGTCTTTACCCTGGTTAATATGGGGAGTTAAAGAAACTTACCCATGGTGTAGTAGGATCAGGATTCAACCCCAAGCAGTCTGAATTCAGAACCTACACCTGTTCATCTTTGTATTCCCAATCTCTAACATGGTGCTGGATGCAAGAGAGTTCAATATATGTACGATGAATTGAAGAGAACCTTCCTCTTGGGTAATAGCTTTATACCCTAACTCTACCAATATTTCACCTGAGCTGCTGACAAGTGCAAAATTGATTGATTTGAGATTTATCTCTTTTCCCGTCAAGCCTATGCAGCTGATTTTCTGATTAACAGTAAAATGCTTCATTGCTGACAGGACATCCTCTCAAAAGATTAAGGGGAAAAATCTAATTAATATCCCTTCAGGCTACTTTAACTACAATTCACTTTTAGTTCACAATTGAGAAATATAAGAAGCTGATGATAAATATGTTAAAGAATATAACAGCTTATTCAAAAGCCTGCCCAGAATTAGAGGCTGCCTATTATTCCTTAATAGAATTGTCTTGAGTCAGAAGCAAAATCCCAAAGACTGGGGGAGAATTGTTTGCACCACATTTACACACGCCTATCTCTATTATGGCTACAATCTCTTCTTAAATAAATTTCCAATTTGACTTTAATATAGTTGTCTTTAGTTGAAATGTCTTCATTGTCCTTTCTCTGATATGTAAGCATATCCCATAAATGTCCCAAACTTCTTACATTATAGTTCCACATTGAGAAGAAGAACCTCTTACATGCAATGGACTCAGTTAGCCCCTAGAGGGATATAAAGAAGTAAATACAAAAATAATTCAAGCCTTATGTTCTAAGAATGTACATGTTGGTAAATTCAGTGCAGTCACAAGAGGAAACAAGAACATGACTTGGAAGGAAGAAGTTTATTATACTCACAGGTCCCAGAGAGAGGAGTCACCACATGCCACACAGGGCCAGAGGTAAAGCACCAGGTTTTGGTACAGTAGCAGAAGATAGGAGTAAAAAGAAAGTCTAGACCAGAACCTCTGTTAGGATTTCCTTGGGAAAGGTGAGGCAGGAGCAGAGTAAAGAGTTTAGGACTGGCTATTTTAAATTACTCCATAGGGGTAATCTCTAGTTGCTGGTACTGGGCCCTGAAATGATTTAGGGCAAGGGTTGATGCCCTAAATCAACCCTTGGCTTGATGTGTAAGAATTAGATAAGGATGTGGTTAGAGCTATAGACTCAAGATTGATTGGTTTGCATATGGAAGCTGTGTTCCAGTCATTTGCTATCCCTAAGAATTGGCTAGCCTTAGGAGGGCAGTTTGCTCAGCCAGAAAGGTATTTTAAAATGTCAAAACATTATAAAATACAGGAAGTAAAAAATACGATTAATACACCATGTATGAAGGACTTTACATCACATAAGAAGAAAAGCCTGCACATTCGAAGGCAAATAACCATACCAGGCGATGATATAAAATATTAATGATGATATTTATGATAATAAAGACAGCCAAAGTGTATTGAGTGTTTACACACTGTGTTAGGTGCTTTCTTTATATATGCATCATCTCATTTAATCCTCACAACCATCCCATTTGTTAAGTACTAGGAGAATCCGAATTTACAGATGATTACATTGAATTTGTTATGTGCCCCAAATATTTACTAAGTGGCAGAGGTAAGGTTCAAACCTTCAAAGATGTTGTTCTTAATTTCTTCCCTGTGCTGACCCCTGCACATATGAATAGTGTCAAGATTGAAATACAGAGTCAATATATTAGCCCTTTCCAGAGGTTGAAGGGGCTACTTCTACCTAAGTGGTCAGAAAGCTGCAAAGACTTAATGGAAGGAGAAAAGACCACAGCAGCTCCCAAAGCTGTCTGAAACCAACATGAACCACCATAGGGTTGCCTCTTGTTCAAACTAAAAATCTTAGCGATATTAATATGTGAGTGATAAAAATAGGCAAAAGAGAAGGAAAAAATAAGGACTATATAGTATACTAAGAACTATCTTCCCCAATTTTGGTTAGAAGCTCACTGTATTACTATCTCAGGACCATCAACTTTGCATCTTGTGATTCTCAAAGAATTGCAAGTGTGTTCCATTGATAATTTACTTTAAAATCATTGGCTTCAAAATACCTAGAGTGTTTGCAAAAATACAGACTTCTAGATTGCACCCTTGAGGCAGGTGGAACCCTAGAATCTGTCTTTCAGCAAGCTTTTTAGGTAATTCTTAACGCACCTTAAAGATTAAGAGTCTTTGCTAATCCATCTATTATTTATTAGGGATTGGGTGAAAGTGGCTCAAGCTAGGCTAAACAGCGGACACAGGACTGTTACTCATATAATGTGCATCTGGGGAGTGAGGGAAGAGGAAGGGGATAAGGAGTAGGAAAAAAAATCGCACTAAGTTATGCCTCTAAACACTTTGTTTATATAGATGAAATAAAGATAAAATGAATATCAAGGGAACCCTGAAGAAAAGTACAACTTTTAAGAGCAGAAGTAAAACAGGATGGAAGAAGGGCATTGCCTTGAGGGAGAATATGTGCTAGTTGATGATGATCATCAGGACTCCTGGGGCAATCTTATGTCCCATGTCCTATGTCCATGTCTCTCTTTTATCTGTTTCTTGAGTAGAAGCACCACAGCTAAGACAGTGTCAATCGTATTCCCACTCCCATCCCAGAGAGAAAGAGAGAAGAGAACAGCATTGGGCAATTACCTTGATTCTCAGTATTCTAGAAATAGTCCTCACAAAACAAAACCTCACAAAAATATCAGCATTCATGTTCCCTGGGAAAACGTAGGTGGTCCAAGAAGAAAAATTACCTGTGATTCTCCTCTGGTCAGAATCTTCAAATGATTTGTCACTCTTTTTGATTTCTTGCTAATTGAATGAATATTTAGTTTAGACAATTTGTCTTTAAGTGATTCATCCTCGTCATTCTTCTTGTATTTTAGAACTGAAAAGGAAAAATGTAATAACATAGCTGAACACATGCAGCATAGAAAGTGTGCACTTCACCCAAAGTTTTCAAGATGAGTATTTACATTCAAGATAAAGATGTATATGATTTTTGAGCCTCTGCTGCAGAGGCCCTATGCTCTAGCCCCACTGCCCAGCCATGTCCCAGTCAGACACCCACCCCAATGACCTCCAGAAACAAGGACAAAAGCCCCTCAAGGTTCAAGTTTTATTTATTAATATTAAAGTAATCCCTGACACTAGAAAAAGTTCTCCCTCTCATCTCAGATAATACATTTATTATCTGAGGCCTCTGGAATGGGGAATCAAGATCTAACTAAAGAAAAGACAACTCAGCCTGGCGCGGTGGCTCACGCCTGTAATCTCAGCACTTTCAGAGGCCGAGGTGGGAGGATCATGAGGTCAGGAGTTTGAGACCAGCCGGGCCAATGTGGTGAAACCTTGTCTCTACTAAAAATACAAAAATTAGCCTGGCATGGTGGTGCGTGCCTGTAGTCCCAGGTACTTGGGAGGCTGAGGTAGGACAATCTCTTGAACCCAGGAGGCGGAGGTTGCAGTGAGCTGAGATTGTGGCACTGCACTCCAGCATGGATGACAGAGCAAGACTCTGTAAAAAGAAAAGAAAAGAAAAGAAAAGAAAAGAAAAGAAAAGAAAGACAACTATACCCAATGTAAGGAGACCTCAGATCCTAGAGCAGGTCTTCACTGGCTGAGAGATTTGGGGCAAGCTGAATAACCTCTCTGAGCTTCACTTATTTATCTTTGCGATCATTTTCACCTTTCATATTGTTGAAAAGATTAAATGTCTCTAACATTCAGTGTTGGTAAAGGTGTAGGGAGATGGACAATCTTACAGACTGCTGATGAGGATTAAACCAACACATTTTTGTAGAAAACAATTTGGCAGAAACTAACAAAAAGGAAAATATTCATAGTCTATTACCAGGAAGTTCATGCAGAGAAATCTGCTTTCTATAATCAAGTATACAAAGTTTTATTTGCTAGAGCATTTTTTCTAACAGCAAGGTATTAGGAACATCTAAATGTTTATCCCTAGAGAAACAGTTTAATAAATAATGATATACTCATAAACAAAATGCTATGGAAACATTAAAAAGAAGGCAATATTAATTGAAAGAATGTTCATGATATATGATTAAGTTTTTAAAAAAGCGAACTGTAGTACCATTTATGTTGCAAGAAGTATGGAAAGAAGGAAAAGGGAGAGAGGGAGAGAAAGAGAGAGAGAAAGAGAGAGGAAAAGAGAAAAGAAGACACAGTACGTCTGAAGAAAACAATAAAATGTTAGCTATGCAAACTGGAATCATTGTGGGAAGGGAAGAATTTTACTCTTCATAACTTTGAAATAGTTTAAGCAACAGAAAAATATAAAGAATAATATAACAGCCATTATCCAAATCCTTGTCAAGTCTTAACATGTTCCTTTGTTTCCAGTCTTTTTATTTTTAAAATAACTCACCTAACAGTTGGGGCACTCCGATCTCCATGGATGATCCCTAAAGGGAATTGTTATCCTAAATAACTGGGCTTATTATATCTGTATCTATTTGTATGCCTTTACTGTGGATGTTTGGAATCATACAATACATTTTGGATGTTTTAAAACTTTATAAAATAGTATCATACTGCACATATTATTCTACCACTTACAAATTTACTTTAAGAAAACCCCTCCGGATTGTGTTTTTGAGATTAACCCATTGATACATATACTTTTTTATTCAGTTAATTTTTATCTTCTTGTGGTATTGTAATGTATAATATGCCATTTATCTATCCACTATCTGGATTAATGTGTCTTTTTAATTTGCATTTATGAACAATGCTAGTTACCAGTACATCTCTCTTTGAGCACATGGGCAAGAGTCTGTCTTGGGCAAATACCTAGAAATTCATTTTCTGAGTCTCTGATGTGTGCATCTTCAACTTTACTAGGTGTTGTCAAGTTGTTCTCTAAACTAGTGATTCCAAGTACATTCTCACCTGTACACTGAGATTAAACATTTAATGTATTCATTACTTTTTCCCCTCAGTCTCTTGGACTGGAAATGGTATGTTAGTGTGATTTCAATGATTACATTTCCCTGAGTATAAATGAAGCTTAGAATTTTAAAACTGTGAATTGCTTCTTTTTCTGATGAACATTTTTATATTAAAATGTTTTTGTATTGATTTAATGTCAATGATTATATAGTCTGGATGGTGATCCTTTGTGTACTATCTCTTTGTTTTGTTCATGGAGTTTTCTTCCTCCATAGCATTTACTTTTTACTCTGCACCTTTCTTTTTAATTTACTAATACAAATATGTGACTTTTGAAATAAATATCAGAAAATAAAACAAAAATAAATAAAGTGATTGGATCATTTAGTTCTGAAGTACTGCTGTGGCTTTAATGTCAAACTGAGATTTAATATTAGGAGTACAATGCCAACTAAGAACTTATATGAACACAAATCACACTGAGGGAGGACCCACAGCCTAGCTCAATGCATTACTACCTCTGGGATGTATAGGAACCATGTAATTATCCCTTCTGTTTTGAAATTTTACATTAAACACTAATTTTTTATTTTAGTTTACAAATATTTAACAATAATTTGTTAATTCTAGAAAGAAGTATACTTGCTCACATCAGTAGAGAAATTATTGCCCCCAAAGCTCCATTCTCTGTGTGCTAGAACCAGATTAATCCAACATACTAGATGGCCCCCGTCACCTGGATCTACCCCTTTCCTGGATGCTTTCAGGATTCGCTTCCCACTGCTACTGCAACGTGGCCATTTCTCCTTCTTACAACACATATTTCCAGTGACAGGAGGACTATATGCAATGGGTATCTGCATCCCACAATATGTCACCAGAATTGCAGTGATCCAATGAAGTTAAGTATACGGCTGCTTGATTTATTTTTTAAATTTCATTTTTTGTGCCTCTTAATCTTCTCCTTAACCCAGCTGACAAGGCAAAACCATACTCTTCTCCCCAGCTTCTAATTCTAGATTTCAAATGATCAGTTCACTGCAGCTGCTATAACTACTTAAACATTCTGATTCTCAGAAACATAAAGTGAACACTCCAATAATGGAAAACAACCAATTCATCATCTCTCTTCCTACCTAAATCTTTCCTTCTTTTAAGTTCATTGATGTTAACATTAATGTCCTTCACAGCAGCAAAAGCATCATCCAGTGCTCTGTAATCTGGGTGAGAGGGAGGGGTGGAATTCCGAAGTTCGCACAGTAATAGGGGGTATTTCATCACACGTTGAATTGGTTTGATCATCAAAGAGCCCATGTCCAGTAAGTTTGGTTTGCCTCTACAATAGAGATAAATGATATCGTTTCACAAACATTTGTTTTATTAACTCATTTTCATTTTTGTGTGTTTTTATGATTACTTCTAAAACTTTTTCTCTTCTTTTCCATTTGTAGATCTAAAATTTCTAAACAAAAGCAAGAACAAAAGATGACAGAAAGAAGCAAGTCTGAAAGACCCTACTATGAAACAAAAACCTAAAAGAAACAAGTATATCTTTCCACCAAATGGTCTGAAAGCATGATTTTCATCCATATGCCATGTACAGTTTACAAGGTTTTTTATAATTGGCTTTATAATATAATGGGAAACAATTTCAGAATGTATTTTACCATGACAACACAGAAAAATGCATTTTTCTGATGGCATTTTTGTGATTATTATTGAGGAGAATAACCATTTAAAAATCTAAACAGAGACTTGCAAGGTATAGTCAAAAGGAAGTCTTGGCCTCTCTCTTCCACCAAATTGAGAAGTTGCATTTACAATGTTTTGGAGATTCTACCACAGTCCCCAAAAGGGACTTCTGACAAATGTGATAATTCTCTAGTTATTATTATTACTATCCCTGTCACTAATCATTGCTATCACATAGTGACATTCCATGTGGAATTCTTGGTCAACAGATCTTCAAATGACTATACAAAAGTGAGACTCGTGCCTGACTTTTCCTTTAGCAACTTCTGAGACGAGGTTGGAGCCATTCCAACCGGTTAGGCAGTTCACAGGAGGGGAAGAAGCTACAAGCGTGGTCATGCCATTGTCTGACCCATTCTCATTGATCATTCAGACACAAGGCAGTGATTTCTGAAAGCTTCTTTATGCAGAGACAAGTAAAGATACACTGTAGATAGGAAATACAGACACTGTTTTCAAATCCCAATAGGTGGATGTTTTATACTTCAATAATTTTTTAAAGTATTACTATGGATAAATGACTGACCATATTATTATAACAGTAAAACAGCTGTACAAATGTTGAACAAAATTAGAAAAGTCGCATCATTAGAAAGGGTTGGGGGCCAGGCACAGTGGCTCGGGCCTGTAATCCCAGCACTTTGGGAGGCCAGGGAAGGCAGATTACTTGAGCCCAGGAGTTCAAGACCAGCCCGGGCAACATGGCAAAACCCCACTCTAGAAAAAAATATGAAAGTCAGCCAGGCACAGCGGCATGCACCTGTAGTCTCACATACACAGGAGGCTGAGGTAGGCAATTGTTTAAGCTGAGGAAGTCAAGGCTGCAGTTAGCCACTGCACTCCAGCCTGGGCAATAGAGTGACAGCCTGTCGCGCAAAAAAAAAAAAAAAAAAAAAAAGTAGGAAGGCATCTTAGAGACCATCTACTTAATTTCATTTGATAAATGAGAAACAAAAGAATGTATTATCACGTGTACATGCACACATGTGCAGAAATACACATGCACATACATTCACAAATGTAACCTAGTCACTATCACATCTCTTCATTTGATTTTATCATATCACCGTTCACTATCTGGAATCATCTTGTTTCCCTGTTTGCCAGTTTATGATCAGTTTCCCTGTCACCACTATACCTCCCACATGGCATACAGTATTCTCTCAATGCATATTTGTAGACTGAGAAATGACAGGGTTCTTAGATTTTCTGTAATGTGCTTTTATTTTATACTGAACATTTTTTCCAAAAATGTGAATAAATGACTGAGGAATTTTGTTCACATGCAGAGAAAATGATGATAGCGTAAGAGAGACAAAGACTAAAGCAAACCCAAAGGCAACATTTTTTAAAAAAGAAAACCAGAATAAATATTAAAGGTCTGCAAGGGAGTAAAGAGTTGCGTTAATAGGCTGTATCTTCTACTTCATACCTATTTGCACCGAATCTATTAAGGAAGAAAAAGAGGAAGGTAAGGAGAGAAGGCGACAGAAGGGGAAGGAGGCAGAAAGCGGGAAAAAGAGAGACTCGGAAAGAGGGAGGGAAGGAGAGACTGATTATTGGTTTCCAAGAGGACTGAGTGAAGTAGATTTTTAAAATAAATCTGTTATAAATATTGAAAACTGTTTTCAGTATTTATACTGAAAAAATAACTAAAAAAAAAAAACAAAAAAAACCCAAAAGGTATTTTCTAACTGATGGCATATCAGTAGCAAAACCTTTAAATATAAAGCACATTTTCTTATATATCGTAAGCAGAGATTCTTCAATAATACAACAGTTTAGTCATTTAAGTAGAAATAATTCCCTTAAATAAGAAACAAGTCAAGGATATGAAAGGTATTAACTTGATTAGAGGAAATCATATTATCTATATGAATATAATCAGAATTTCTTCTGAGTTTTTTATTATCAAATGTTAGATTATTTAATTTTTTAAAATCACTAAAAGACTTTATATCAAAATATAAATATAATCAAACATTTAAATCAATATAAATTCAACTTTAATAAAATAGTTTATTAGTGTGGTCTTTTGTCATATATGTGCTTTTGTTTTAATTATAAAAAACAAAAACCCAGATGTGCAGCCATCTTGCAGGAATTCCCCTCCCACCATCCTAGAGATGATCTTTGTTTCTTTCTTTTGTTGGTTCTTCCTCATTTTGGTGGAGTACATCCTTCAGTAGTTTCTTCTATTCCTCACAGAATGCATGGGAAGTGAAATGTTAAGAACTTTAACTTTAAATGTTAAGAACTGCCCTCATTTCTTTCTTATCCAGATCTATCAAAAAACCAACTTAGGCTCTTTAGTTTTGTCTAGATTGTATCATTACTTTTTTCATCACTCTTTGGGATCAAAGTTCTAGCTCTCCCTTTTATATTTCAAATGACAATAATATTAATTATAAATGATTGTTGTTTCTCCTAAAAAAGTCATAAATACAAATCCTAAGAAAGGCATTCTCAAAAATGAGAAATCTCCCAGACACTTTTGTGTCTGGAGATATATTTGAGACAGTTGCCCAAGTGATGAGCAATGATATTCAGATATCTGCATCACACAGAGAAGCAATATGGTAGAAAAGATAGAGGGAGTGTTATAAGATAATAATACTCCATGCTTTCAATGCCACAAAATTCACCCCATATAATCTCCCACAGTAAGATTAAGTTCTGATAATCATGCGAGGCAGATGAGTCCTATGTGTGGTATAACCCATCTCAGCCAGGAAGTCAATTATCCCATGACTCCCCACAGTAAGTAAACAAATGTGTAACAATTGTCCATACATGTTGGGCCAAAAACTAAACTACTTATTAATTTGTAATTCTATTTCATCTTCCTCTGTCTTATCATGAATATTTTGGCAAGTATTTAGTGCCAAAGTAGCTACACTAATCTCATTACAAATTATTTTTGGATCTTTACAAAGTCAAGTAAACACAGCTGGCTTTGTTTTAGCAGCATCCAGTTTTGCTGCAGAGTTTCACATCAAGTACAAGAAAAAAGTACAATGAAAATTAAAATGACATTTAAATAGTATAAACACTATGCTGGAAAACAAAAAAAAATTAGATATTAAACATGCAATACATCTAATTTCTTAATGGGAAGGAGAAAATAAGTAAAAAAAGAATAATTATGTAACTATTAACTATATTACTTTGAATTTCCTTTATTTCATGATCACAAACATCCTAAATTTAATATTTATTTTACAGTAGCCACAAGCATCTATGCTGTCACTGAGTTTTTTTCAATTTATTCTCCTTCTAAAACACCTAAGTCAATTTTAAAGGAAACTATATATCGTTACACAAATAAACTAACAGCTTTTGTCATAAATAAAAGATAATAGTGAAAATAAATACATAATAATTATAATTAAATTAGAAGATATAAAGGAGATAAATGAATAGTAATTGATGTAACAGACCAGAGAGAACCGGTGAAATGGTAAGGCAATGTTTAATCATTTTGCAAATGTTAATCATTTAGAGGCACTGGTTACTCATGGAAATAGGGAATGAGGGGTCAGATACCAAAATAAGGAGGGTCCATTGAAAATCTGCTTAAGAAAGTGTCTAATTCTTACAAGTGTTGGAGATAATGTTTTGAAACTTTCCAAAGAGAAGAACACACACACGAAAGAATAGAAAATAGAAAAAAAAAAATGAGAAAATTAGAGGACTAGTCTAGGAAGCTCATCATCTACTAATAAGAATCACAGGAAGGTAAAACAAAGCAAATATGAGGAGTAAATAGTGAGTGAAATAATTCAAGAAAAAGACAGGAATTTGCAGGTTAAAAGAACTCACTAAGTGTCCAGCACAATGGAAGAATGGAGTCACACCTTGGAATTCATGAACTTCAGAGTACTAAGGACAAAGAGAAGACTCCATAATCCTTCAGAGAAAGAAATAAGCACATAGGCATTAATGCATGGTTAGGAATCAGAATGTTTCAGATTTCTAATAGCAACTCTGAAAGCTAGAAAATGATAAAGAATTACCTCTAAATTCTGAAGGGAATGGTTTCCAATTTAGAATTCAATACCAAATAAAACTACAAACCAAGTGTGAGAGTAAAAGAAAAGTATTTCAGATACAAAGTTCTCAACATTTTACTTCCCATGCATTCTGTGAGAAATAGAAGACACTATTGAAGGATGTACTCCACCAAAATGAGGAAGAATCAACACAGGAAAGAGGCAAAGAGAATCTCCAGGATGATGAGAGGGGAATTCCTACAAGATGGCTGCACCCAGTGTCACCAGTCCAAGCTCAACTGGACTGAAGACTCTGGAAGGGGCTCTTTTGGGGAGATGAAATTGATAGCATACATAATGCATCTGGTTGTCTTGAAAGATGACTTAGTTAACTGGCTATGAGTTTAAATGAAGAACAAGAAGATGCAGAGAAAGTAGATGAAGTGGAGAGGGAGGAGGGCACAATGAAAACGATAATCAGCAGTTGTTAACTCATAGAAAAATAAGTAATCACTTCGAGGTTTAGCTCTGAAAAGAAATTTACTTAGATATAATAATTCAGACATTGATTATTGCTCTAACAAAATTACAATGTAACCACTTGGGGGAATGGAGAAATGGAAAAAGCATTTGTGTGTGTGCTTGTTGTGTAGAGGAGATAGGGATAGTAAAGAGAAATAAATTCTTGTCTTCCACAGGAGAAAGTTAATAGATAATATCTAAAAAGAAAACAACCAAGCATGTTTTTAAAGTAATAAAGATAAATACCAAAATAGTCAGCTGAAGATGTGAAAATAATGTATTCTAATGAGAATTTAGGGGCTGGTAGGAGAAGAGGGGATTACTATTTTTCTTGACAAATCTTGCAGAATGATTTGGCTATTGAAACTTGGCTATATACCATTTTTTTCATAAAACTTTTTTTACAAAAAGGGAATATGCAAGAATACTCAAAAAATTGTAAAAGAAAACTACTGAGCTGAGACTAATGATACTGAATATTAAAATATATTATAAAGTTACAAAAATAAAAGCAGTTTGGTATTGATACATATATGGACAAATGAGTAGCACAAAATAGAAAATCAAGAAATAGATACAAATATGTATAGAAATTGAGTACATGGTAAATTTGACAATCCTATTCAGTGGGAAAAAATGAATTATTCAATATCAGATGTTATGAGAATTAGCTAGCCATAAATAAAATAAGAAAAATGGATTTTGGCCTCATTCTTTACACTAAAATAATTTCAAGATAGATCAAATATTTAATCTAAAAATTAAACCATATAGGAATTTGAAGAAATCATAGGATCATCCTTTATAAACTAACATTGGAATTTCTAAGGAAGACACAAAATCTGAAAGACACAGTAGAAAAAAAGTGATGTCTATTTAAAAATTTAGCTCTGTAAAATTTTATAGATTAAAAACAGAGCCCAAAACAGCCATAAACTATATTAAAAGTCAGATGATAAACTGGAAAAATTATATATAATACATAAGACAAAGTTTAATATGCACTAATTAAGAGACATTATAAACGTACTAGAAAAAGATGAACATCTCAGTAAAAGTGAATAATCATGTAAAAACATCATGTATTAGAAATGAAATAGAAATAGTTAAGTACATAGCAAAAATGCAGATTAAAATAACAGGATACCATTTGGGCCTATACATTACAAGTTATAAAGATACCAATATTATTTGTATCTAGTATTGTCAAGTAGTGGATAAATGAACAATTCACATAAGAGTAGTGGGAATGTAAATTAGCTCAGCTTTTTTTGAAATGTTCTGACGATAAGTATCAAAAGTCCTTTGATCTAGCAATTTCACTTTCAGAAATTGATCAAAAAATCAGATTATTGTACCAAGATCATATACAAAAATAAACTTATGACATCAATAAGACAGACACAATTCAACTATAGTAAGGGTTGGGTAAACTAAATTATGGCATATATATCAGACAGAATATTATGCAAGTATAAAACAATGTGGATTTATATTTACTGACATGGAAAGATATTCACAAGGTATTGATGATGAATGAGGCAGCAAGTCGACATACAGGAAGTATATAGTGTTCCTATTTTAGTCAATATATGTGTGTAAAGAAAAAAATATGGTGAAGTGAGGGACTCACTGCAATGCTACAATAGTTAGCTTTGGAATGTGACTGCTGATTGTCTTTACTGTCCTCATTTTTATTTTCCTTTTTTTGCAGTGTTTCTTCAATAATTTTTAAAGTACAAAGAAAAGAGAAAATAATTTATAATATTTTGTGATTAATAGGAACCTTGAAATCCAAGGTGAGAATAGCTAGTCTGACAGGGAATACATACAGAAAAGAGTGAAAGCATAAAGATAACAAAACACTGCATTTCTGAAGATAGCTGTGTTTAGAATAGGCATTTTTTTCTTGCTTTTAGTGGGAAGTTGTATGATTCCTGTCACTTTAATACTGTCTGATGTTTGCATGAGGTTATAATTCAAAGTAAACATTTTAGAAAATACAAATATCTTTCACTTTGCATTTTTTAAAAGGTAGATTAAAAAAACACTAAAAACAAATAATTTTTGATTGCCATAAGTTAGGGATTTTTGAATGCCATTTAAAAACCCACATCTTGTACTCTTAAATGCCCTTTTGGCTGCAACATTGCTGGCCTTTGCCACTAAAGAGCCCAATAATTACACAGCACTTGACATTGCCTTTTGCCCTTTCCTGTAGCAGTATGTGTGCTTCATGACCTGAATGAAAGGAACAGGAAGAAAAATAATTCATAGCAAACTTGGCTTTGATGTGCATCCAGCCACATGCTGGGATTGCTCTTCTTTTTTAGTTCTTGATGTATAGAATAGTCTAGAGGGAGCAGACACAACCTGGCTAACTCCTACACAGCAGGATTGTGGCAAGTGCTAGGGCCATTTTTAAGCAAGTGTTTCAATACAATGAACTGTTTAAGTATTCTGTATGCAGAAGTCTGTGCATGCTAACTGTACTAAGAAGAATATCTCCCTCTTCTCCTCTGAATCTCTCTCCCCTCTCTCCTTATTTTGTTTCTTGGTTCCAAAGACCTAATGTAAGCTTTAGAAAAAGAAACCTAAGCAGAATTTGTAGCACATGAAGTTCTTCTCTAACCACTCAGTAATGCAAAACTCCAGTCCTTGGCACAACGCCAGGGACACAGGCTGTATAATGAGGCAGTGCCATTTCCCACCCCACATCAACTCTCTTTGAAGAGAAGCCAGGAGGCCGAGGCACCTCTTCGAATTCAAATGAGCCTAGAATTGGAAACTCATTAGACAAATCTACTCATATCTGTTTATCCTGTAGGATAGTTTTTCCTTTTGAAAAAAAAAAAGAAAGAAAAGACTGATAAAGTGAGAGAACTGGTTGCCTGTGTGGTGTCTCAAAAATCAGCTTCTCAACTTGACTGGGATATACTGCCTTGGTCTACAGATCTGTACGATGCCTGATTCCTTCACTTCGGTTCTAGAATTCCGTTCTCACTGTTGCTCTGCACCAAAATATGAATGACAGGTATTTGCTGCTTACATTAATATAATTTACATTTTGTTAACTTTTTATTTCTTGATATAAACTCTTAGGAGTTTAAAGTACATACACGCACAAGCAAACACACACTAGAAGCTTGGGACCTTAAAGAGTTGCTCATCATAAGCCAAACACGTGCCTGTTAAATAAATTTGAGTTTGTATTTAAGTCAATTTCATCCTTTCAGCTTTAATTAGCCTGGACACACTTTTCTTCTAGAATAATGGAACTCTTTCACAGTGTTTGTATGTGCTGTTTTCCTAGAATAATTTCTATATTGTTCTAGTAACCAACTATTTCACCTTAGTATTTCATTTTCATGCTATAATGTGTATGACTTTTTTCTTCATAAATCATACAAGACCCCAAATTAGAAGAAATCTAATATTTTCATAAAATAATCTTTTCTTACGCATTCATCTATGGAAACTTCAAATACATTATGATATTAATCTGAGATTTTGAAAAGACTAATATGTTTCATAGAAAGAATTGTTTTTGGACACATTAAGATTCCCAAACATATGTATGATGAACAGTTCCCAAAGACTTTCTGGCATGAGCTTATATATTGGGATTCTTCTAAAAGGTTTGGTAAAGTATATGTGATAATAATTTAATAAGTAAAATATGCACCAATAATGGAGTAAATGCCTTTTCAATCTTGGATTATTTATTAAAAGCAATACTCATGATTAGAAAAATCAGAAATTCTGATTTGGACAGGAATAGTCAGCTGCATTTTCTCATGATTTTTATATTTGATTTATATTATTTTAGAAAGTACTTACTCTTGCATGTATATTTTCCTGTAAGAGAAGAAAAAGAAAGTAAATTCATGTAAATCTGTATATTTAAGGTAATATACAAACATTATAAATCCTTTAAATTTTTTTTATGTAAAATAAAAGTAATAAGTAATTTTCATGAATGCCTTATAGAAGTAGTCTCCTTATTTTATAATCATGTCCCTAACAAATAAAGAAGATGAAAATTTTTATCTAAAAGCCTCAAATGGCTATGGATAAATAAAATAATATCTTGTGTTTATTATCTGATCACTGTGGCCTTTGGTTTCCAACCATTTGGAGTACAATAAATGTTTTCAATATAAAAAAATTTTATGATCAATCCCATAATAATAGATGGTCTTTTTACATTCAGTGATTGAGGAAAAATTTAATAAGTGCCTAAGCTGCATTTTGTAAAATTTAATGGATTTAATAATAAGTTTTTTTCCATTAATCTCAGTACTTTGTATATGTGGGAAATGGTGGGGGACATGTGTGAAGCAATTGTTTTCTCAATCTTCAGATATGCTATATGAATGAATTGCTAGACATCCTAATATAACTAGGTTTTGCCAAGTCTAAGACCTATTAGATGGGAATCAAGTACAGAATTATAATTTTTTTAAAAATCAGCAGCTGCTATAATTTCAGGCAATTATTCACGACTGTTTAAAGAACTCTCCTATTGCAATGAAAGAAACACCACCATCACCTCCTGCCCAATATTTCCTTCCAATCATTTACTTTAGGCTCACATGCTTCCCTCTCCCCTCTGCTAACGGGAAATTTTATTTGTCAAATATGCTTTGTGGATCATAGGTCAGAAAATCTGTGGAAGAAAATGAATCCAAATAAAAATGCAATTTTTCATGCAAACAAATAAGTGAATAATGTGATCATAAAGGAACCAAAACACGTACATTGAATTTGAAAGAGAAGGTTATTTTTTAAACTTCTATAGAAAACATGATTTTTTTTTCTATTTCATTTATTTCAGCCAAGTAAAACCTAAATATCATAACATAAATTCAACATTGTGTTTATGTAGTATAACACTTTATGAAAGGGAATCTGACAGATTTTCCAATAGGATAAAACCACAGTCTGTGGAGTAGGGGCACTATATTATAACATCTTTTTATTTGTTCGTCATTTAAAAAAAATCTCTTTTAGGCTGAAATTTTGCAGAAGCTAATCCCAAACAAAGGCAATTCAGGAAGGAAGAATTTAAATTGTGTCCATTTACCCTTTTATGGGATAAAGTAATTTAATATATCTATCACTATACCTCCTACCATCATGAGCACATTATAATTTGACTCACAATTAACAAGTTTTCATGTGACTATTCCTTAAGGATTATAGTCTTTGTTCAAACATGATGCCATATAACAAGGAACCGAAGGGCTTTCCAAAAGTGATTTTAATTTTTACTTGGAACACTCCATTAGAATAATGAGTATAAAATGTGGTGAACAAATTGAAATGTATTCCTTTGGATTTTGCATTGCATGAGCTGTTATCTTCCTCCCTGAATGGAGAAGCTCCAGGAGTAATGTGAGCAGCCAAAGTGCCCAGATGACTAGAAGTTAGAAGTTTTCCTCCTGGTGATGATGGCCTTGATTAGCAAGAAGAAAAATACAGATACATTTATAACAACTAGACATGAAGCTAGAAATGTGTCTTCCACCCATTGAAAAACTTAGAAAATCCCCTTCATTCTTCATTCTCTTTCTATTACAAAATAAACAGATCTCTGGGGCCTCTGAAATGCAGCAGGGACTTTAGTGGTATTTATAAATGGAAAAGCAGAAAAAGGAGGCAGCAGACAGGCTATTCTAATTATAGCTACATTTGCATTTATAGCCACGCTATCTTTCACTTTCCTCATACAGATCAGAAACCTTAAATAACCCCAAGAAGGCTAAGTAATAAGATCTTTAGCAAATAACTTCCATAACTTTGGAGACTATTTTAATACGGTATTTCACACAATCTTAGGGGTCACTAATTTGACCGTCAAAACTTCTTGTTGAATAAATAAAAACTTGCTAATTTCCAATTTGTAGGCTATAGATGCAGATGTGTATTTGCTTTTGGATAGTCTTAGAATCTTTTCTTTTTGAAGGTCTCCAAACTCTGAAATTACTGCTTAGATTGTATCAATACTGATGAAAAAACCCAGCTGCTTCAGGGGAAGCAGCAAGTGAGTACTGTAGACACGATTTCTCCCTCTAATGTAGTTCTTAACTTGAGTGTGTACGGAAAATCACCGGAGGGGGCTTGTTAAAACAGCAGACCCTGAACTGGGCCACCAGAAATACTATTTTTTTTTGGCCTGAGGCAGAGCATAGGAATCTACTTTTAATACACGATCTTGGTGGATCTGGCGCAAGGGAACTCACACACGGAAAAATATTGCCCTCACGTTATGAAAGGATTCAACATTATTCTCTCTTTTGAAAGATCATTGGCTTCAAAGAATAATTGAAAGTTAGAAACTTGGGTCTTTTACAGAACCAGGTAATATCTCTGCTACTCTTCTGGGAATTAGTCTTGAACTGCAGCCACCGTGAAAGCTTCTGGTGTTATTTAAATTAATTCTTGTATTGTTATTAAACTGTCCACATGGTGTTGTTTATCTCCTCAACTAGAGTTTCTGTTTCTGGGAGGCAAGAACTATGCTTATATATTTTTAAAAAATATTTTCAACATTATTTAGCACTCTTATTAAATATTTATTAGGCCCCCAATAAACATATTGCAATTTTGGTTTAAAAAACAGCCTAAATTGCTTTAAAAATCCACCTTAACTTCTGAGGCATGAAGCCACCTCTCTCGTGGATATTGCTTCGAACAAAGATTTCCAATATCGCCTTGCACAGGATAAAATGGAGGCCACACCTAGTATTTATTAGAAATTGGAAACTGAACTTGGACTGTGTTATCTAGCCACAAGGAAAAGGCAGAACGACAGTAATAGCTTTGACTGATTACTTGGCAAGGGAAACCAAGCCCTTAGGGTGTTCCAGTCTCTCTTTGGCCTATAAACCTGTTTGAAAACCTGTTTCTCAGAATTTAAAGCTTAGCTCGATTGAGGTCAGTATTATAGTAATGTCAATAATTCTACTGCCCTCAGCCTTCAGGCAGACCACTACAATCCATCATTAACTTTATTTTCATGGAAAGGCAACTTTTGGAAAAATAGCTCTAACTTCAGCTATTTTATTTGATTTTCTTTCCCTTAAGAAATAGTTGTGCCAATATTGCTTCTTTCAGATTTTTTGCTTTCTAAACCTTAACACCTTCCAGTGCCTGCAACTGTTACCTAAAATCAGAGTAGCTCTAAACACAAAATTTGGGGCATGGCCAGGGGAATTACCTGAAACTTGCAGAAAAAGACCAAATAAGCCATTGGGTCTGAAAATAATTTTCAGTAACTGAGACTTCATGAGGTTCTGAAATTGCCTCTGCCTTTAGCTGCTTTTTGGAGATATGATACTGGGCTATACTGCCTAGTGGAATCTTCTGGCAGTGTCTATTTCTTTCTCTTAAAAGTTAAAAGCTTAATGAATAGTAAACTGATGTCCTTTCCTCTCTGAACAGACAGCTCCACTCCTGGTGAACAGTTAGAAGCACATGCTCAAAGTAGATGCACCACATTCTTTTCAGGCAAGGACCTCCATCCCCAGGGCTGGCTTTGGGGGGTGGTGATCAAAGGTGCTAAATGTTCACTTGTTGTGACATTTCTCCTCTTGGTTCTAGAACCTGAAGAAGGACAATGGCTCCAGCTTTTATTGGATCAGATCTTGCCACTTGTTGAAGGTAGAAAAGGTGTTAGTTGAAACCCAGGATAGCACCATTTCCTTTTTACCCAAAGGATAAAACACCTGAATATGTAGATGACTGTGCTTCTAATATGTGAATTTATTAAAATGAACACAACTTCAAACTTGAATGTTTCTCTGAATTGATATGCTAACACTGAACTAAGCTGAAAATAGTGAGAAATAATTAACTGGAGCTACTTGTTCATTACATCTTATATTTAAGACTTACCTGATCATACTGAGTTCCTTTGGACAGAGTCTAAGTCTTATTTACTTTTGTATTCTTAGCACCCAGAGCTACGCTTGGCACAGCACAAACACTAAATAAATGCTTAAGATTTGGTGACTTGAATTCTTTTCCATGGCATGCATGGTTTAAAACCTCAGTAATTAAAATTTAATGACCAGTAGAGTAAATAAAATTTAATGACCAGTAGAGGGCAATAAAGTTGAAATTTTATTTATTAAAAAAAAATTCACTGGGCTCATTTTAAACTCACTTTCAGACCCAGTTCTAGCCTGAAACTCTTCCTCCAGAGTAGTATCATGATTTCTCTTTAATGCAGCTAAAAACCTCTTGTACCACATTAGGATCCCCATCCCAGTCCCCATTGGGGATCCCTCTTTCCCCCACCACACAGAGTAAACTGGGGAGGTGTGCTACAGGATCAGACGGGTGTGCACTGACTTATACACCACAGCTCTCTGTGGTTAATTCCTGGTCTAATCAAAATTATTTGACAGTGGATTCTACTTTAAAATGAGAGTTTGTAAGAGAGCCATTGGGTAAGATGTGGAGTATGGCAGTGATTTTGGCTTTAAGCTTCATGTGGTAGGAAACTGCATATGCAGTAAGATACCAATTCCATTTAAAAGAATCAATCCAAGCACATACCCACACTTATGCATATAAATAATATCAGAAGAAAATTATTACTTAAAAAAATGGTTAATAGTGAAATAGCAAGGGGTTTTTATCTTACACATACTTTCTTATATTTTTCAGATTCTCACAGTGAATAGATATTTTCTCTAGAAAAGAAAAAGTACATAGTGTAGCACCCCCAGCAATGTTTTAGAGTTGAGAAAGGGGCCAGGCGCGGTGGCTCAGGCCTGTAATCCCAGCACTTTGGGAGGCCGAGACGGGTGGATCACGAGGTCGGGAGATCGAGACCATCCTGGTTAACACAGTGAAACCCCGTCTCTACTAAAAAAATACAAAAAACTAGCCGGGCGAGGTGGCAGGCGCCTGTAGTCCCAGCTACTCGGGAGGCTGAGGCAGGAGAATGGCGTGAACCCGGAAGGTGGAGCTTGCAGTGAGCTGAGATCCGGCCACTGCACTGCCGCCCAGGTGACAGAGGGAGACTCCGTCTCAAAAAATAAATAAAAATAAATAAATAAATAAATAAACAAATAAATAAATAGAGATGAGAAAGGAAGGCATGAGTAATTGTTCTGAAACTCACTTTAGCAAGGCCTGACTTGTCTTCACCAGTCTCCCCACAGTAAGTTTGGGGAAAGAAGACAACCATGCAGAGAGTCGTAGGCCATTCCACTAACTCCATTAACCCATGTGCTCCAGTGGTCACAGGGCCACATGTTATCTCATATACTCCTTGAACTACGTGGGGCCAGGCAAGCTACAATAGCTTTAAGAAGAGGCTTTTCTTCCACATTTTATATTTTGATATTGCATTTTTCAATCTCTGCAGCGCTCTAAATCTTCTCCCATGTTATTTTTAGTGATTCTCACAGGGGAAAAAAAAAAAGTCAATCAGGGCTTCTAGCATGTCAGCTTTTTATAAAGGGAATGCAAAGCAGAGCTCCCAGCAAGCCTCATAAAACATAGGATTTATGGGAGATCTTTCATCTACACCCATTTAAAATGCTCCCTGCTGGGCGACTGAGAGGAGATGGGAATCATCATTTGAAGAGGCCTTACTTTAAGGACTGGATACAGTGGCTCAAATGTTCCTTCAGCTCTTCTTCCTTTTCATAGGACTCCAGTATACTACGTGCTTCATCATGCTGATAGCAGTAAATTTTATAAATATCTTCCAGTGGCCCTTTAATCTGCAAGAATACTTCTCCTGATAAATGCAAAACAAAGGCAAAATGACATCATCTGACAAAGCTGGCACTTCCCATGATTATTTTCAACAATGTTGACTCATGTCAAAAAGTTGGACGGGAACTACTTTATCCCCAGATTATTCAGGAAGCATGGAAAACATTGAGTGATTTTTTTTTTCCTTTTCTTTCTTTTCCTTCCTTTTTCCTTCTCTCCCTGCTTTCCTTCTTTGCTCCCTCTCTTTTTCTGTCTTTCTTTTTTTTTTTCTTGTATAAAACAAAGGATGAACAAGTTATCGAGATGGGCAACAAAAGAAAGGTGGTTTTCTCAAAGGTGACTTTACATACAAGGTCGATGTGCAGAATTGTCATTAAGAGTTGCAGTGTGGCCAGGTGTGGTGGCTTACGCCTATAATCCCAGCACTTTGGGAGGCTGAGGTGGGCAGATCACGAGGCCACGAGTGTGAGACCAACCTGGCCAATACAGTGAAACCCTGTCTCTACAAAAAATACAAAAACCAGCCAGGCGTGGTGGCAGGTGCCTGTAGCCCCAGGTACTCGGGAGGCTGAGGCTGGAGAATCGCTTGAACCTGGGAGGCGGAGGTTGCAGTGAGCCGAGATTGTGCCACTGCACTCCAGCCTGGGTGATGGAGCAAGATTCTATCTTCAAAAAAAAAAAAAAAAGTTGCAGTTTAGAGTTGGTGTGTATGGATTTGAGTCAGGCTGTGCTACAGACTGGCATTGTGACTTGAGCAAGTTGTTTTAACTCTTTAAACCTGATGACACCAATATACTCAATTTCAGAAAGTCATTGTAAAAATTAAAAGAGGTGGTATTTGTAAAGTTCAGAGTATAGTAAATATATATGAAATGCTCAAAATGAAGCAGTTTTTTAATTAATTTATAAGAAGTACAGAAGGCGAAATTTCAGGTGTTGGGTAAGTTATTTTTCAATATTTACTGCACTACTATTTCCTGAGGCTCTCTCAAGGGCACACAATGGAGTTTAGAGAAATAAAATATTTCCTTCTATGTGATAATAAAAAAGGTCATCTTTTAAAAATAAGTTTAATACTGTGAACCAAGGTTATGACTGTATATTCATAAAGCAACTTAGGCTAATTGTATCTAGGCATTTAATGAATCCTTTTTGATATTATGATAAAATAGGGTCTATAACTGGTGGCTAAAGTAGATATTGGGCAATAGTTTGATTTGATCTCACACTTCATTACTTAAAGATGAGTACTATGTATCCACTACTCGATCCAGCACAATACATTAAATTATTTGGCAGATACCCAAGAAATATGTGACAGGGTCAGCTCTCAAAACATTGCAAATTTGAGATTGATAATGACTTGGTGGCTGAATTAATTGGGATGGCTGAATAGATTGACAGTGATCTGGACCTATTAATCTGGACCTATTATAGTTAACAGGAGTAACTCAGTCTTTCCACAGAAATAAAAGTGCCCTTAATATTTTCAACATGTTTTTCACACATTAACTTCCTACTTGCATGAAGAGATAAGAGGTTATTTATCCATGTTAATTAAGGATGAATAAATCTGAGTTTGAAAGAAATAAATGATTTTCCCAAAGTCCTGTCTAGAGGTGGAAAGGCAGAATTAGAGGCCATAGTCTTATTTTTCCCTTGGATGTTAGCACGTACCCCACTCCAGCTATGCAATTCAGAGCTTTGCTGAGCACTGTATGAGGTGATGCACTTGGAAAGAACACTAAACTTGAAATCAGAAACAATTTAGGGTTTGTGTGGGGAAATTGGAATGACTTTTCAAAATTTCAGTAGCTTTTAGGGTACAAGTGGTTTGGGGTTACATGGATGAATTATACAATCGGAGAATGATTTTTTAAATAAATTATTTGAGTTTTAGTGCCTTCATTTTATTTGTAAAATAAAAATAATAGTTAGCTATTGAGATTCGTTTGAGAATGAAATGGGATGATAGATATAAAAGGTGCCCACCACTGACTAGTTGCTCAAGAATTGTCATTTGTCGCTTAAGGTTGCTTTGTTACCTCTAGAATTAAAAGACTAACACTTTTAAAGCATCACATTCTTTTCTAGTTTATTTACAGCCAATAAAAGATTTTTCCTTTTCATTATGTGGGATTTTCCTGTGATTATATGATTATGGTTAGACTCTGAGGTAACGTGAAATAAGGTGCACACATGCAAGTATGTGTGTGTGTTTATGTGTGTGTGTGTTTTAAGGTTTTTGTTTGTTTGTTTTAGTAGTGCTTTTTGGGGGCCTATAAGAAAACTCAATAACTGTGATCATCGTTGGAGCTGAAGGATACAGGATTCTTGTTTTGTTTCTAATATTCTATGGAGTTCATCCTTCAACTAGTGTAGGTCATATAGATTTGTTCTTCAAGACTGATAACAACACAAACAGTAAGAAATATCAAGTAGAGGAAAGAAAACAAAATAGGACTGTGACTGAATTTAGGGTTGGGCATAAGATGAAGGGAGTCTCCCAGTAGTAGAACTAGGTAGCAAATGGGAACTAGTGGCTTTGGCTGGGAGGGCTCAGAAGGGGGACTGGTGACAGGCTTAGATCACATACTTAGCTGGACACTCAGCAGTAAGTCGACAACAGTGGACCGGCATACACAGAGACCAACATAAGATGGAGCTGTAAATAAGTGTGCTCACTATAAAGAAGCTAAAAGCAGAGACTAAAAGAAGGTAAGGACAATCTCACAAATCCACAAGGTGATCAAATCAGAAAGTCAAAAAACAAGAACTAAAACACTTGTCTTTATACACAACGAACCCACTAATTGCAAATTCTCTTGAATTTTCTTTAACAGGAGTGGTCTAGTTTGAAAGAATTTATAGCTCTTCCTTTAACAGAAGAATCTTTTTTTCCCCCTCTTTTCTAAGTAAAATTCTGTTGAGACTCTAATAATAATTATTAAAGTTAAAAGATATTTAAGTACTCTAATTGAAAGTCACTTATTTACCCAAAGGCCAACTACAACACTAGCAGGCAGAATATTTTATTTCCCTCCCAGCCCTACCAATGTATTCTGCTTCATAATAGTGCAGATGAAGCAGTGTGTCTTGCAGCAAAAAGTGATTCTGTTTCCACGGTAACATAACTCTCGGCTGCGTTTCTTTAGTGGTGAAGGACAACTGCTCTGTCTAATGTATGTGGGTTTGAGGGGATGATTAGGAGCAGAGAAGGGACTAAGCCAAGACCATTAAAGGTAATTTCACTTGTGGTTGCCTGTCACAAAGGCGCCAGAATCCTATAAAATAAATAAAACTAGCGTGTTCTTCTTTTTAAAAATTCTACAACCCAAGAATTTCTGCATTGGCATCCCCACAAAGCAATTGCCATGCAAAGGAGAAAAAAAAATGCACCCTTTTAAATCTCCTTAGTTATCTTCTTTAAAAATAACTTCCCAAAATATTGACATTATATCCGAATATCATGACTCCTGTGTTTCAATTTGTTTCCTTTACTGATGTGAATAAACATACACTCCTCTTTCTATTTCCATACCCTCAGGTGCAGCCCCGACATGTGCCATACCAAACCAGGTGGCCTCTATAGTATTGTAATCCTGCTCCAAGATGAATTTCCCCTGCAGGTAAGTAAACAAGGGTAAAGTCAGTGATTTTCAAGAGATCTCCTTATCCCGGGTTTTGTTTAGGAAACTGCCATGAAAGGGAAGAAGCAGTTGTGTTCCTCAGTTCATCCTTTTTTGAAAATTACTGGATGATCATCGTGCACCAAACACTTTGGTAGGTACTGTAGATACAAAGAACCAACTCTTCCTTCAAGGAAATTATAAAGGGTACCAAGGGAGAGAGAGAAGACTGAACTTTCATTTACCATACTATGTGAAAAGTAAATAAAGTACAGAGGGCCACCTATTCAGCCCTTGGGGAGCTTTGAGCAATGCTCATAACAGTGTACTCTTGAAATAGGACCTCTGAGTGAGTGCAAAAAGCAAGGAGATAGTTGTGCAGAGTAAGGTCTGTTCAGAAAATTGGAATGATCTAGAGTGGCTGGATGGGACCATGTCTGCGAGGAAGTTCCAGAAGGGACTGTAGAGGTGGACTGGGGCCAGATCATGAAGAGCCCTGTGCCACATTAAGGAGGTGGAACTTTCGCCTCAAAGTGATGGGGAAGCACCAATGGATTTTAGGCAAGTGACCAGATTGTGTTTTAGAAAAACTATTCTGGTAGTTATTAGTAGGAAAGATGGAATTTCAGGGAAGAGTTGGTGAGATTGAAGAAGATAAACAAATTGAAAGGCTTCTATAATAATAAAATAAATAGACAATGAGGGACTAAAACAGAAAGTTATTGCAATTAAGAGAGAGTGCACTAGAGTCGACTGCCTGGGTTCAAATCCTGGTTTTACCATTTACTCGACGTGTGACGGTTGGGAAAGTTACTTATCTGTTCCTTAATTTCCTCATCTGCAAAATGGAGATAATAATAATAGGGTTGTTTGCAGGTTAAATGAGTTAAAATATGTAATATATTTGCATCAGTAGCTGGCATATGCAAATGCTCAATAGATGTTAGCTGTAACTACAGCAAAGCGAAAGCAAGGAGGATGCAGAAGAAAGGGAGAAAAATGGACATTGAACATGTGTGAGAGATGATTCCAGGCATATTCCGGAATTGTGGTTTAAGTGACCATGTGGGTAGACACTGATGGTGTAACAGAGTTTAATGGGAAAGATGATGAGTTTAATTTCAGATGTACTGAGTTTGAGTTTCTTATTGTATATTCAAGCAGAGAAACCCTTTAGGAAATTGGATATATGATCTAGGATTTAAGAAAATAGTATCTTGGACAGAGATGTAGGTTTGTAAAAATTGGGTAGTATAAGACATGAATTTATGTGGTCATGCAAGAATGTTCACAGAGTGAGAAGAAAAGAGTACCTGAGGACCAGATGCTGGCAAACACCAACACTGCAGACAGTAGAGAAGAAAAAGAGACTGCAGAGAAGCCTGAGAAGGCATAGCCACAAAGAAGTATCAGTGCGAGGAAGGACAAGAACAAAACAGTGAGAAATATTGCCAAGATTGACTAAGTTGGTGGGGTTCTGGGTGACACAGATTTGCTAGTTGTCTCCTCATGGTCATAATCGGCTTCCAAAGAAATAGAAGTTTTGGCTGCCCCAAATCAAAATGACATTTCCCATCCTCCCATCCAATTGGTGTGGCCATATAATTAAAGCCCACAATGGGATATAAATGAAAGTGTCCCATGACAATATCCAGGAATTTTCCTCAAGAGGCAGATGACTCAGCCTTTACGCTGCCTTCATCTTAGTCTCCATCTGCTACCTAGGATTTGGATACTATTAATACCTTTACTTTGTCCATGAATATAATGGCCAGACCTTGGTGAGTGGAGCTGTGAGCTGGAAGGAGCTTGCATCCCAGAGCACCTTGTGGAGTAGAGCTGCCATACAGCTCCAGAACACATGCCTTCAAACTTCTACACATAGAGAAATCAACATCTGTCTTATTATGCTTGTAATGTTTTGTTTTTGTTTTCTCTTTCTCCCAGCTGAACTTAATTCTAATCAACTCACTGTGTTTTGTTTTGTTTTCTCTTTGACAGGAAAATATTTTGGGAGAAATCCTGATGAGTTAAGGCCCCCTCTATACTACCCATTTTTACATTTCATTTAAAAATTCTACGAAAATATGACATGAACTGTTAGTTAAGGAGGATTTAAAGTTGGATGTTGCTTGTATTAACAAGAAAAACTGTGCAGTAAGTTCAACTCTAAAAACCAACTAAGATGATGTTTACAAAAATTATTTTAGTTAAAATCTCAAGTATAAATTATGGCCTGAGGTATATTCTGAAAGAAAGTTATCTGTGGTTCTAAACAAAACTTGTTGTCAAGGCAAAGTATTTAGAATACAGAGAAGGGGGTGGGATGGAGAGAGGGTAGAGATGGCCCACTCTCTGGAAAGAAGGTCTGAGATCTGGGTGCAACAATACAGGCCTCTGACTGTCATTTCCCTGAGTGACACACACGGTTGAGTGAAAGTGCCATGACATGCCATCTCCAGTGAAAGAGGTTTCCTGGCAGCTTTCACCTCGAGTTCAAGAGTTGTTCCCCACGGTCTGCTTATCCTCCTTGGATGGGAGCCCAGCCGCCATGACTAAACAAGGCAGTAGATTCGCCAGCCCAAATGCCAGATCATCTGAATACTTTCTCCCTTTCTTTCCCAGCCTCATTCTGTTCCCCAAGGAGCATAAAACGAAGAGAGGAAGTGAGAAGAAAGAAACTGAAAGAGTAAATGCTGCTTGAACAAGCCACACTCCCTTGCCTTCAGTCTCATTTAGCTTCTACCTAAGCTAGGGGATGAAATTGGCTGCTGAGGATACCCAAGAGACCCTGGCTAGGGTTATAATATTCAAACCAAATACAGGTGGCAGGTGAGACATGCAGCCACGGGATTAAAACAAGTATATCCCTTGAGTATCAATTTTATTAAGATATTTGAAGGAAAAAATGCTGGTTTCCTAGAAGAGTAGACTGGAAAAATGACATGAATTCTTACAACAAAATGAGATTTCCAAGTTATTTCATGCCTATGGCTCTAGCTTCAGGTCATAACTCCACATTTCCTGGTGCTTATGATATTTCTCTTTTGATATCAAGAATATTTTGGTAATTTTTTTTTCAAAAGCACTAGAGTAAGATAAGTTCAGAAAAAAAATGTGTCCATTCAATTTGACAATTCTGAGGTCCCTGGTGATATGGTAATAGCATTTTTAGAGGACTGGGTTTACGAGGGAATGAGAGATGAGGAAGTAGGACCAATGAAGGGAGCTGGACCCTAAAGAGAGAAACAGAGAAAGGAAAGGAGCAGAGTGAAGGATGGGGACCTGTCATGGTCATCTCTGTGTCCAGTGCCAGGGAGGACAATGTCATAATTGTGGTGGGGCTCTCAAAGAAGGGGCCATTCTGAAGCTAAGGTGGCATCCACCCAGCACATCTGGCCATGGGAGGTGGCTAGCAGCTGAGCAGGACAAACTGGGGGATGCTAGTGGGCTGTGGAGATGGTCAGTGTTGGAGAGGAAAGAGCTCTGGCCTGTATTTGGAACAGCTAGAGTCCCTTCTGACTGTGTCCAGAGTTACTAATAATGTAAATTGGGCAAATCAGTCCTTACTGTTTTTGTCTCAGTAATGGAATAGATGCCTTTAATTATTAGTCCAGCTCTAACATTCACGAATACAGCTGTATGTTTTGATGATAGCTCACAGTCTCTTCCTGAACCTTGGTTGACTTCCTAGACACTAACTCCAGGTCGGGATTCTTTAACAACTGACATCTTGAGGCAACATTGGTTCTCTGAGAAAGTGAAGGTTTTGGCTGGCTGGATTAGGAAAAGGTACAAAAAGTTTTTGTAATGTAAGGTTGATAACACTGAGGAAGACCGTGTCTTAGACCAACTCATGATTTTCCATTTATCTTGTTTTAGTGAATACTTCTCTTGAGAAAGCTTGCCTCTTCTGCAGCTAGTTACTCTATATTACCTAGCAGCCTCTGGAAATGGTACTGACTGTTGACATTTGACAGTGACATTGACCACAGACAGACTTTGTGATGACAGTTACAACGATCATCTCCTGTTCCCTCTGTGTGCCAGCCAATGCACTGCACACTTACTATTATCTCTGATTTCATCCATTCATTAA
Organism: Mandrillus leucophaeus; assembly: GCF_000951045.1. Taxonomy (NCBI): domain Eukaryota; kingdom Metazoa; phylum Chordata; class Mammalia; order Primates; family Cercopithecidae; genus Mandrillus; species Mandrillus leucophaeus. The sequence goes on from NW_012108208.1 coordinate 897,592, forward strand.
ATAGTTATTAAAGACACTGTTCTGGGTGCTGGTGACACAACAGTCACAAAACAGACTAGAATTCCTTCCCTCATGGAGCGTACATTCTGGAAGGGTTGTGCCCAATGTTTGATATTTTCCTGCCATGGAAGTGTTGTTATCTCCATTGAAAAGATGAACAAATGCATATGGAATCCATTGCTATTTACTTATCTGTTCTTCCTCCTTCCAAATGCATAGAATTTGGACTGGTAACACACCCAGTTAAAAATATTGACCTTTCCCCAAATCTCTGGTATTTAGATGGCCAAACATGTGTGGAAAGGTGTGTTTGTGTATGTATGTGAAATGAAATAACATGTGTGCAAAATAGAATGAGATATATGTAGAAGTCACTGGAGAAATGGTTATATTCCCCCAAAATGAAAAAAACCTTCTGAAGAGGTAGTTTTGCTTCATTGCCTTTAGGAAGTGATGCCTGGAACTGGAGTAGCCATCTAAGGGATGATGCCAAAAGCCACATGCTGAGCATTGTGAAGCAAAGAGCTTCAAGGAGCAGCAAGCAGTTGCACTAGTCCTGGACTCGTGAGTTATGGATTTCTTGTGATGTGAGAAAAATAAGCCCCTTTTTGGTCAAACCCTTTTGGCCAGGTTTCTATTACAGGCAGGCAAACGCAATCCTCACTGGCTCAAGTGACTTGCTCACAGCCATCAAACTAGTGATGACAGCCAGGATTAAGACACGGATCTGTTTCACTTCAAAGGCCATGCTCTTTCCAGGCTATTGGGCACCTTCAAGGTCTGTTACTCTTTCTATGTACTTCTCATTTTAGCTTCCTGGAGGCTGGGAAAGTGTTCAGAAACTCACAGACTCTCACATTCCTTCCTGGGATTTAGAAATGTATTTCTATGTGTATCTTGTGCAATATTTGACTTTTCACAGGTCCATTCAAATCTGACCTCAACTCTCCAGTACTCCTGGCACAGCTAAGCCACTAACTTCCACTGGCAGGCTCCATTAGCATAGCGTCCTAGAACTTACCATTCTCCTCAGAAATCAGAACTGTAAGACTTTTTACTAAGCCACCTTTATTTTATTTTTATTGTAAGAAATAAGTCCTCGCAGCACTGGGACCCATATTCACCCTGCTCAGGAGACTGGAAGTCCATCTCCCATATCACAGCCTGGTACCTGCTAATTGCTGATTTTTCTCTTTCTTATGAGGATTGGTGTATCCCTGATCCTGAAAACCCCATTTCCCCATTGTCATTTTCTCTGAAGCGGACAGCTTTCCTGTTACTTCCAACATCTGCATTCCGATCTTTCAACTGTTGCATCTGGGTGTCCCCCAAATCTCTGTACACATAATTTTGTCAAATCTTCATAAAAACCATATGGAATAGGTATTATTGCCTCCAGTTTCCAGATGAGAAACTGAAGTTCAATTAGGTTTTGTAACTTGCATGAGATCACACATCTAGCAACAGGACAAGCCAAAATGTAACCCAAGTCAACCTGATATTAAAACCCATGTGTTCTTAAACTCTACACTGCCATCTAAGTGGAAACAAGAGCCACATCTCATACTCCCACTATAAAGATTGAAAACCCATTTCCTATCTAGACACTGTGCTTAAGTCAAGATTTTAAAATCCACTTTGTATCTTGACATGACAGTACAGACAACTTCCTCAGAGCTCTCAGATCTGCAAGCATATGCCTCTGTGTTTAAACTTAAACCTTATCCAAACCCCAATGTTATTATTGAGTAAAATTTTCCTCCTCGTTTATCTAGGTATCAGGAAAATTCCCCCTTTGGCACTACAGCTGTGAATCACAAACTCTCATTTGTGCCATCTAAGGACAAAGAAATGGGACCCCTGTGCTTTTCATTTGTGATAACATAATTTTGGAAACATCTCACCAACAATCAGTTTATCTTATGGAATATAAGTGCTTTGGTAAAAGGTTTAGTAATGGAAATTGCCAGTGAACTAGTATTAGTGTGTCTTCAACGTTTGGCTCAGAGAGGCCTTCTCGGCACTATGCTCCAGTGACATAGGGCTGCTGCTGTCCTTTTTCAGAATTTCCTGTACTCTTGCTTTGAGGCCTTTACCCTATTTCTCATTTAGAAAGCCTTTTGCACCCAATCTCCACCTTTCTAAATCTTTCAAGTCCAAGCTCAAAAACCACCTTCCAAATCTAGTTTTCCCTCACCATTTGAGTTGAAATAAATTAATCTCTCATCTGTTAATCTGTATTAGTTAGCAATTACCGCAGGAAAAAAAAAGAAGAATCACTCCAAAACTTAAAAGCTTAAGACAGTAACTGTTCATTTGCTCACAATTGTATGGGTCAACAATTGGGCAGCGTTTAACTGGCATTGATGGGGTTTACTTCTATGTTTCCCGTCAGTTGGTGGACTGGCTGTGGGCCAGCTGGCCAGTCAACAAGGACCTTACTCTTAAGCCTGTGGCCTTGGCTGTGTTGCTTGGAATGGCTGGGCAGTTTGGGCCTCTCCCTTCACAAGCAGAAAGCAAAAGTGATAATGCTATTGTAGAACATCATTTTGCCTCATTTCATTGATCAAAGCAAGTTGCAAGGCCAACCCAGATACAAAGGGTAAGGATATTAAAATGAGACTCCAATTGATGTTTTTTCAAATATGGCCTCATTGTCCTAATTTTTTAAATAAAATTTTCTGTAATTTTCCTCAAAGTTGAAATTTTATGATTAGTGAATCTGGAAGTATGAACATCTTCAATTGAGTTTTCTCTGTAAATCATGCTTTTCAATTTTTTATTTTGAACTAATTTTTGATTTACAGAAAAGTTGAAAAAAATAGTGCAGATACTTTTCAAATACTCTTTACCCCGCTTCACCAATATTAACATCTTACATATCAAAATACGATTGTCAGAGAAGGAAAATTAATTCTAGATCTCTAGATAAAGGTGGCCCCTGTTAAGTTTCTCTCAGCACTGGTAAGAGAACTTAGTAAAGTTACCATGTTTCCCTTTGATGTTAATAATTACTTGGGGAGAAAGTTTGAGAATATGAAAAGCATATTTTTCCTCTAACTTTCACCCACTAAACATGACATCAATCAGTAGGTTTTGTCTGTAATAGTTGACTGTGGTGTTTATGTAATGTGAA
>NW_012108208.1:901077-907705 GCF_000951045.1 Mandrillus leucophaeus
TTCTTCTTTCTCTCCATATTTATTAATTAAAATCTGTAAGGAACAGCTGTCCTTTCTCCACATTTATTTATATCAGCAAGAACTCATTGATATTTTTGAGGGTTATAATTCAATATCAGCATATTTATTTAATACTGAAATTTGTAAACCATAATATTTAAAATTGAGAAAATACTTTATAAACAAGGAAATATCTATTGAACTCAGAGAAAATTATGGTAAACAGAAACTTTTAAAATTCTCATTATCTATACATATTAAAACAAGTAAGTAGTTGAACTGAAATATTTTCATAGGCATTATCTTTTTGCTTCCATTTGAATTGTTTTCTTTCTCTCTCTCTCTCTCTCTCTTTTTTTTTTTTTTTTTTTTTGCAAAATAAAACTCACCTAATAAGTTGTTTCTATTTGTAATTTTGGAATATCTTCCCAAATGTAGAGATTGTGAAATCTGGTACAGAACATTACTTTATCCTACTAAAGAGGAGCTCCATCAAAGGCTTCTCTTCATAAGTCAGATTTTCCAAAGTATGATTATGGACTTTCAAAGTTAAATATTTTATACATGAGCTCTCATTGCTTATTTTTTTTTAACTTATTCCTTGTTTTCATAGGGATACATTTCAATGTCTTCCTATTTGCAATTTTGTTTTTAATAATTATTATTTGTAAAGATTAAAAATTGAAGTTGTTTTCTCTATTTGTTGAACACCTTAACTAAAGACTTCCAACTGATTTTTAACAAAATGCAATTCAATTTCAGAGGCCTTGTTTACAAAAATAGTCCAATGCCATGTTAGGACACTTTGGTTGATTTGTAAAGTGGTGCTTCAAAGAATCAAACATTTCCAAAGACTGATTGATGACCAGCAGGAAAGAGAGTGTATAGTGTCATACATAAGATTATTTTTAATTCAATATCAACTTTATTCTTCAGATATTGTTATTCACTCTAATTTTGTGTATATAAAAATAAATGCAAATTTTCACTATAGTTTTTACTTCAATTAATAAATTCCACAGCTTCATCATATATGCACCAATCATTTTCAAGTATATGTCTGCTCTATAGATTTTTATTTTAATAAAATCATTGTTTTACTGTGATGCTGTGCTCCACTAATATTTGTGTTCATGTTATCATTTGCCGTCACAATGCTTAATTTTTAAGTTAAAGTGACAGTTGCATTTATAATAAGGTCAGACAATTCACCATTGACATGATAAACTTCTAAAAGCTTTCTTCGGTTCTGTGAATTGGATTTTTAAAATTTTAACTGCTATTGGAACTATTATTCGATTCATCTGCTCACACTGATATAAAACTGTCATCAGTTAACTGTTTGCAGTACTCTTTTGCTGATGGTGCCAACTCATTAGTAACCATTGTTTTATATTTCTCATAGGCCTAAGGAAACTCAGAATTAAAAATGAATGAAATTAATTTAGGAAAACTGTTGTCTCACCTAAATGAAAAGTCGTGCTGCATGGAGTGATATGTAAACACACCTTAAGCGGCTGCAAGCATTTCATCACTTGCTTAGAGCACAGTCTTTTAAAAATAATGACTAAACTTTGACATAGATATTGCTGCTGCTTCAGCAGATTTCTATCTTCTGATCGTCTATGGTCAATGATAGCATTGAGGACCCTTTGGTGGATGGTATTTTGTGTGTTATAGGCTCAGCAACTCTTGAGAAAAAGAAAATCAAAATTTTTCTAAAACATTGGTATGGTTTGGCTCTGTGTTCCCCCCCCAAATCTCATCTTGAATTGTAATCCCCATGTGAGCAGAGACAGGCCTGGGGGGAGGTGATTGAATCATGGGGGTGGACTTTCCCCTTGCTGTTCTTGTGATAGTGAGTGAGTTCTCACAAGATCTGGTTGTTTGAAAGTGCATGGCACTTCCCACTTAGCGTGATCTCTTTCTCTCTCTCTCTCTCTCTCTCTCTCTCTCTCTCTCCCCCCACCCCCCACCCCTGCCACAGTGTGAAGAAGGTCCTTGCTTCCCCTTTGTCTTCTGCCATGATTGTAAGTTTCCTCAGGCCTCCCCGTCTTGCTTCCTGTTAAGCCTGAAGAACTGTGAGTGAATTAAATCTCTTCTCTTCATAAATTACCCAATCTCAGGTAGTTCTTTATAGCAGTGTGAAAACAGACTAACACAAACATGAATATATTAAATTCTTGCTTCTGAAACGGTTTATTTCAGAATGAAACATAACCAAAAAATTTGTAAAAGAGCTGTCAATTTATAACATGCAATAGGTAACCAAATTACCGTAGCAAAAGCCTCTAGACACTCTGTAGCATGATTGCTCAGGCCCTATTTTCCATACATATTTTATTTACATCTATTCTGTAATAATGTGTAACAACGTGTCCCATTAATTCCATTGTCTGGCATCCTGATGGCTTCATGCCTCTCATAGGTCATGACATGGGCCACCCAGCATGGGTCATGACACAACTAGCTGCCACACCCAGTAGATGGCAGGGTCTGCAGCATCCAACACATCCACCACCACCGGAACAGGAAGGAGTTAGCAGTTTCTAGCTGTTCAGATCCAAATAGCATAATTTAATCAGCCAGTTCCCTGCATGTGGCAATTCAAAGAAAGATATAACTTTCCTTGAGACTAGAAAAGGTTGGCATAGGAAAGATGGACTATGTTTCAGAGTTTATCATGTGTTACAGTGAGAAATGTTAACTGCACATGCCTTACACTCTACTAAAAGAGATTGTGTCAGAAGTTGACATATGATGTAAAGGTCTTGTAAAACTTCTTCTGATGCAACTAATAACAATAATAATTTTTTGAAAAGGAAAAGTCCATGACAAATGCTAAACTGGACTGAATGCTTACATAATACACTAAAATCAGTATGCTCTAGACAAACCACGATACATGGTTACCTTAAATCTGGAATTATTTTTGACTTCAGCACATGAATCAACCACTTGTTTATGCTTTCCTCTACATTTCTCTTGAAATGACCCCCTTTTTAAAATTTTTCACTGCATCTTCCTTAGTCTCAATGCTTATTACCACATGCCTACATTTCTTGTAATAACCTATTTACTAGTCTAGGACTCAGTTCCTCCTCTGCATTCTCTTCAGACCCACCATATTTTTCTTTCTCCAGAAACTTTTGTGTCTCATCACACCCTTGCTAGAAATATTTTAATGGCTCTTTATTACCTGTAAATTCCAAACTTCATTTCCAAGTGCTGTCAGTCCCTACTCTGCACTTTCAGATTCATTTTTCACTTCTTGCTTACATCAGTCCTTCACTCCAGCTTGATCACTCTTCATTTCCTAAACACGCTTGGCATTTGACATTCGTTTGGCACTTGTTTTTCATACTGTCATTTCCATTTAGAATCTTCTCCTCAACGTGGACCCTATTGTTGAAATAGAACCTATACTTTAAGCCCAAGTAACGTCTTCAAGAATCCTTCGAGTCCCCATCTAGAAATGTTCTCTTTATCCTCTGAGGTTTGCAGTAGTGTAGAAACTGCTTTGATGGTGTATTATACCCATACCTTCAATTCAAGAAGCTGTTTGGTTGAATGTTTTTGAAGGACAAAAATGAGCTCTTTCACCTTTTGATACCAAGCGATGTCATACAATACCAAACCCTGTGAATATGCTGCTACTTCGTAACTATTCATTGATTAAATTAATAAATGAATGTCCAAGGAATTCACACTAATGAATTAGTGTGGTAATGAGTAGAGTTCTTGTTTCAGGAAATATTTTTGCAATTTGTTGGGGACATTTCATCACAAAGAACAACTGAATTTAAACCTGTCTGTGGAAGAAATCTTTCTGAGTGGGCGGGCCTTATTGCCCAGTCATTTATTTCACTGTATTTCATATCTATGACCAGCTTTGCTCATTAAACTTTGGTTCTCTATAAATATTAAACAAGACCAGTTTCATGCCATTTTTATAACTCTAACAAATAAAAGGTAACAAAGACATAATCAGTAAAGACATAATGTGTTTGTGTGTAGTCTCTGTGTGTGTTATCTCAAAGAAAGGATCTACATCAAGCAAGTGGTTACTTATGGGGAAGACAGTGGCATTGGAGGGATATATGAAAGGAAATTTTACCGTTACTGTACGTGCTCCTGAATTGTTTTCGTATTTTTGTAATGAGGTGTTATTTTATATTAAGTGTGAAATAAACGATAATTTAAAAAAACTCTTAGTCTACATGGCACTCTTCGCATGATGTCTTGAAGTGCAAACTGCCTTTATGGAATTCATAGCACTTATTCCCTTGGAAATTCCCAAGAAATGGAGAGCATACAAATTTGGCTCAATACTTTTCAAATTATATTTTCTGTTGTTACTTCTGAAATCTTACCAGAGTAAGAAAATAAATATATCTGATTGAGAGTAAAAACATAGTTGGAAGGTAAATAATATAGAAAAAAGGAAAGCATCAAAAAAGTAGAACTTGTGTAAATTTTTAAGAACTTACATTCCTTTAATAGTTTTACATTCCTCATGTAAGAAATTTATAATCTAAAAAGAAATTGATTCATGGGCATAAGATCTAAAAAACATTGTGACAAAAAATCAGTAAAGCTATTAGAATATTTAAATAATTAATTCTTTAAGGATCAAGTGTTAGCCATTAAAAAATTACAGAACATCTGGAGTAAAGAGATTGAAAGATTGGAAATTAAAAAGCAAATGATACGTTTTGTGCTACTGAGGGACTTCGCAAATGGATATAAACCCATTTGAAAATAAATACAGAGTCTGTATAATTACAATGAGCCCAAAGATGGGTTTAGCATTTATGTATCTCTTGGGAAGCATGGTGAGTCAGGAACAAAAAACCAAAGCAAAGGGAGGTTATTAAAAAATTATTTCCTGTTGTATTGTAGAACTTGAGAAGAGAATAAACATACCAATTACTTGCATGGCCGGTTCCACGTCTGTTGTGGCCTCTTCCAACAATGACAGCAGCTTGGCTGATATCTGATGCACGGACTCAATGTTGCTAAACAAGCTATCCACATCCAGCCTATCAATCTGAAGAAACAAAAAACTTTGAGCTGATAGAGAAGCACTGTATTTAGGATGTTTTCTCCTGCTAAACAGTAAGCATTTTAAATGCCAGCCCATGCTGTCTCCATTAACCATTTCTGTTAACATTCTTATTTAGGAATTCTAGAGTGCAGTTTGCTTTTTTTTTTTTCTCCCAAGAAATTGGGATGATGCATCTGTTACTTCTGTCTTTTTAAAAAACGTTGAAAATGTTTTGTGTTGAACATACATCTATATATTCCTATAACAACCAGAATGGGAAGATTTGAGCCTAATTGGTGTTAACTGTCCTCTATGAGGGTATGTAGTAGTGTGTAAGGATTTAGAATATTTTACTGCTTATACAGCAGAAGTCAGACCTTACCCGAGGCAAGTAACTATTTTCAAAGCTGGTTTTTAAATCACAGATGTTTGAAAAGTGATGACAAGTAGATGTGCTGGGTTGCTTTTTCCTTTTTTTTTTTTTTTTTTGCTTGATATAAATGTAAATGGAAATCATTAAATATATTCTACTAATTAAGCATTCATTATATTTTGTTATTTCATGCACACCCTTAACAACCAGTGTAATTATTCTTAGATCTTATAGCAAGTGTTTATAATAATTTATTTATTCATTTATTCATCCTTTCACCAAATATTTTCTGAGAAGCTTCTATGTACCAACAAATACAAAAGAAGCCAGATTGTGTCATAGGTAGTGATTGGTTAGTAGAGGAATGGACAACTATCCTCAGCTATCTGGGTATGGTAAGATATGTGCTCTGATTTTGATGAATCTTTTTTGACATCACTCCCTTGAGTTTAAGTGGATCTCCTTTCATAATCAAATAGTGACTGGTCAGGCCACAGCCATATTGGTGCAGACTCTACTGGGCAACATTAGGGAACAGGAGTAGGTGCCTTTTACTCATTACTTATTGTGAATGAGGTCATAGGTGGATAATTAATTCATTAATAATCAACTCATGGAGGAGTAGCACAAGTGAAAACCAGAGTTGCTGGCTTAAAGTCAGCTCAGCAAAGTTAGGGGTATGAAAGAGACAGAGAATTCAATTAAAGAAAACGTACCAAGAAATTAGGGGAATTAGGAACAAGGGATGTATGAGGGAGATCTGGAGGAATTCTGCAGACGAAGGCCAACAACTACAGCTTTTTTTCCATTATTTCAGACTCAGCTTCTTTAGGTGTGTGTGGGGTCTATTTAAGGGGTAAGGAAGAAAGCAACCTGCTCATCTTTTTATCCCATCCCTTTTTGACATTGTCCAATCTACTGTTCTCCATTTTAGACACCAGTATTATTTTGGTAAGGATATTCTATCATTGAACATGGAAGCATGACTTCACATTGCACCTTTCCAAAATGTGGTGACTATGTCAGTTATTTCTTATGCAATATGGTTTTTCTGTATACAAGTCTTTCAACAATCTTGGGAAATTTTTCACTTTCCCATCATTCATCCTGTCCTCAAGATAACTCACAGCCTCATTTGTAATCAAATTCATATGATCAATGCAAATCAAAACCACAATGAGATACCATCTCACACCAGTTAGAATGGC
>NW_012108208.1:908085-910764 GCF_000951045.1 Mandrillus leucophaeus
AAAAAAAAAGAAACCAAGCAGATGCCAGCACCACGCTTCATGTATAGCCTGCAAAACCAATTAAATCTCTTTTCTTATAAATTTTAAAAAAAAATTCATATGATCATATGCAGTGGTTTATTTCAATAAAGGATTAGACAACTTTTAAAAAACTAATTTTATGTATTCTGAAATAGTCTATGATTCCATACTAATTACTACATTGTAATCACTATTAGTTCTTAGGGTCTTTAATCCAGCATCACAAAATGTTCCCTAATTGACCATTCACTTTAATAGGAGATGGCACATATGGTTTTTTGCTTGTAATCTAGAGAGGTTCAAGACTTTCAATTTCTATATTGGAAAGTATATTTAATATTATAGAAAATATTTAAAAGACACATAACAGTTATATGGATTTGGTTAATTATTATTTAATAATAAATTATTAACTAGTTAACATGAAATTGTCATTTAATAATACTTTACTATTATCAATGGCTCAAATGTAATATATCTCTGAGTACCACCGATTTAACACATTACTTATCCTAAAGAATTGCCTCATGTGTTGGGTATTAATTAAATCCACAAAGGTATAACTTTGAATAATTCAAGATGTTTTCCAAAAGTTGTATGTGAATCAAAGTTTTATAGATTGGTTTATTTCAAATTTACTGATTGTATATTTCTTAAAATCGTTTTTGAAATAAATCCTTCTAATATGTAAAATTTCAGCCCCTAATTTACTTGCTTTATAAGATAAACTATCAGCAGTAAATCATGCAGTGTATCCCTGTTATTATTTCATTTTGCTGTGGAAACTTTATTCTGAGAAACTTCGAGTGTTTCATATTTATTATTTCATACATGACTCCAACTTCTTTGTAAAGGTTGAACCATCTTGAAGATAAAGAAAATAATGCAGGATGAAGAGAGGAGCCATGCTCAAACTTATGCAAAAACTTCAGGGGAGAACCGGATTCAGAAACTGACCTTTTCATTCTATGCCTTCGTTCATTACCAGCAAACATTAATAATAGAATACTTTACTATCTCCATTTAGATTCTTTGGTTTGTTCCTGAGTTGTTTCACCAAGTTGTCACTCCTACAATTTATTTCTCAAGGTCACTATCCTGTATATCTGTTTAATTTAGATTATGAATCCATTTAGCAAGGATCCAATTCTACATTTTATCTGTAATCTTAGCTTAGTGCAACAAATATTAAATAACAAAAACATAGATTTTAATTCCACTTCTTCCTGAAGGACAGAAAGGATTAAAACATCAATTGGCCTGATTTCAAACGCCCATATCACCATGAGCCCACAGGGATTCTGTGAATCATAAAATTAATTCATATCCAGTCACTGCTATGCCAAGGAACAAACAAGTGCCTGGTACAGATAGGCTTTTAAAACTGATAGATGATTTTATGATTACTGATATAAATTCAAGGAAGCATGTATTTATATTTATTAATCATTCACTGGAAACAGGTAATGCTCTAAAGCTTAAGTTGAATTACATTTTAAATGGATTGAAATTCATTTTTTTTTTAAAAGACAGTCTGAGTACACGCTATTCTAAGTCAAGTCAATACATAATAATTCAGACTTACAAAACATAAAAAATAAAGGTCAGTGTTTCTTTTTTAAAATTTTCTTCTAAAAAACATGGGATACATGTGCAGAACATGCAGGTTTGTTACATAGGTATACATGTGCCATGGTGGTTTGCTGCACCTATTAACCCATCCTCTATGTTCCCTCCTCTCCCCAACCACTCCCTAATAGGCCCTAGTGTGTGTTGTTCCTCTCTCTGTGTCCATGTGTTCTCATTGTTCAGCTCCCACTTATGAGTGAGAACATGCCGTATTTGGTTTTCTGTTTCTTTGTTAGTTTGCAGAGGATGATAGTTTCCAGCTTTATCTATGTCCCTGCAAAGGATGTGATCCAATTCCTTTTTATGGTTGCATAGTATTCCATGGTGTATATGTACCACATTTTCTTTATCCAGCCTATCATGGATGGGCATTTGGGTTGGTTCCATGTTTTTGCTATTGAAAATAGTGCTGCAGTAAACATACGTGTGCATGTGTCTTCACAGTAGAATGATTAATATTCCTTTTGGTATATACCCAGAATTGGATTGCTGTGTCAAATGGTATTTCTGGTTCTAGACTAAAGGCCAGTGTTTCAATCGGCAATTTAATTTGTTGCTTTACAAAAGTACTTATCACAAGATATACTTCAAATAGCTAGTTCCCATTACATTTAAATAATTACTAGGTTTTAAAATCAGGTAACGTGATGCCTCCAGCTTTGTTTATTTTGCTCAAGGTTGCTTTGGCTCTTCAGGGTCTTGCATGGTTGCATATACATTTTAAGGTTGTTTTTTATTTATATGAAACACGTCATTGTAATTTTAGTAGAAATTGCATTTAGTCTATAGATTGCTTTAGGTAGAATGGATATTTTAACAGTATTAATTCTTCCAATTCATTAACACCAGATATCTTTCCATTTATCCACGTCTTCTTCAAATTATTTTATCAGTGTTACTTAGTTTTCAGTGACTTCAAAATCTACTACAAAGCTATAGCAATCAAAACAGCATGGTACCAGCATAATAACAGACACATACACCAATGGAACAGAATAGAGAGCCCAGAAATAAATCCACACTTTTACC
>NW_012108208.1:912209-914636 GCF_000951045.1 Mandrillus leucophaeus
AATTCTACATTTTATCTGTAATCTTAGCTTAGTGCAACAAATATTAAATAACAAAAACATAGATTTTAATTCCACTTCTTCCTGAAGGACAGAAAGGATTAAAACATCAATTGGCCTGATTTCAAACGCCCATATCACCATGAGCCCACAGGGATTCTGTGAATCATAAAATTAATTCATATCCAGTCACTGCTATGCCAAGGAACAAACAAGTGCCTGGTACAGATAGGCTTTTAAAACTGATAGATGATTTTATGATTACTGATATAAATTCAAGGAAGCATGTATTTATATTTATTAATCATTCACTGGAAACAGGTAATGCTCTAAAGCTTAAGTTGAATTACATTTTAAATGGATTGAAATTCATTTTTTTTTTAAAAGACAGTCTGAGTACACGCTATTCTAAGTTAAGTCAATACATAATAATTCAGACTTACAAAACATAAAAAATAAAGGTCAGTGTTTCTTTTTTAAAATTTTCTTCTAAAAAACATGGGATACATGTGCAGAACATGCAGGTTTGTTACATAGGTATACATGTGCCATGGTGGTTTGCTGCACCTATTAACCCATCCTCTATGTTCCCTCCTCTCCCCAACCACTCCCTAATAGGCCCTAGTGTGTGTTGTTCCTCTCTCTGTGTCCATGTGTTCTCATTGTTCAGCTCCCACTTATGAGTGAGAACATGCCGTATTTGGTTTTCTGTTTCTTTGTTAGTTTGCAGAGGATGATAGTTTCCAGCTTTATCTATGTCCCTGCAAAGGATGTGATCCAATTCCTTTTTATGGTTGCATAGTATTCCATGGTGTATATGTACCACATTTTCTTTATCCAGCCTATCATGGATGGGCATTTGGGTTGGTTCCATGTTTTTGCTATTGAAAATAGTGCTGCAGTAAACATACGTGTGCATGTGTCTTCACAGTAGAATGATTAATATTCCTTTTGGTATATACCCAGAATTGGATTGCTGTGTCAAATGGTATTTCTGGTTCTAGACTAAAGGCCAGTGTTTCAATCGGCAATTTAATTTGTTGCTTTACAAAAGTACTTATCACAAGATATACTTCAAATAGCTAGTTCCCATTACATTTAAATAATTACTAGGTTTTAAAATCAGGTAACGTGATGCCTCCAGCTTTGTTTATTTTGCTCAAGGTTGCTTTGGCTCTTCAGGGTCTTGCATGGTTGCATATACATTTTAAGGTTGTTTTTTATTTATATGAAACACGTCATTGTAATTTTAGTAGAAATTGCATTTAGTCTATAGATTGCTTTAGGTAGAATGGATTTTTAACAATATTAATTTTTCCAATTCATTAACACCAGATATCTTTCCATTTATCCATGTGTTCTTCAAATTATTTTATCAGCGTTGCTTAGTTTTCAGTGACTTCAAAATCTACTACAAAGCTATAGCAATCAAAACAGCATGGTACCAGCATAATAACAGACACATACACCAATGGAACAGAATAGAGAGCCCAGAAATAAATCCACACTTTTACCATTGATTGATTTTCAGCAAAGATATCAAGAACACACAATGGGAAAGGACAGTCTTTTCAATACATGGTTCTAGAAAAATTGGCTATCCACAGGCAGAAAAATGAAATTAGACCCTTACCTCACACTAAATCAACTCAAAATGAAGACTTAAACATAAGACCTGAAATTGTAAAGTTACTGGAAGAAAATACAGGTGAAAAGCTTCATGACATTGGTCTGGGCAATTATTTTTTGCATATAATCCCAAATCACAGGAAACAAAAGCAAACATAGACAAATGGTATTACATCAAACTTAAAAGCTTCTGCACAGCAAAGGAAACAATAATCAGAGTTGAGAGACAACTTGTGAAATAAGAGAATACATTTACAAACCACACATCTGATAAGGGGTGTTAATATGCATAATATATAAGGAACTCTACTCAGTAAGAAAGCAAATAATCCTATGAAAAAGTGGGCAAAACTAATGGATACTAGGCTTAATACATGAGAGATGAAATAATGTGTACAACAAACTCCCATGACACATATTTACCCACGTAACAAACCTGCACATCCTGCAGATGTACCCATGAACTTAAAATAAAAGTTAAAAAAAAGAAAGAAGATACAGGGTGACTATAGTTAACAATAATTTATTGTTATGTTTCAAAATAGCTAGAAGAAAATATTTGGAATGTCCTAACACAAACAAAATTATAAATGTTCTGAAACCCATACTTGAAAATAAATTTTAAAAAGAAATTATAAATGTTGGAGGAGATGAATATCCCAATTACTAAGATTTGATCATTACACATTGTATACTTGTATCAAAATATTACATGTACCCTGCATATTTGTACAAGTTTTATGTATTTATAAAAATTAAAAATAAGTAAATAAAAATAAATTAAATTACAAAAATGGGCAA
>NW_012108208.1:914686-915566 GCF_000951045.1 Mandrillus leucophaeus
AAATCCACACTTTTACCGTTAATTGATTTTCAGCAAAGATATCAAGAACACACAATGGGAAAGGACAGTCTTTTCAATACATGGTTCTAGAAAAACTGGCTATCCACAGGCAGAAAAATGAAATTAGACCCTTACCTCACACTAAATCAACTCAAAATGAAGACTTAAACATAAGACCTGAAATTGTAAAATTACTGGAAGAAAATACAGGTGAAAAGCTTCATGACATTGGTCTGGGCAATTATTTTTTGCATAGAATCCCAAATCACAGGAAACAAAAGCAAACATAGACAAATGGTATTACATCAAACTTAAAAGCTTCTGCATAGCAAAGGAAACAATAATCAGAGTTGAGAGACAACTTGTGAAATAAGAGAATACATTTACAAACCACACATCTGATAAGCGGTGTTAATATGCAAAATATATAAGGAACTCTACTCAGTAAGAAAGCAAATAATCCTATGAAAAAGTGGGCAAAACTAATGGATACTAGGCTTAATACATGAGAGATGAAATAATGTGTACAACAAACCCCCATGACACATATTTACCCACATAACAAACCTGCACATCCTGCAGATGTACCCATGAACTTAAAATAAAAGTTAAAAAAAAAGAAAGAAAGAAGATACAAGGCGACTATAGTTAACAATAATTTATTGTTATATTTCAAAATAGCTAGAAGAAAATATTTGGAATGTCCCAAAACAAACAAAATTATAAATGTTCTGAAACCCATACTTGAAAATAAATTTTAAAAAGAAATTATAAATGTAGGAGGGGATGAATATCCCAATTACTAAGATTTGATCATTACACATTGTATACTTGTATCAAAATATTACATGTACCCTGCATATTTGTACAAGTTTTATGT
>NW_012108208.1:920476-942782 GCF_000951045.1 Mandrillus leucophaeus
GAATTAACCTCTCTGTCTCCCACACTTCCATGACTCTTGTTTCATATTACTCACTGCTTATATGGAAGCCCATTCTATTTATCAGAAATATTTATTAATTTAATTTATCTGTCTCTATGACAAAACTGTGAGTTCCTCTAAGACATTTGCCTTTGTGAGTACT
The DNA here is from genome assembly GCF_000951045.1 of Mandrillus leucophaeus. NCBI lineage: Eukaryota > Metazoa > Chordata > Mammalia > Primates > Cercopithecidae > Mandrillus > Mandrillus leucophaeus. Next base: position 920,640 of record NW_012108208.1, read on the forward strand.
CTACTGTGTCTAACACAGTTCTGGGTATGTGCATAGTTACTCAGTAAAAGTTTAAAAATATGAACTGAATTGAATCTGTACAATTTAAATGATCTATTTACTCTTGTAGGAGCCAAAAATGAATATTCTTTGTAATCACTTCACTAGGCTCTGAATAACAAGCATGCAAAGATCAAAAGTGGTTTAAAGGCAAAAAAATTACCTAATTTAGTTGTTCACAACTATTACATGGATATTTTATAATTTTCTACTTAATTTTGTCTGCAAAGGCACAATGGTGTGCTTATTTTGGCCGTTGGTATAACTGGCTAATTTGCTGATGGAAGCCAGCCTTCTCCTACTTTACACCTGGGACATGTCTGTTTACAGGTTTCTGTTTAACGAGCACTGTATGAATCGGCCTAAACCTCATCACAGGGAGGAAAAACCAAACATTCTTAGGTGTCCTGCAGACCCCCAACCACTACCATCCTTAAAAGTAACACTGTAAAGAAGTCTAGGAACAAATATTGTTTGAAAAAATAAATTAGGTTATTATTATAAAAGTAGTTCATGTCATTGTAGAAAATTAAGGATGAGTAGATAAAAGAAAGTAAAAGCAAGAAAATACAATCACCTATAATTCTACCACACAGAAGTAGCCACTGATACATTTTCAGGTATGTTTTTCCAGATAATTTTTCTCTGTGTGTCTGTGTGTACATCCATACAAAAATTTATATACTTCAAATAGAGTTTACAGTTTTTCCCTTAACAACATAACATGAACATCTTTTCATGTCAGTAATTTTCTTCAGTTGCACCATTTTTAATGTCAACATTATGTGGAAATACTGTAATGTACTTAACCATTCATAAAATTTGAAATCTAGATAGATCACCCTCTTCATTATTATAATCAGCTCTCTTTGCTAAACTCTTGTTCACACTCATGTCTATCACTGAACTAAAGTTATTAATTTTTTAAAGGATTTTAAAAAGTATTAACAAATAAGCATTGTTTTTTCCTTCTGACAACCAATGGATTTAAAATTGTCAGTTGGATATTGCTGTCCTGACCTCAGTTGGAACTATAATTTTGGACTCCTAATTTGATGATCAAAATCACACAATTTAAAAATTCTATACATATGTGCATGACATATATATTTAATACAACAATTGTAGAAGAAGGGAGAAAATAAACAGCACTGCTTTCAAGGGCCACGGTGATTGCCACCAACCAAATCATCCTCTGGAAATTGTTTCTAGAAAAGTCTTCAGTGTTTGGATTCAGTGTAGTTTGGCAGTAAATCCAAATTCAAATAGGGCCCCAATTCTGGGCTCTGAACTTATGTAGTAATTACATTAGAATTAACATAGGGCAAATTCTCCTTAGCCATCAACTGATTTGGTCTAATAGAACTTTGATGCCATCTACTCCTTCTGTAGGGCAGTTCCACACACAACATTTTGGTGAGGCCTGAATGCATCCTCTAAATTAGATTGATCCATTATTAATGCTGAAGCCATCAAAACCCAATGATATTGAGACTGTAGTAAGTAAGGTGGAAGTGGAAGAAAGCTGCCGTGCGTTGCAAAATATTTGGGAAGTGGAGACCCAATGGGGACATTCTGAGAGGATAAAATAGGTTTTGTTTTATTTTTTAGTGAGGAAGTTGAGGAGAAGAATGCTTGTGCAACAGAAATCGCAGCAAGTGGAAAAAAAGGATGTTGGCAGAAAGCCCTAGCAACCACTGGCGTAGGATAATTAACTCATTACTATGGCATTTACTGAGACAGTTGGCTTCTAGAATACAAAGATTTTCAGGATAAACTAGCCATTATTTCATCAGATTTCTCAAAACTGCTGATTTGTATGTGTGAAATTTTCTGCTGTGAAACTGGGTTTGAAACTGGCTAATGAGTCAAACTATGAGTTGAATCAGCTATACAGCAAGTCTTTTAACTAATCTTGCAGATAAATGCCTAAGTTACCTGATAACTGCCAGAAAACATTCCAGGCCAGAAGATATTGATGTGGACAGACCTACATTAGCAGAGAGATGTTAGTCCCTTTGCAGAAAGGAGAGTGGGGTCTCTGAAACAGAAATCTCAGCATGTGTGTGAGGAAGGGCAGAGGCAACTGTCAAAGCCAGACAAAGAGGCTGGGTTCAAACTTGAGAAGTCCCTGAGTTAAGAAGTCCAACAGCCCTGGAACTTAAAATTAAAATTAAAAACAAGTCCAACAGAAAATTTGTTTTGACTAGTAATAGAAAAGCAAAGTTCTTGTATTGATATCCTTGGTTAAAAGGTAGGTAGTTGACTAAAGGTCTCTGCCTTTATTTCTCTTCTCTGCCTTGACACAGGGACAGGCAGAAAAGAAGTTACTTGGCAGAGGTTTGGGGTGGTCTTGCTTTCCTTTTCATACTTTGAATTTTATATGAAATGTTCCAAAGACAAACAGTCGTGCTAAAAATAGGTCTTTTGAGCTAGAGGGCTAGTATATTTTGTAATCTCTTCTGAAATTCTTCAGAAAGCATAGACTAAACACTATGATTTATATTGTTGAAATATAGAGAAAGTAATATGGAAACTCTTTGGAACAATCAATGAGATTATAAGAAAAATTCATAATTTTTTAATGTACCCATGTCAGCCAAAAAATTATATTTAAAGGCTTGTGGTTGGGCATGATGAATGGGGTAAACATTTTATGCTTTGATCACTTGAGTACTCACTGTGAGGGTGTGTGCGTGAATGTGTGTACATGTGTGTTTATTTCTTCTTCCTGTACATACTCAAACTGAGAGCTTATAGCAATTCTCATAACTTTTTCAACAAGCATTCATATCCTTTAGGCCTAATATCTAAAAGAAACTACTGACATCAGGGATGACTTAGCATACCAGCTGTTTTTTTCCCGATTTAATGACACAATTGCAAAGTTCTAATCTTCACTGATACAACAAAAACTAGAACTCATTGAAAATAATTTGAAAAATGAGGAAACGCTTTTGCAAAAGAAAGGAAAAGAAAAATTTGCTAGCGATGATAAATGAGAGGAAAAAAGAAGCGTGAAATGGAAGGCACAAAAAGATGTGGTGGGCAGGTATGTGACAGTACACTTGAGCGGTAACACAGGAATTAGGGACAAAACTGGTACAACATAGAACAAATATCCATGAAGTCCATCTGTGTTGTAAATTCTGGTGTTTCCAGGATTTAATCACTTGACCACTGTAATTCCCACACTTTTTCCCTTGGAGAATGTCACTTGTTTTAGTACTCTGATCATCACATCTAAGTTAAGCATTACTGTTTAAATTTCCAATGATTTCCCTTCCCCACACACATGAAGTCAGTTCTTCTGGCATGGAGCTCTCCATGGCTTTGCCTCTGCACCTCTTTTCTGCTTTGCTTCCTGCAGCATGGCACTCCAGGAGCTGTTCGATCTCATGGCACATACTATGCTAGTCCATATCATGTTTTCTTCCCCAGGATGTCTCCATGGAACCCCATGAAGATAGTAAACATACAAAAGGTTAAAAAACAAACACTTCCTGCCTGAATTTCAATTGAGACATCAATTTCTTAGCTATCAGATACCAAAGTGAGCAGGAGATGGTTTGCCATAGATGAACTTCCTTTGCCAAGATGAACTTGCAAAGGAGGATTCAGCGAACTGTTTCACAGTCACCTCTGTTGACCTCATGCCTGTGAAACCTAAAGGAGCTGTGGCAGCAGGAAAGTGATGGCTATGTTGGGATGAATCTGTAATCCCATAGGTCTTGGGGGTCAGGGATGCTTGAATGCTTCCTATGGACCAGCTGTGGACCCTGTGAGGTGGTGAAGCTAGTGTAAACATATCTATGACTCTGCCTGCACGGCTGAAGGGCAGAATACGGAGGTACACTCTGGATGCCTCGGGGCTCAGGGATGAGTTGCAAATCACCAAGTGGGACAGATGCAACTGGATTGAGTGGTTTTCAAGAGAGAATCTCCCCAACACGACCATCATGAGAATAGCCTGAAAAAGGCCAGGAAGGTACCTGTAAGAGTGCCACATTATTATATCTAGAAACTCGAAAGAATGTAAAGTTAGTCTATGATGGTACCAGTTCAAGTACACCTTCCTCCTCCCTTACCTCTCCTCACCCATCCTCCTGAGGGTCAGGAGCTGGCTGGTGAGCTGGTGTCAAGGAGGAGTCACATTCCAGCTGTGTGACTTTGGATAAGTTACTTAGCCTCTTTGTTCCTTGGTTTCCTCATTAGTCAAGTAGGAACACTTAAACCTACTTCATAAGTTGATGTAAGTATCATATTAACTAATATAAACAAGTTGTTTGGAATAATGCCTGGCTCCTAATAAGTATTCAATATATTGTAGTTATTATTGTTATTTTTAGGAAAACTGGAATGAATTTTGACTAAACTGCTAGCTGCTAAAGGCAGTTCCCAAACTAGATGAGTGCTTCAGATGTTCATTGATCTGTGAAGTGATGGGCCTGCCAGAGTCCTCATCTGGAGACAGGGCAGGATCTTTGCACTACTAAGTGGACCGATGCTCCCCACAGCATTATGCTGCAGTACGAATCCCAAGAACCATAGACAATAAGCATAAGGAAGGGAGCAGGAGTGAGTGCTGATTTTAGGAAGCAGAGCCAGTTCTGGAAACATTTTTAAATTGTTAATAATTTCTCACTTGTCTCTTTTTTTCTTTTTAAGTAACTGCCTTTGTCAAAAATCCAAGGTGCCCAAACCAATGTTAAGTGACCTGAGTTCCAGGAGATTCTCAAAACTCAGCCGAGTTTGGATTTTGCTGGGTATGCCCAGGATGATGGAAACAAGCGTGAGCCCTGGAGTGGGGACAGGTCTTTGGGTGCACCATCTATTAGCTGTACCACTAAGTTCCAGACTCCAGACCTTAGGGTCAGTGCAGGCTCTCCCCTCCATCACCCCTAACTCTCATCTTGATAGCTTAGCCCCACTATCTCCAACATTCAATTAGCCTTTTCTTAGTCACTTTGTAAAACTCTATCAGGCCCCAGTTTCTACCTCTGAAAAAGCTTCTAAACTCATTTTTATTTCCTATTTCTCCAAATCAGCTTACTAATAATTTCAGATTAGTCTTCCTAAAACATGCTTAATTGGGTTTGGTTTACAACACAGTTATCAATTCCTCTGTTTTAAAACATTTGTTTCTTCCCAGTTGCCTACAGAAAAGACCTCAAATTTCTCAATCTGACGGTTTGCCTGGACAAGACCTACCTTGTCTTACTCCAGTTATTTTTATTTTTATAAGAACCATCTGCTCCTATCAAAAGGAATTAACTCATTTTTAAACTGACCCTATTAGTTAGCTCACCAACTCTTGCTCCTGTGGTTCTCCACTGCTGGGCTGCTCTCCTGACCCTGCCTCCACCTAACCAATGTTTACTCAGTGCAAATCCCATCCCTTCTCTAAGACTTCATGGATCACTTACCCATCCTGAAGTTGTTCATCCACTCATTTTTTTTCAATCTATAAATATTTACTGCTGCTCATGTATAAAGCACTGTATTAGATGCTGGGGATATAGCAGTGAACAAATGAGACAAAATTCATGATTCATAAAGGAGAAAAGTAAACAGGATAAGGAAGGAAAATATATTGTATTAAATATAGGGTTAAATATTATAGGGATAAAACAAAAACAGCAAAAGGAAGACAGGGAATTTTGGGGAGGCTGCAGCACTGGCAATGCCTTACTTATATCTCCTTGATTCTGAATATTCTTTGACATGTGGCAGGCCTTCTGGTGTAAGCATCTCTGATTTTCTACCGAAAGGCTTTCTCTGACCACTGATGGCTGCTCTGCCTACACACAGACAAGGCTAGAAGTGCCAGGAATTAACACTCCCAGGAGCATCTCTTAGCCAGTGTCTAACAGGAATTGAGGAGGGTAAATACTCCTCCCATGGGACAATGTGTTCTGTACAGCCTCCCCAAGGTCCCAGTGGGAAATGAGCCCCATTTGGCCACAGAGTTAACCCACTCATTAATGTACCCTCTATTGCCTTCTTTCTCTGTCTCATTTCCCCTTTCCCTTACTGCTATTTCAGGGTATCATCTCCCAAATCAATACCATCTAAAAATCCTTTTTATCAGGCTCTGCTTCTGAGGAATCCAGTCTAAGATCGAGGTGGTGAAGGAAGGCTTTACTGAGTAAAGTCTTGAAGGACATGAAGGAGCAAGCTATGAAGTTATTTTGGGGAAGAGCATTCAAGGCAAAGTAAACAGCAAGAACAAAGAACTTGACACAGTAGTGCTCCTGGTTTGTTCAAGAAAGAGTGAAGAGGCCAGAAGGTAGAAATAGATGACATCAGTGAGAATGAGGGCCAGCCGCTGTAGGACCTTTTAGGTCATCATGAGTATATTAGGTTTTAATCAGAGTGAGAGGGGAAGCATTGGAGGGTTTTGAGTAGAAGAGTGACATAATTTGACTCATATTTTAAAAGGATCACTCTGGCTGCTTGGTTGAAACAAGGTAGAGGAAGAGAGATGGGTCACAAGACAGTTGTAAAAGTCCAGGGGGTTATTGACAGGTTCTTGAACCAGAGTGGCAGTAAGAGAGGAGATGAGACATGGTCTAATTCTAGATGAATTTTGAAGGCAGAACTAAATAATGTGCTGATCGATCTAATATGGGAATTAAGAGAAAGAAAAAAGTTAAGGATGACTCCAGGGAATTTTGCCTGAGCAACTGGAAGGTAGAGCTGCCATTTTCTGAGATGAGATAGAATACAATGGAGAAAGTTTTAAAGAGGAAATTAGGAACTCAGTTTTGAACATGCTAAATTTGAGATCCCTTGTAGACAATCAAGTAGAGATTTGAGTGCAGAATTGGAGAAACAAAGGAGGACTTCAGGGAAAATGTCTAGGCTGGAGAAAAAAATTTGCCAATCATCAGCATGTAGATGGAATTTAAAGCCATAAACCACATCAGATTTGCAATAGAGCTAATGTGGACAAAAGAGAGAAGAAGACCACAGGCGGAGCCCTCAATTACTTTAGTGTTTATAGATGAGTATTAACCAGCAAAGGAGACCGAGAAGCAGCAGCCAGAGGATTATGGGGAAAACAAAGAGTGTGTAGAGTCCTGGAAGACAGAAAGCACTGTTTTTGTCAAATGCTGCCAACAGGTCAGGGAAGTGAGTGCCTCCCTCTGCTAATATCTAAAGCAATTAATTGTTGCATAACTAATTAGCACAACTAATCATGACTGCCTTCTGTCATGATCACTTCTAGTGTTGCCTTGAAATAGATCTTTGATTGTTATTTGTGTTTTATGTGTTTATGAGTCATTTTCTTGGCCACATTATAGACTTTACTAGGGCAAGACTGTGACATAAATTTCCTTGATACCCACGCAGAGCTCAGGAGCAGGCACTGCATGCAATAGGCACTTGACAAACGTTTAATCTTTTAATTTGCATATTCAACGAAAATATCACATTCTTCATGAAATATAGCTCAGTTAATCTGTCTGGAAGTGATCTGTCCTTTCTCTGAACCCCAATTGCACTTATTGTCTATACTTATCAATTATCACTTTGCATTACAAGTTATCTTCTCATAGTTAAAAGAGGCCTCTCACTAAGGATTCTTAGTTTTTTTGATGACACAAAAATGTGTTTCATATATCCTTACATACTCTAAATGACCTAAAATTAATTATTCAATTAACTCATGTAGTCATCAACCTTGCCTGTGTCTAAAGTGCCTTATGTAAGTGCATATTAATAAAATAATTATTTTCTTAATATCTGCTTCCTTTCTGGCCCAGTGTTATTGTTTGGAGTCCAGAATTTATGGCCGTGTACTGATATGCATGGTTATTTTGATCTATGCCTGAATAAAGCTGCCTCAACATTGCTGGCATTTCATTAGAGAAGTTTATGGCAATATTATGATAATCACAGCCACTGAAATTTTGTTGCTTATTCTACACACACACACACACACACACACACACACACACACACATACACAGAAAGCAAATGAAAATTGTGGTTTATGCATCATCTCCACTCTGGGAAGTAAAGTAATGAGCACAAGATCATCTTGCCTAGGCTGAGGGATGACTTTCCTGGATATTAAAACAGATCTGCTTAACATATCTATGTTTTTCAATTCTGGGCATCCCAAATCCTGCACTGAATTGGGAAATACATTCATTTTTCTCCTCACTTGGTCCAGCAGATTCTGATCTGGACTATAGATTATAAAAATTAGAGAACACTGAAGCTGTCCTGAAATGGAGCTTAGGAGCTGTTTATAAATGTAACAGCAAGGAGGACAGTTTCCATCATAAAACTGTACTACAAGGATAAAAATGAATGCCTCATTTTTTTGAGTTGAGACTTTCTGAACAAGCAAAGATAAGAGATTTCCTTCCCATAAAAAGAAAATTCATGTAGTAGAATATTGATGCATCACTTTCATACCCAACTAAATCTGAATCCAATATGACAGCAAACTCTATGTTTTCCAGGTTGACAAAACAGAAATGTCCCTCCAGGGGAAAATGGGAAAGTAAGTGAAGTGTGATGACTGGGTTTCAGTACTTGAGAAAGAGGCCAGTTAGATATTATGTATCAACATAGTCGCACTGTGGTTGGCAACACTGTGCCTTTTATTTTTAAATTTAATGTTTCACATCTATAACCTCCTGTTGGAGGTTAGGAACTGCCCTTATTAACACACAGAAAATCAAGAAAAAAATTATTGAGTTTTTTTTTTTTTCTGACTTTATGAGACTTCAAGTATCTGGCCTTATTATGGAGGAACAATGGCCCAGACTATATAATAAATGCTAGGATTCCACAGAAAGGGTGAAAATCAAGTCTTTGATAAAATAAAGAAATGGAGTTCTAACCTGGACATACAGATTACAGGATTCTTTGTTGTGATGCATCTTACTCTTCATGAAAATTGGTATTTGTAAAGGATTGAAGAATATTTGTATCGATAGTTAAAGCAGACTTCCAGCAGCAGTATAACATTTTCAAGTCAGCACCTTAGTTTAGAAAAGCCAGTACAAAGTAGAATGAGAAAGGCAGGTATATTTCTTTTGAGTCATTTCTCCCAGCATCTCAATTATACTTGGCAGGAATTGCTCTGTTTTTCTCAGATTTTTATTTAATGTAGTGAACAAAATCCCTGTTTTTCTCTGGCTTTTAGGGCATCTTTTACTTTGGGATTATCAACCTGGTTTGGATATCTGTACTCACTAAAGTCTGTGAGGTCTTGTGACTGAGGAGTTTGATCTCAGGAACTGCCTTACTCTACAGTAGGTGGGACTGGATCGAATAGGAGATGGAAGTGGAGAAAGGGACTTAGCTTTTTCATCAGTTTGTTTTACAGTTTACATGGATTTCTGGTATAGCCAAGATACACAGGAGATTGTTATACATTTTATACATTATAAAATTTCTTCCAAACAACCTAATGTATACCCTTATTCTTAAAATGTAGTCTCTACCTCTCTGAAAACACAATATTTAAAAATCAATTGGAAACATTTGGGAGAGTAAACAAGGTAAAGGATCAGAGGAAAAACTTTATCCTTATATGTAAAATTTTACATGTGTATTTAAAAGGGTAATTTAAAGAGAGAAAGAGAGGAAGATGGAAAAATAAAGGCATTATGTTTTTAATTAAAGTTCTTATTTTGAATTAATTATAGATTCACATGCAGTTGTAAAAAAATGAAGCAGAGAGATCCATGTACCCTTTACCAAGTTTCCCCCAAGGGTAACATCTTGCAAAACAATAGAATGTATGCATTGGATTTTGATGTTGTGGGGTAGAATGTATTATAAATGGCATAAGGCAATTGTTTGCATAAATAAGACATGTCTGTGAGAAATCAATACCTTAACTCCACTTAGTTCAGGGCACTTTCATGAAAGAGACAGAGTTTTAGAGAGTAGCCAACTTTAAGAAAGTTGTGGTCAGTGAGCCAAGATGAAATGTGTTTTCAGGCCCAGACTACAATCAGAAAATTCTGGAAGTGAGCAGAGATGGGAAGAGTAGCTGGGTGATTTAAAAAGAAGGAGAGAGAGAATTCCACAGTTGCCTATTAAGCAAAAATGAAAGACCATTCTTTCTGGAAATAGTAAATGTCTTTTAGTGAAGGTAACAGCTGGAGAAAACAATTTTGACAAGAGTCCTCTGTGAACATTGAAAATTCATGCTCAAAGATATTTGCTTACATCTGGTTTCTTCTATCTGTTATGTGGGCAAAATTTTCACAAATAACTTTGAGAAGCTTCATTTATCTATCTATCCACCTATCTATCTAGGAAAACTGGCTATATTTTGATAATTACTAGATAAAATATTTTTGCCTTGGTCCTTTTATCTTGTATTTCAGTGAGCTACTATAACAGTAATTCTGTCCTTTGCTCAATGAAAGTAGCAAAATTTCATTACATTTCATTGTCTGAATTCCTGTTATGGACAAGTGTGGGTCTGAGGAACTGGGCTGGGAGAGAAGGGTGGTAAGAGTATTCAGATAGAACTGAGGGTCATCTCAAAGAGTGCATCTAGGGAGTAACGCTAAAATTTAGAACCAAGCAGTGCACCAGGGCTGCTGCAGAGCCGCTAGGCACTGTATAATTTCTGAGAGTACCGCTCCACAGCAAGACAGCCAGGGACTGGATACAGAGGTATAACCTAGCTTTGAGGTGTTGTGACAGACACCAGGGATGCCCAACCAGCTAGAAAGGATCGGAAGAGAGGGCAAGATATGGAACCCTGGAAGATTTCCATGACATGTGCTGAAGCTGTAGTTCCTGTTGTATAGGACAGCAATGGGCTCACACTGGTGAAGGAGCAGCCATGAAAAACACAGCAAAGGGATATACAAGTTTCACTGAATACTTTGGCAGTAAATATAGCTTAAAATGCACAGGAAGTCAATGGAACTTTCGCTATCTCTTTATTATATACCAATTTTCATTGTATTACGGTCTTTGAACAGTATTTTTATTATTATAGTACATCTATATCCCCCTCCTCCCTGTCTCCTTTCAGGGATACTTGAATCTATACTGCGTTCTCTGGGAGTTGGTGAGCTCTCTTCACATGCAGCCTTCTCTGTCAGGGTTGACATGATGGCTGACGCTATAGCAACTTGGTTTGAGGTGGGGGATACAAGCAGGAAGCTGAATGCCTGAGCCCTGGAGTGCCTTCTCTCCCTTGCTCCTTTGAAGAAGGGGTCAGTTGAGAATTTTCCCTCCCTAACTCCCTCTCTTTTGTGTTTCCCTATCCCGGGGCTTTCCTCACCCACTTTGGACCCTGAGGGAGAGATTTTGTAGGATGTAACACAGAACAATTGCTCAATACGGTCCCCACCATCCTGACATTGAAACAGCCCACTGCTAACCAAAGTACGACTGATAACACCAGTAATGGGCACCATTTTACATTCAAGAACTCTGAATTCAGAGAGAGCATGAACATCAAATTTATGGTCCTTTATTTTAATAAATTTTTTAAAATTTCTATTTAAATTAATATTTGTTATTTTTGGCTGAAAATAAAATGTGTAAATATATTGTTGTCTTCAGAGGAAAATATTCCTTAATGGCATACAGTCAGCCCTCTGAATCCTTGAGTTCCATGTCTATAGAATCAGTCCTCTGTGGATCAAGAATATTCTAAAAAATACATCTGTATTGAACAGACTCTCTTTCTTGTCATTATTCCCTAAACAATATAGTATAACAACCATTTACATGGCATTTACATTGTATTAGGTATCATAAATAATCTAGAGATGATTTAAAATACACAGGAGGATGTGTGTAGGTTATATGCAAATGTAACCATTGCATTTCATATCAGACACTTAAGCTTCCATGTATTTTGGTATCCTTGGTTGGTCCTGGAATCAATGCCCCACAGATACTGAGGAGAATTGTGTATGGTATAATTACAATTCCAGAAAATATTTCAGTATGTTTGTATAAACAATAAGCCAAAATAATTATTGTGCTTATTTCTAAGTGGCAAGACTACTGGTGATTATTTGCCTCTATATATTGTTTCTAGTGAAAATTATTTATATAATGTTGCCATATAGTGTATCAAAATTTTAACAGAAAATTCCAATTGGATTTCTGCCAATACAAAATTATATTTTTTAAACCATTTTTTAGCAAACACAAATTTTTGAGCATAAGGCACGTTATTAAACCAAATATGAGCAAATTCAAAATAAATACACATAACTTTCTTGTTATAGAAATAAAATCTACCAAGTGTGTATTCAAACACATACACTTAAAATATCGTTGGAAGGGTAAAAAGATGCTGGTACTGGAGTTTGCCTCTAGGGAAGGAAACCGAGTAGCTGAGGGGTTCTATAGCCCCCTTGAGATCTTTGGTAGATTTGCACTATATGAATTTTAGCAACTGAAAATAATTAAAAAACAAAGAAAAATAAAAATAAGTATAGTACTCAAATTCCTCCAGCTATTCCTTTCAATCACTTTTTGTCCTTTCCATTGTTAGATTAGTCTACTCTAGTTTGATTTATTTTGACTTATAGCCAAAAACATAGAGTATCTCTCATTACCCTGTTTGGATAATAAATAACTAGAACCTGTTTCCCCACTAAATGTTTCAACACTAACTGTTGTGAATAACATTTGCCTTCTTTGTAAAACCTCTCACAATGCTGTTATTAAAGAAGAAGTAACTGCTGAGTGTGATATATTATTGGTTCAGTAAAGGTCTGACACAGAAAAGCCTTGAAGTTAAGATAAACGTTTACAGCACGATTGTCACAGAACAGTTGTCAGTCAAGGGTTGAATCCAATCATTTGTTTGTACACTGATTCATTCACAAAAAGTTCACTCAGGTAAGCCAGGTATGTCTGGTACTTTCCTCAGTTTTCAACTTCTTCATCCAATTTTCACTTACATAAAAGACTTGTTTTGTTCTGTTTTTACTGGGAGTGGTCTGAGTTTGATTTTTTATAGAGAAAAGATGATGAATCCTATGATACCCAAATTCTCTCCTAGGTTAACCTGTAGTTGTAAAATATTTATTGATGTTGCCCCAGGTTTAGCTAAGCATGGTTTGCAGATTGTTGCTATAGTTATCTGAAAATTGTGTGTGTTAATTTACAAATTTTGTCAGTGATGACAGGTGGTTTGTGCTCAAAGACACTGGTAGTTAAATGTCCAGAAGGGAGGTGAGAACAGGAAAGAACTAATGAACATTGAAAAGGTGGTGAACTGAATGAACTGGTGGTGTCAACTAAGTACCTCAGCACTCATTTAAATGCTTATGAGAGTCATGAGTACCTGAACATTTATTTGTTTAATCAAAGGTTAAAAGTTTTGAGAAGTGGGAAAAAGGCAGATCTGACATGAGAATTCTGAGAACCTTAAGACAATTGCTACTACCTTAGTCGAGAGAACTATTAGAATGAAATTAAAGTCCAAAATGAGGAAGGCAGAGAGCAGACAGGCATTGAAAGACACCTAAACAACAAGGTACCAAGTGTGAAAAATCAACAATCTATAAACAATTCAAATAAAACAACCTAGAGAATGTGAGTTAGAACTGTGAGAATTGTAATTCACAGCATTGAGAGCAAAAGCCAAATGTGCCAAATAAACGACCATAAATGTTACTATAATGGAAAAGTTTCACTTGACAGTCTAAGACACCAATCTGAGAACTGCTTGTAAGAGTTTCGTAGGAAGCCAAAAACAAGTAAAGAAAAATAACAAAAAGTAAAAACACAAACGAAAATTGGAGAGCATATAGAAGAATACAGCTCAGCAATGACATTCATTTTAGTGGGGCTAGTTTGACTCACCAATGTAGCAGATTATTTAAATTGGCAACATTTTCATACGAATAAACTCATTCCATTTGATACAAATGTGGACTAATAATTCAAAGGAAGACTTTTCTTGTATGTTTGGTGTTTTTGTCTGGTTGTTTGCTTGTTTCTTCTGGAGACAAGGTTTCGCTCTGTCTCCCAGTCTGCAGTACAGTGGTGTGATTATGGCTCACTGCAGCCTCAACCTCCTGGGCTCAAGCGATCCTCCCATCTCAGCCCCCCAAGTTGCTTGGACTACAGAAGCAAGCCACCACACTTGGCTATTTTTTTCTTTTTAAATAGGGATGAGATCTCTCTATGCTGCCCAGGCTGGTCTCAAACTCCTGGCCTCAAGCAATCCTCCTGGTTGTGCTGATCTTCCCAAAGTGCTGGGATTATAGGTGTGAGCCACTGCAACTGGGCATGTTTTTTACTGTGTTTTATATTGATCATTAGCCAATCACAAGGACAGATTTTTGATAAATTGTGCTTATTTTGAAACATGCTTTAGTCACAAATGCTCTTATACCTAGTAAATATTTTATATTTAATTTTAAAATAGACAGTGAATATAGATGATTCCTTAAGGATCGAGGAAAAGGATTTTTTTGGCTTGTTTGTGTTTGATTTTGGTTTTTAAGATAGTAGATAATGGTGCTATGAAATATTCAATAAGGAGGGTAAACTAATTATTCAGGAGACAGAAAGGACACAGGCCAGAGTAAAACCCTTAAGTCTGAGGGGGTAGAATCCACTGCACTAGCAGAGAGGTCATCCTTCAGTAGAAGCGGGAACCATTGCTTCTGGTATTAAGAGGAAGCCACCTTACACAGGTAGAGATGCAGCTGGTTGGTAGATTTGGTGTTGGGAGTGTGCACATCTTATTGTTTTTAGTTTTTCTATGAAATGATGGGAAAGGGCATAGGCTGAGAGAAGAAAAGGGGGTGTTTGACATGTGAGGAAAAGGATGTGAGAGAATCTCCTCAGAAACATTACTGGGGGCCCCAGTAGCAAGTGGTCATGAATTTTATAAGAGATTAATTCTGCTGCACAGGTGAAGATGTGAAGTAGATGAAAAATTGAACCTCACCCGAGTAAGTTGCTGCAGGGGAGTAAATGGAAAGAAAGAGAGAAAAAGGAATTGAGATCATTTGCAAGGAGTGATTATAATGAAGGACCCATAGAAATTAAAGCATCTTTGGGCCGGATGAAGAGTGAAATGGTAGTAAGGTCCATAGCTTGGAGGTCTCGGCGCCATCAGAAGGTTGTCAGAAATGGTACCAGTGGGAGTAGGCTTAGGCATCAGAGAATAGTAAGCTTGAAATTCTGATTTTGAGGGGACGAAGTTGCTGGTAATGACAAGTTCTAGGTTATGACCCTGGCATGAGTGGCTGAATGGGATTGAGGAAAGATTGTTGGATATGAAAAAGTGAAAGAACTGAGAGGCCCAAATGTTGCATGGGTTATTTGCATGAATATTGAAATCACCTAAAAAAGATGTCAGAATTAGGGAGGGGAGAGAGAGAGTGAGAGAGTGAGAATACGTAGACACAGTGGGCTAGGTTCCAAATTTTTCAAAGAATAAGAGTTAACAGGTAGGACTGTACCATGAGGAAAGGTAGATAGTGACAGAGTCTGATGCCATGTGCATTTAAAATCAACATTTTAATAAGTATGTAAATGAACATGTTAGTAACCATTGATATCTGTCAGAATAGCAGTTATATCAAATACATATGGTTTATATGTTAATAAAATGAAATAAAACACACCAGAAAACATTTATATACTTAGCAACGACACTAAGGAGCAAATTTTTATCATGACCATCAATATTACTTCTACTCTACATCACAAATAAGAAATTTCCAGGTTTTCAGAAAGTGCCTGGTAATTCTGGCACTGCGGGAGGGAACTGTGGAGGATTAAACGAGAATGCTAATGAAGTGTTTGGAGCAGGATCTGACATATAGTCAGTACTAAATAAAAGTCATGAGGCAGTCAAACTGAAGACGACTTCCTGTGTAAGAAAAGGCTTCCATGCCTTCTTTGCTACTCCTCTTTAAACATTGTCTTAGATCAAAAAACAATTTTTGGTATCAGAAATGCCTTGACCTATACTGGTTTTCCCTAATTTGTAGTCCAGATGGTTTTTAAAAAAATATTTCTGAGAAGAGTACTGTATTAAGAAATATAAAATCTGCTCCTGAATGTTGTAAGTAGTTGGGGGCACAACAGGCTAGAAATGCTTTTATAATCATGGGTAACATATTAAAATACCAGTCTCAGAATCAGTAAAGTTGGATATATTTGACTAAACATGGCAAAAACAAAATAAACATACATCTTAAACAAGGTTAGAAACCAAAAGATGTACCAGAAAAATTATTTGCAACATGTAGGATGGAAAAAGAATATCTCTAATATACAGAAAGTTCTCATAAAATAATAAGAAAAATGTTAAACCATCATTTTTTAAAAGAGCAAAAAACATGGATATGAATAACAGAAAAAGCCACTGAATATATGAGAAGATATTTGTCAGAAGGAGTCAAAAGAACATTTATGAAATCAATAATTCTCAGCATTAAAGAGGATGCAGAGAAAATGCTCTCTGAATCATTATTAATAGGAATGAATATTAAAATCATATTGACTTTCTGTTTGGCAGTTGTCCGTTTTATTCAAAATCTTAAATATGCATACCCTTTGACCTAGCAATTCAATTTCTAGGAATTTATTCTAAGGATATAAGGAAACAAACACCCAAAACATCTTAGCCACTGTAATAGTAGACAGATAATGAAAAATATTAGTACTCATGAAAAGATACATGTAACAGATTTCTGGATGAAACAAGTATGTTACAAGATATTATTTGTAGTTTTGATCACATTTATGTAAAAATATATGTGCTTGTGTATGTATGTGTATATGCATATGTATATGTAAGTGTTCAAATAGATATCTGAAGGGATATATCTGATCGTGTTAATGGTAATTTTCTTTGACCGTGGAATTTCTGATCATTTTCACTTTCTAGCTTCTGTTTTTCTATATTGTTTGAATTGTGTATTTACAACCCTAATGATAAGTTATCACTACTTAGAGTCTTTGCCCTTGTAGTCCACTTTGCCTGGACCATTGTGTTACCTACTTCAGTTCTCTGCTCAATGTCCTCCACTGGAAAAGTCTTCATTTGACACTCTATTTGAAATAGAACGACCACCCTTTTGTCCCCATATTTATTTTTTTCTTTTCCTTTTTTTTTTTTTTTTTTGAGACTGAGTCTCTCTCTGTTGCCCAGGCTGGAGTGCAGTGGCGTGATCTCAGCTCATTGCAACCTCTGTCTCCCGGGTTCAAGCAATTCTCCTGCCTCAGCCTGCCAAGTAGCTGGGATTACAGGCGTGTGCCACCATGCCCAGCTAATTTTCTGGTATTTTGTAATTTTGTAGAGATGGGGTTTCACCATGTTGGCCAGGCTGGTCTTGAACTCCTGACCTCAGGTGATCCACCTGCCTCGACCTCTCAAAGTGCTGGGATTCCTTCCAGGCATGAGCCACCATGCCTGGCCTTGTCCCCATATTTCATTCCTTTTCCCTGCTTTAGTTTTCTCAGCTATACTTCACACCATAAAACATATCTTAACGTGTTTGCTTATTTATTTATTGTGTATTGTCTGACTCCTCCTTTTCTGCACTAGAAAGTGAACTCCACAAGGGCAGGACTTCGTTTTGTACTAAACTGTAACCCCAGAGCTGAGAACAGTGCTGTTTTGGGGAGAAAGACACATCATCCCGCTGATACACCTGAGTGCTTCAATTTCATGGTGCTAGTGATCCTATTTAGGATGTAGGAGAGAAAAAATTGAAAAAAATAAAAATCTCAAATATGCATTTACCTTTTTATTTCTCAGGGGCTGAATCACTTCCCTAACACACAGCTCTAGATCATTGAGATAATCCTTTTCCGTCTGTATCAGCTCCTTGATGATCTTTTCCCGCTTTGCCATCATCCTCTTCATTTGATGCTCTTCCTCTGAGGTTAAGGTCTCAGCTACAGAACACTCACCCTGTGGAGTCATCTTTTCTGTTAAATGAAAACATATGCAGGTGAGGCATTCTCCTGAGGTTTCTTTTTCCTTCATTACAAACAAACAACGCCTTCGCAGGACTTTGTTAACAAGGAGAAAGGCTGAAGGTATCTTCGTGATATGTTCTTAGGAAGTGATATATGGACATTCCCTTACAAAACTATGAGCAAGAGGAAAAATAGGAGTGAACTTCTTCTAACAAGTGAGTTAAATGATACTCAATTATCGTGGCTTCTTTAAAATATCCCATTGCTTGTAGCTTAGCCTATAAAGCCAGTATTCAGCCTGGAGGTCAAATACATTAAAAAAACAGTTCAGAACTTCCGTTCACATTTGCTTTTAAATCAAGGGAAGAATTTTAATTAGTAAATGAAGTGCCTCTAATTTTGTTTGTCACCGTTATTAAAAATAATTACCTCTCATTCTCAGTGGGTAATACCCAAATCTCAATGAAATGGAAAACAATTGCATGATTGGAGTTTTTCTTTTCAATTCACTATCAGACTCCATGAGGAGTGAAGCAGTGGTGGATTAAATAAATTTCAACTGAAATTTTTCATGGTTCATCTTTTATACTAAGCATAACTTGTTATTTCAAAATTCTTGAACTGTCAAACAGAAAGTTTTAATTTAAAAAGTCACAGTACTGGGGAGATAATGAGATAAACGGTAAGCCTCACACATAGCAAAAGCTTATATGAAGTATTCAAGTAAGAGAGCTAAATATCTTCAAGGACGAACTCCCCACAGCAATGTAAAATTTTGGAAGCCACAAACCAGATCACAGACCATGAAATCAAAGGGGCGATAAACATCAGGGCAGTGTGTGAGTCTGTGTATGTAAGAGTGTGTGTAAATAGATTTGCTTCAAGCTTGAAGCTTAATTTTCATCTTAGTCTCTGCAGTTGCAGAAGTAATTATATTTCATTTAAAGTTAATATGATTCTAGTAACTGGTATATGAGACATCTTCAATGTTGACACCACTCCCTGAGAACATGGAACTTTACAAAAGGGCCTATAAAGAGTCTGTACAGTAAAAAATAAATGTACAGGTCACAACATATGCAAGTGGAAATAAAGAGTGTTTTCTTGGCTGACTCCAGGAACAAAGCTAAGACAACTAGAGAAACAATATAGTAGAGGAGTTAATGGTGTGATGTCAAGAGACTGCCCCAGGAATGTGAACAGACACTTTAAAAAGTAATGAGCTCTCTCTCTGGCCCACTGACTTCAGCATTTCAGGCAGAGGCTCAATATTCAAACATCTGTGGAGAGTAATTCCAACATCAGTTTGGAAGCTATACTAGGTTGATCTTTGGACAATCCAGACCTGCAGGTGAGTATGTTTCGGAATCATTTGCCTCCTACCAATCCTTCCTTCATTAGGAAAGCAGGAAGTTTTGACAAATAGCATCCAAAAGCACATGGTTTTATGAGATTTGGGCTATTTAGTGCTAAAGAAATAATCCACATGAGGCCGGGTGCAGTGGCTCATGCCTGTAATCCCAGCACTTTGGGAGGCTGAGGCGGGCATATCACGAGGTCAGGAGATCGAGACCACCCTGGCTAACACGGTGAAACCCCATCTCTACTAAAAATACAAAAAATTAGCCGGGCGAGGTGGCGGCGCCTGTAGTCCCAGCTACTTGGGAGGCTGAGGCTGGAGAATGGCGTGAACCCAGGAGGCGGAGCTTGCAGTGAGCCGAGATCGTGCCACTGCACTCCAGCCTGGGCGACAGAGCCAGACTCCGTCTCAAAAAAAAAAAAAAAAGAAAAAAGAAAAAAGAGAAAAGTAATAATCCATATGAGCTATATAAGAACAGATAATCTATTCAAGGAGAGAGAATGAATGCATGAGATGTCCTGGAGCCCTCAAATCTTGATCTACATTATGAGAATTTGGGGGTGCTTGCTAATTTGTGTTTTTGGTTTTTGTTTTTTTCAGAAACAGGTTCTCACTCTGTCACCCAGGCTGGAATGCAGTGGTGCAATTGCAACTCACTGCATCCTCAAACACCTGGGCTCAAGCAATCTTCCCGCCTGAGCTTCCCGAAGCACCGGGATTACAAGTGTGAGCCACTGCACCAGCCTAATTTGTAATATTTTTACTGGAAAGTAGAAGCAGCCTGCCTCTCAGTGCCCCAAATTTGAAAAAGCAAGTTACAATCAGGTGTCATTACAATGAATTATTTTGGATATGAAAGAGGAAGACAGGACACCTTATGAGGGGAGCTACAGTGAAGAGGCTGCATCTACCACCATTGTGGCCCTTTCTTTTTAAAAATGTGTATATTCAAGATGTACAACATAATATCTTGATGTATGTATACATAGTGAAATGATTGGGTAGGGGGTGGGAGACTGAGGGCGGAAAGGTGTGAGGGAGGTCCTTTACTACTGGGGTATGTGAAATAGAGCACAGGAGGAAATCTCACGAGTAAGAGAGATGATAAACCAGTATGGACACTGCCCGATTATCACTTAAAGTTTCCTTGAAAATAAAAATGATGCTGATGAAAAACTGCTCTGACTGACATTTGCTTTTCCAGGTTCTAAACTTTTTATGCCTTATAAGATTAATCTATCAATTATTTGGGATCCTAGCAAGGTGAAGGAAGTTTTTCCTGATTGTCGGCAAAGGAATATCCCTAAAACGTGCATTTGGGTTACTTTTAGTTCTCAATTCCAGGACTCAATCACTATGTTAACTTAACCTGCTTCACAGACATTTCCGTTGTTGCACTTTAAAATGTACCACATCAGATTGTGTCCATTAAAAACTGCTTAGATTTTCCAATACTGCTCAACAACTTGTTGAGAACAAATTTGTGGGGGCAAGGTGGTTGAAGTGTCAGTGAAAATACTCAACTTCTCCCTCACGTATAAAAATCTCTCAGGGAATTTAGAGTTGAGCAACCTTATGAGATATCTTTGCTTGCTCTTTTGACTCAAGTTTATGGTAGGAACAAAGACTTCACTTGCATCATTTTATGGTCAGGTTTCTAAACACTTCCTATGTTTGCATTTCTTAAACCTACAAACTTTCTGCGATGCACAGTGGACACATTTTGTTTTTATAAGATCTTTCTCTGCATTTAAACATTTTATCTTTTAAAAGTTAGTTATACCTAACTTTTATATATAAAAGTATTTGTAACTCAACAATATTACCAACATATATAACCCAAATCAGCAGTCAGCTATAGCCCATCTTTTATTTCTGGATGAAGCAACAGAGGGGGCCTGGCACGGTGGCTCATGCCTTTAATGCCAGCACTTTGGGAGGCCAAGGTGGGCGGATCACCTGAGGTCGGGAGTTTCAGACCGGCCTGACCAACATGGAGAAATGCTGTCTCTACAAAAAATATAAAACTAGCCGGGTGTGGTGGTGCATGACTGTAATCCCAGCTACTTGGGAGGCTGAGGCAGGGGAATCATTTGAACCCACGCAGCTGAGATTACAGTGAGCCGAGATTGCACCATTACACTTCAGCCTGGGTGACAGAGTGAGACTCCGTCTCAAAAAAAAAAAAAAAAAAAAAAAAAAAAGAAAGACAGAAAAAGAAAAAAGAAAAAGCAGCAGAGAGGCTATTTAGGAAAGAAGGAAAAATAGTTTTAAGAATAAATGTTTTCCAATAGTTCGCATATAATAAAACACAATGTCAAAGCCAAAGTGAAACTAAGGTTAAAAGGATGTTCAGATTGCTATAACAGAAATATGCAGCTATATATTAAAGCAGTACCATGTAATTGACTTCACTCTGTATTTCTTTCACACTCAAGCTTTATTTTTCCAGTGGTGGTGTGAAGTTTTACTATTCTAGCCACAAAATTCATTAATAATATATGTGGAGATTCCTGGCCAAGGAAGTTTATATAAAAAGAGGTTGTTGCAGTTTGAGAAAAGGATAATCTGACTTGAGATCAGCTCTGCCACTCAGCTGTGAGAACACAGTAGAGTAATAACTATTAGTTATCCTCACAGAGCCTTGGTTTCCTTACCTGTAAACTATGGATGAAAACCAACACATTGTGATCATGAAGACTGAATTAAATGAGCAGCTGCATGTGGAAGTTCCTTGAGATCTTTTTTTTTTTTTAATTTATTTATTATTATTATACTTTAAGTTGTAGGGTACATGTGCATAACGTGCAGGTTTGTTACATATGTATACTTGT
>NW_012108208.1:944547-997357 GCF_000951045.1 Mandrillus leucophaeus
TACCTGACTTCAAACTATACTACAAGGCTACAGTAACCAAAACAGCATGGTACTGGTACCAAAACAGAGATATAGACCAATGGAACAGAACAGAGATCTTTAAAACAATACAAATGTTAACTATTTCTGTGCGAATGGGAACAATAGGGTTACTTTCTCTATAGTCTCAAACTTTCCCATCGTCTGGAGCAAACAATTATCCTATTATTTTGTGGTTATCAACTTGTCAAGAAAAAAAATGCATGACTCTAAAGTGGGTGGACAGCTAGTTCAGTTGGAAGAGGAAGAGCAAAAAAAATAGGGATGCTGCTTTCAGAGGAAA
Source organism: Mandrillus leucophaeus (assembly GCF_000951045.1). NCBI lineage: Eukaryota > Metazoa > Chordata > Mammalia > Primates > Cercopithecidae > Mandrillus > Mandrillus leucophaeus. The sequence continues at coordinate 944,870 of NW_012108208.1, forward strand.
GTCAGAACAAAGCTGGGGTTTAGAATTCTGAGCAGTTTATCTGGCCTGGGTATATGCATCGGGAGAACCTTGATCTCTTAGAGAAGTGCAACAGCACCCAAAGGCAAAGGGGTGTTGGGAGAGGACTGAAGACAATCTTCATTGATAGCCAGGTTTTGCTTAGAATTTGTCCTATCCTCTTTATCCTTTCATCTTGCTTTTGCTACTACTACTGCCATTTGGGGGTGAATTTAAGGAGAGGTAATTTCTTTCTTTCTTTGTAAATTATAAAATAATATACACTTGTGATATCTATCTAGATAGGTTATATATAGAGATAGAAATAGCTATAGCTATAGATAGATATGGATACAGATAGAGAGAGAGAGACAGATGTAGATATAGTAGGGGTTTAAGTGCATAGCCTTGGGAGCCAGACTGCCTGGGTTCAAACTCCACCACTACCATTTATTAGATCTATTACCTCAGACAAGTTACTTAGCTCTTCCTGTATCAATTTTCTCATATGTAAGTTAAGGATAACGTTACGTCAGTAAAGCCTTATACAGTGATTTTGAAGATTAAATTAGTTAATGTCTGTAAAACACTTGTAACAGTGTCTGGCATTATAGTGGATATCTTGTAAATGTTTTATTGTTATTAGATGCAATCCCTATTTATTAATTACAATGTGATAATTACTGTATTATTGATTGTATTCTAGTTTAGTGTATAGCCTTCTCAAAATATCTCCATGCACATACAAATACACGTATTTACAGAAGTTCAGTTTTTTGTTTGTTTTATTTTTTAACAATAACAAGCTCACATACATATTCTTCTGCAACTTGCTTTTGCAACTGTAACAGTATATAGTAGGGATCTTTTTTTGTAACATCAGCATAATTGTGTCAGACACTGCTGTTGCCTGCTCAATATCTATTCTCCCATTTGTTTTTCATGAACTGAACCATAAATAGATAAAAATATTTAGTTATTGGACAATTTTTAAATCAAGAGTGGGAAAAGGGAACATACTTAGGAAATATATCCAGATAAAGGATCCGAAAACGAAACGCACTAAGTAAAAATAATGCTCCAAATAAAGAGACATCAATAAAATGATTTGTCTCAGCCTTGGTGATGATCAATAGAAAAAAAATAGCATCCCTTAACAATTCAAGGACACTAACTGGCTGTCACATGGATTTGAGGTCTGAAATTATTGAATGCTTAACAAATAAATACTAAGGGCTTACTATGATCCCAAAATCATCTTAGGCTCTGGGGATATGGCAATTAAAAAAAAATCATAAAACAAATTCCTTTCCTCATGGAACTTAACTTCTAGTTGGGGAAGAAGAACACAAATAATTTAAACAAGTTATTTAGTATACTAAAAGGTGATAAGTGGCATAGAGAAAAATAATGCTATGAAAGCTGCTAGGAAGAGCTTAAAAAACGTGCAATTTTAATTAAGATGGCAGGAAAAGCCTGAAATTGAGTTGAAAGGTGAGAGAGTCATGCAGTTATCTGGGGGAGGTGGTTTTTAGCAGATGAATTGGTCAGTGGAAAACCTTAAGGTGAGGATGTGCATGGCGTTTAAGGATCAGGAAGCAGACCAATGTGTGGGCAGGTGGGAGAACATTGGGGACTGGATAAGCGATTTGGTGGACAGGACAGCTTGGGAGAGATTGTGGAGAATTGTATTTTAAACATTTAAACATTTTTGCGATATTGCAGAAAAGCTAAAGACATTAATGAACTTTAGATGTTTCTAAATTAAGGATATATGTTAAAATTTCAAGGCCAACCATTAAAATAATAAAATAGCATGTAAAATTTCAAAATCAGTAGAGGAAAGAAAGCAATTCAGCAGAAGAAAGGAGAAAACCGAAAGAGAAAAATAAGTACAAGGCAGTCGATCCAAATCTATACGTAATCATAACTCAAATGACCATATTATCAAACTGTATTCAAAAAACAACTATATGCCATTTACAGTAGAGAACGTAAGCACACAGGAAGATGAAAGTAAAAACTATATATACTGCGCAAATACTAATTAAAGGAAGTGTGGGATATAGCTATTTTATACGGATAAAATAGACTTTAAGGCAAAAATAAAAGCAGGCACTATCTAGTGATAACGTGTTCCATTCATTAGGAAGATATGAAAATTCTAATTCTGTATGTACTGAATAACATGCTTTTAAAACGAGAAGCAAAAAGTGAAAAAGCTGAAGGTAGAATTTGACAAATCAGCCTTAATAGTGATATTTTAAACGTAACTCTCAGAAACTAATAGACTGTTAGGACAGAGAATATTTACTCAGGCCGGGCGCGGTGACTCAAGCCTGTAATCCCAGCACTTTGGGAGGCCGAGACGGGCGGATCACGAGGTCAGGAGATCGAGACCATCCTGGTTAACCCGGTAAAACCCCGTCTCTACTAAAAAAAATACAAAAAACTAGCCGGGCGAGGCGGCAGTAGCCTGTAGTCCCAGCTACTCAGGACGCTGAGGCAGGAGAATGGCGTAAACCCGGGAGGCGGAGCTTGCAGTGAGCTGAGATCCGAGCACTGCACTCCAGCCTGGGCGACAGAGGGAGACCCCGTCTCAAAAAAAAGAAAATATTTACTCCTACAATATAACTGATGGGTCACAGAAGAAATGACTAAAGTAAATAGAAGATATCTGTTATAAGGATAAGAAAAATATTGCAAATTAAAACGTGGAATTTAGATAAAGCACTGCTTACAGAAAATTTATAGACTTAAGTTCACATACAAGAAAAGAAGCAAGAGTGAAAATGATTTGACTCTTAACTAAATAATTAAAAAAATATACAATAAGCCAAAAGAAAACAGAATAAAGGAAATAAAGAATAAAGCTTACTGAAATTGAATAGAAATTCAAGTCAGGCTTCAACTGTTCCTCGCAGCTACATTGCAAGGAATACGAGATTTTTTTTTTTTTTTTTTTTTTTTTTAAGATGGTGTCTAGCTCTGTCACCCAGGCTGGAGTGCAGTGGCATGATTTTGGCTCACTGTAACCTCTGCCTCCTGGGTTCAAGTGATTCTCCTGCCTCAGCCTCCTGAGTAGCTGGGATTACAGGCGCCTGCTACCACACTCAGCTAAATTTTTGTATTTTTAGTAGAGACAGGGTTTCACTGGGTTGGCCAGGCTGGTCTCGAACTCCTGACCTCATGATCTACCCACCTCAGCCTCCCAAAGTGCTGGGATTACAAGCGTGAGCCACCACGCCTGGCCATAGGAATACAAGATTTAAAAAAATCCTAAAACACACCATAATTATATCCACAAAGTCTTGAGATACTGAAATTATTAGAGATATAAAAAGGGTATTTAATAGGTCTAAAAAACAAGTAATGGTTTGAAATTGTGAGCAAGAAACAAGAGACTATAAAATTGATCAAGTGGATTTTAAAAGACAATACAGAATCTTAAAAGCTCATAATAATTAAAACTTAATTATTTTGTTTAATCAATAAATGACTAAGTTGAATAAAGAGTTGAGTTGTATAATGAACTAAATAGTAAATTATATAAAGTTAAAGGGATTAATGAACAAGCCAAGAAAATTTTACAGAGTGCAATAGACATGTAAAATATGTGAGAGAGGTTAGGAGATGTTGAGGATTGAATAAGAAGGTACAACTGATGTTTACTTGGAGATCTAGAGGGTATAATAGAGAATATAAGGAAGAGCATTATTTGAAGTGCTAAAAGCTGGGAGCTTTTCAGAATTTTTGAAAAATGCTAATCCTGAGTTCATTCCAAGATGGCCAACTACATGCAAGCAGGAGGAACATATCCCACCAAGTGACCAAAACACTGGGAAGACTGGTGCGCTCCTAGTAAATCTTCAAAGAAAAGGCATTGAGAGGGGACAGAAGGAAGCCACAGATGCTGGTTCAAGGCACAGAAAGCTGGGAATCCTGCATGGGGCTACAGTGCACCGGGACTTGTTCTTGGCCCCCAACTACTCCTGCAGGAGGGGTGAGTTAAACAGGCAAGGAGTATTGCGAATAATGCTTCTTCCTTACAGTCTCTATTATACCCTCTAGACCACTACAGAACTCTCCACCAAAAAACAACAGAATAGGCCAGACTTGGTGGCTCATGCCTGTAATCCCAACAGTTTGGGACGCCAAGGTTGGTGGATCGTTTGAGGTCAGGAGTTTGAGACCAGCCTGACCAACATGGTGAAACCCCACCTCTACTAAAAACACAAAAAGTAGCCGGATGTGGTGGTGGTCACCTGTAGTCCCAGCTACTCGGGAGGCTGAGGCAAGAGAATTGCTTGAACCAGGGAAGTGGAGGTTGTAGTGAAATGAAATAATGCTACTGCACTCCAGCCTGGGCAACAGAGTAAGACTCTGTCTCAAAAAAACAAAGACACAAACAGAAAAAACAGAATATACATTCTTCTCATTGTCACATGGTACATACTCTGAAATCAACCACACAATCAGACATATAATTATGCTCAGCAAATACACAAAAACCCCTGAAAATTATACCAGCCACTCCCTCAGACCATAGTACAATATAATTAGAATTAAAGAGTAAGAAAATTGCCCAGAACCACACAAGTACATGGAAATGAAACAACCTGTTCATGAATGACTTTTGGGTAAATAATGAAATTAAGGGAGAAATCAAGGAGTTCATTGAAACCTATGAAAACAAGGACACAACATACCAGAATCTCTGGGACACAGCTAAGGCAGTGTTAAGAGGGAAATATATAGCACTAAATGCCCACATCGAAAAGTTACAAATATCTCAGTTTAACAACTTAACATCACAAATAAAAGAACTAAAGAAGGAAGAGCAAACCAACCTCAAAGCTAGCAGATGACACAAACTAATCAAAATCAGAGCTGAATAGAAGATCAAGACATGAAAACCGTTCAAAAGATCAATGAATCCAAGATCTGGTTTTTTTGAAAAAATTATTAAGATATATTGCTAGCTAGACTAATAAAGAAGAAAAGAGAAAAGATCCAAATGAACACAATTGGCAATGACAAAAGAGGTAATACCACTGACCTCACAGAAATACAATCATCAGAAACTATTCTGAATACACTATGCACACAAACTAGAAAATCTAGAAGAAATGGATAAATTCCTGGACATATACACCCTCCCAAAACTGAACCAGGAAGAAATTCAATTTCTGAACAGACCAATAATGAGCCCCAAAACTGAATAAGTAGTAAATAGTTTACCAACCAAAAGCAGCTCAGTACCAGAGGGATTCACAGCCAAATTCAACCACAGGTATGAATAAAAGTTGATATAATTCCTACTGAAGCTGTTCCAAAAAATTGAGGAGTAGGAACTCCTCCCTAACTCCTTCTATGAGGCCAGCATCATCCTGATACCAAAGACTGGCAGAGACACAACAAATAAAGAAAACTTCAGGCCAATATCCTTGGTGAACATCGATGCAAAAATCCTTAACAGAATACTGGCAAACCAAATCCAGCCGCACATCAAAAAGCTAATTCATCACAATCAAGTAGGCTTCATCCCTGGGATGCCAGGTTGGTTCAACATATGCAAATCAGTAATTGTGATTAATCTCATAAACAGAACTAAAGACAAAAACCACATGATCATCTCAACAGATGTAGAAAAAGCTTTTGATACAGTTCAATATCCCTTCGTGTTAAAAACTCTCAATGAACTAGGTATTGAAGGAACATATCTTAAACTAATAAGAGCCATCTATGACAAACCCACAGCCAGTAACATACTAAATAGGCAAAAGCTGAAAGCATTCCCCTTAAAAACTGGCACAAGACAAGAATGCCCTCTCTCACCACTCTTACTCAACATAGTATTGGAAATACTGGCCAGAACAATCAGGCAACAGAAAGAAAGAAAGGGGATCAAAATAGTCAAAGTATTCCTGTTTGCAGATGACATGACTCTGTATCTAGGAAACCCTATAATCTTGGCCCAAATACTCCTTCAGCTGATGAACAAATTCAGCAAAGTTTCAGGATACAAAATCAACATACCAAAAAACCCCACTAACATTCCTATACACCAAGAACAGCCAGGCTTGATATGCACCAAAATAGAACTTCTTGACAGCATAAAATCCACAGGGCCTATAAAACAGTAACACAATGAGAAAAACTGAAAGTATCTAGGTAACAATGACATGATAAATGAAACTGCACCTCACATCTCAATATTAATGTTAAATGTAAATGGCTAAATGCTCCAATTAAAATATACAGACTGGCATAATGGATACAAAAATCACAAACCAAATATAAACTGTCTTCAAGAGGCTTACCTAAAATGTAAAGATCAATATAAATTCATGGTAAAAAAGTGGAAAAAGATATTCTATGCAAATGGAAACCAAAGCGAAGAGGAATAGTTATTCTTAGATCACGCAGTCTTTAAAGCAACAACAGAAAAAGACAAAAAGGTCATTTTATAATGATAAAAGGATAACTTCAACAGGAAGATATAATTCTAAATTCATATGTGCCTTACACAGGAGCTCCCATTTTCATAAAACAATTACTACTAGGCCTAAGACAGCAACACAATAATAGTGGGAAAATTCAATACTCCACTGACAGTACTACACAGATCATCAAGACAGAAAGTCAACAAAGAAAAAACAGACTTAACTTATATTCTAGAACAAACGGACATAACAGGTATTATAGAACATTCTACCCAAGAACTGCAGAATATACATTCTTCTCATGAGCACATGCAACAGCCTCCAAGACAGACCATACAATAGGCCACAAAACAAGTCTCAATAAATTTTGAGAAATCAAAATAATATCAATTATCTTTCAGACCACAGTGGAATAAAACTAGAAATTAACTCCACAAGGAACTCTCATAGCTATACAAATACACAGAAATTAAACGATCTGCTCCTGAATGATTTTGAGGTTGATGATGAAATCAAGATAGAAATTTAAACAGTCTTTGAAATAAATGATAATAATGACACAAGTTATCAAAACCCTGGGATACAGCAAATGGAATGCTAAAAGGAAAGTTTATAGCACTGAATGCCCACATTAAAAAGTCTAAAAGATCACAAATTGGCATTCTAATGTTACAGTCTAAGGAACTAAGGAAAAAATAACAAATTAAATCCAAAGCTAGCAGAAGAAGAGGAATAACAAAGATCGGAGCAGAACCAAAAGAAATTAAACAAACAAACAAAAAAAAATACAAAAGATCAATGAAACAAAAAGCTGGTTCTTTGAAAAGATAAACAAAATTGATAGACCATTAGCAAGATTAACCAAGAAGAGAGAAGATTCAAATAAGCTCAATTAGAAATGAAATTGAGACATTACAACTGACACCACGGGGGGGAGGGGGGGGAAAGATCATTTGAGATTACTATGAACATTTCTAGGCACATAAACTAGAAAACCTGTAGGAAATGGATAAATTCCTGGAAACATACAACCCTCTTAGTTAAAGTCAGGAAGAAATAGAAACCCTGATTAGACCAATAATAAGCAGCGAGATGGGAGAAGTAACAAGAAATTTGCCAACAACAACAACAGCAACAACAACAAAAAACCAGGACCAGATGGATTCACAGCTGAATTCTATCAGACGTTCAAAGAAAAATTGGCATCAATCCTACTGAAACCATTACAAAAGGTAGAGGAAGAGGGAATCTTACCTAAATCATTCTATGAAGCCAGCATCACTCTGATACAAAAAACAGGAAAGAGTACAACAAAAAAAAGAAAACTACAGACCAATATTTCTTTTGAACATAGATGCAAAATTCTCAATAAAATACTAGCTAGCTGAATCTAACAGCAAATCAAAAAGATAATACACCACGATCAAGTATGTTTCATCCTCAGGTTGCCGAGATGGTTAAACATACACAAGTCAATATATGTGATACATCACATAAACAGAATTAAAAACACAAATCATATGATCATCTCAATGGATGCAGAAAAAAACCACTCAATAAAATTCAGTATCCCCTTATGATAAAAACCCTCAACAAACCCAACATCATATTGAAGGAAGAAAAGTTGAAAGAATTCCTCCTGTGAACTGGAAAAAGACAAGGATGCCCACTTTCACCATTCCTATTCAACATAGTACTGGAAGTCCTAGCCAGAGCAAACAGGTAAGAGAAGGAAATAAGGGGATCCATTCTGGAAAAGAGAAAGTCAAACTTCACTGCTCTCTGGTGACATGACTCTATACCTAGGAAACCCAAAATTTTCCTTCAAAAGACTCTTAGATTTGATAAGCAAATTCAGTAAAGTACACACATCAGCAGTGCTGCTTGCCATACACCAACAATGAGCAAGCCAAGAATCAAATAAAGAACTCAATTCCTTTTACAACAGCTGCAAAAAAAAAGAAAGAAAGAAAGAAAGAAAATTGAATAACTAGGAATATACTTAACCAAGGAGGTGAAAAATCTCTACAAGGAGAATTACAAAACACTGCTGAAATAAATAATGATGACACAAACAAATGGAAACACATTCCATGCTAATGGATTGGAAGAATCAATTCCGTGAAAATGATCATACTGCCCAAAGCAATCTACAGATTCAATGCAATTGCCATCAAAATACCAACATCATTTTTCACAGAAATAGCAAAAACAATCCTAAAATTCATATGGAACCAAAAAAAACCCCAAATAGCTAAAGCGATCCTAAACAAAAAGAACAAATCTGGAGACATCATATTACTGGACTTTAAGTTATACTACAAGGCTGTAGTTACCAAAACAACATGGCACTCACAAAAGGAGGCAGATAGACTAAGGGAACAGAATAGAGAACCCAGAAATAAAGTCAAATGCTTATAAACAGTTGATTTTCAACAAAGCATACAAAAACGTCAGTTGGGAAAAGGAAACCCTATTTAATAAATGATGCTGGGAAAACTAGATATCCACATGTAGAAGAATGAAACTGGATCTCTATCTCTCACCTTATACAAAAATAAACTCAAGATGGATCAAAGACTTAACCTAGGACTGAAAGCATACAAATTCTAGAAGATAACTTTGAAAAAACTCTTCTGGACATTGGCCTAGGCGAAGTATTTATGACTAAAACCCTAAAAACAAATGGAAAAAAAGCAAAAATAAATAAATGAGACCTGATTAAACTAAAAAGATTCTGCACAGCAAAAGAAATAATCATCAGAATAAACAGACAATCCAGAGTGGAGAAAATATTTTTAAACTATGCCTCTGACAAAGGACTAATATCCAGAATCTACATGAAACTCAAACAAATTAAGAAAAAAACAACCCCATCAAAAAGTGGGCAAAGGACATAAATAGACGTTTCTCAAAAGAAAATATGCAAATGGCCCACAAACATGAAAAAGTGCTCAACATCGCTAATTGTTAGGGAAATGCAAATTAAAACCACAATGGGATACCACCTTACTCCAGTAAGAATGGCTATTATCAAAAAGTAAAAAAATGATAGACGTTGATGTAGTTGTGATGAAAGGAGAATGCTTCTACTCTGCTGGTGGGAATGTAAATTAATACAACCTCTGTGAAAAATAGTATGGATATTCCTTAAAGAACTACAAGTAGATCTACCATTCGATCCAGCCATCCCACTACTGGATATCTACCCAAAGGAAAGAAGTCATTATATGAAAAAGACACATGTACATGTATGTTTTTTGCAGCACAATTTACAATTGCAAGGATATGAAGCCAATTTAAGTGCCCACTGACCAATGGGTGGATACAGAAAATAAGTTATATATATGCATGCTGTGGAATATGGCCATAAAAAGAATGAAATAATGTCTTTTGCAGCAACCTGGATGCAGCTGGAGGTCATTATTCTATATGGAATACAAAACTACATATTGGGGACAACATACATTACTCAGGTGATAGGTGCACTAAAATGTCAGAATTCACTACTACATAATCAATCTATGTAACCAAAAACGACTTGTACCCCAAAAGCTATTGAAATAAAAAAATTGTTTAAGCCAACAAACGAGGGATAGAAAGAAACTGCCTTAACATAATAAAAGCCGTATATAAAAAATTCACAGCAAACATAATACTCAATGGTGAAAGACTGAAGGCTTCTCTTCTAAGATCAGAAACAAGACAAGGATGCCTGCTCTTGCCACTGCTTTTTCTTTATTTTTTTTTTTTTTTGAGACGGAGTTTTGCCCTGTCACCCAGGTGGGAGTGCAATGGCACCATCTCAGCTCACTACAATCTCCGCCACATGGGATCAAGCGATTTTCCTGCCTCAGCCTCTGAGTAGCTGGGATTACAGGTGCCTACCACCATGCATGGCTAATTTTATTTTATTTTATTTTTGTATCTTTAGTAGAAATGGGGTTTCACTATGTTGGTCAGGCTGGTCTTAAACTCCTGACCCTGGGATCCACTCACCTCGGCCTCCCAAAGTGCTAGGATTACAGGTGTGAGCCACTGTGCCCAGCCTTTGCCACTTCTTTTCAACATAGTACTGAAAATTCTAGCTGGAGCAATTAGGCAAGAAAAAGAGATAAAGGCATCCAAAGTGGAAAAAAAGAAGTAAAATTCTCTCTGTTCTAAAATTGTATGATCTCATGTGTGGAAAACTAAATGTTCACCCCAAAAATTGTTGGAACTAATAAATTCAGTAAAATAGCAGAATATAAAGTCAACACACAAAAATCAGTTGCATTTCTTCTATACAGTAGCAATGAACAATCTGAAAAAATATTAAGAAAGTGTATCCATTTCACAATAGCATAAAAAAGAATGAAATACTTATGAATTAACCTAATCAAAAAGGAGAAAGACTTGTACAATGAAAACTACAAAATATTATTAAAAGAAATTAAAGATATAAATAAATGAGAAGATATGTTCATGGATGGAAAGACTTAATATTGTTAAGATGTCAATACTACCCAAAGCGATTTACAGATTCAATGCAATCTTTACCAAAATTCCAAATATTTTTGCAGAAATAAAAAAAAAAAACCCATCCTAAACCTTATATGGCATATCAAGGGACAACAATAGGCCAAAACAATCTTGAAGAAGAAGAATAAAGCTGGAGGAACTCATACTTCCTGATTTCAAAACTTACTACAAAGTTACAGTAAATCAACACATTGTGGTACTGGCATAAATACAGACTAATGAAACAGAATAAAGAACCAGAAATAAATCCTTGCATATATGCTCAAATGATATTTTACAAGGGTGACAAGACTATTTTATGGGGAAAAGACAATCTTTTCAACAAATGGTGCTGGGAAAATTGGATATTTGAATGCAAAAGAATGAAGTTAGACCCTTATCTAACACCATATACAAAATTAACTCAGAATGGATCAGAAATCTAAAAATATAAAACTCGTAAAGGAAAACATAGGGCAAAAATTTCATGATATTGAATTTGGCAGTAATTTCTTGGGTATGACAAAGGCTCAGGCAACAAAAGAAGAAACAGAAAAGTTAAACTTTCATTTCATTTAAAGTGAAAACTTTAAAGTTTGTGCATCAGAAGACACTATCAACAAAACAAAAGAGCAATTTACAGCATAGGAGAAAATATTTGTATATCTGATAAGAGGTTAATATCCAGAATGTAGAAAGAGCTCCAAAACTCAACAACAACAACAACAACAACAAAATAAACAACCTGAATAAAAAATGAGCAAAGCACTTGAATAGACTTTTCTCCAAAGAAAATATACAAGGCCCCATCAGCATATGAAAAGATGCTCAGCATCACTAATCATAAGGGAAAAGCATATCATAACTACAGTGAGATACCACTTTGCACCCATTAGGATGGCTAATATATTTTTAAAAATAAGCCAGAAGTGTTGGCAAGGATGTGGAGAAACTGGAATTGGAATTCTCGAGCATTGTTGGTAGGATTGCATTATTCACAGTAGCTAAAACACAGAAGCAACCCAAGTATCCCTTAATGGATAAATAGATGTGCAAAATGTGGAATATTCAGAAAATGGAATATTATTCAACATTAAAAAGAAAGGGAATTATGACATATGTTATAACCTGGATGAACCTTGAGGACATTATGGCAAGTAAAATAAGCCAGGCACAAAGGGCAAATACATAAGATCCCACCTGTATGAGGTACTTAGAATAATCGAAATCATAGAAATGGAAAATGGAGATGGTTGCCCAGGGTTGAGGATGGGAGAGAAGAGACAGTTATTGTTTAATAGTTAGAGAGTTTCACTTTTACAAGATGAAAAAAGTGCTGGAGGTGGTGGTGAGGGCTGCAGAACACTATGAATGCATTTAATGCCACGGAACTGTACACTTTAAAGTGGCTGAAATGGTAAATGTTGTTATGTGCATTTTACTACAAATGAAAAATTAGGGGGAAAATGAACCTAATGAGACTATGAAACAAATGCAAATAGAATAGACATAGCAAGGCTTCCTGGGCATACTAAAATATTTTTCCAAAATTTTAACAGTTATAGTAGTAATTGGAAAAAAAGAAAAGTTTCAATGTCAGAAGAAGTCATGTTTTAAAATTCATAATGGTTTTGATTTGAATTTGGAGTGCAAGGCAGTTTAAACAAGACAGATCTTCTCTTCTTAAAAAAAAAGTATTCTGGGAGTTTTAAAAATCACATAGAAAGGTAGGTTTATAAAGACGAGGAGTTGAAGTATAAATAGAGTAAACAGCATAACTGAATACATCTTTGTTCCAAACATTATACTGGTGATGGAATGACCTTCATAGTTAATGGTATCCTTCTATCTCACAGGCTGTTTGACTATATATCATGTGCAGCACACAGGACTAATGTACTTTCACCTGGCTTCTTTCTATCAGGCACCATATGTATGCTGCATCAAATTTCCTGGCAAAAATGTTATTTCAAGGTAATGTGTATAATAAAAATGTTCCCTTGGTGTCACAACAATATTATTTCTCCTCTGACAGTATTGTTAGAATAGTATCTACATTGATGAATACTCATCTGCCAATTTGAATAGGAACATGTGTGGGTAAGAATAGTCATGCACTCCTTCTCACTATTATGAAATATAAAGACTGAAGTCACTTATTGGAGGAATTCAACGCAAAAGATAAAAAATCTTCCTAAAGAGGCATGAGCAGGCAGGGCACAGTGACTCATGCCTGTAATCCCAGCACTTTGGGAGGCCAAGGCAGGTGGATTACCTGAGGTCAGGAGTTTGAGACCAGTCTGGCCAACACAGTGAAATCCTATCTCTACTAAAAATACAAAAAATTAGCTGGGCATGGTGGTGGGTGCCTGTAATCCCAGCTACTTGGGAGGCTGAGGCAGGAGAATCACTTGAACCCACAAGGCAGAGATTACAGTGAAACAAGATCGTGCCATTGCACTCCAGTCTGGGTGACAGAGCGAGACTCCATCTCAGAAAAAAAAAAAAAAAAGGCATTAATTCATTTTAGGACTGCAATTCTCATTTCAATAATTTTAATAACAAAATGTTCCTCCTATAGATGGATATATTATTTTTTCTCTGACTTTTTCATTGTAGTAAAATATACATGACATATAATGTACCATGTTAACTATATTTAAGTGTGCAGTTCAGAGGCATTAAATGCATTCACATTGTTGGCCAACCCATTACCACCAAACATCTCCAGAATGTTTTCATCTTTCTAAACAAATTTTATATCTATTAAACAATACTCATGCATTTCTTCCTCCCTCCAGACCCTGGCAACCATCATTCTGTTTTTGTCTCTATGAATTTGACTACTATGTACCTCATATAAGTAGAGTCATACACTATTTGTTATTTTGTGTCTGGCTTATTTCAGTTAGCAGAATGTACTCAAGGTTCATCTATGTTGTATCATTTTCCTCATGGTTCATTGATGTTGTATCAAGTTATCAGAATTTCCTTTCCTTTTAAGGCTGATGATACTCCATTGTGTATATATACCACAATAAGGTTTGGCTGTGTCCCCACCCAAATCTCATGTTGAAAGGTAGATCCCATAATCCCTACGTATCATGGGAGGGACCTGGTGGGAGGTAATTGAACCATAAGGATGGTTACCCCTAGGCTGGTGTTCTTGGACAGCGAGTGAGTTCTCACAAGATCTGATGGTTTTACAAGGGACTTTTACCCCCTTTTCACTCATAGTTCCCATTTCTGTCACCATGAGAAGGATGTGTTTGCTTCCTCTTCTGCCATGATTGTAAGTTTCCTGAGGCCTCCCCAGCCCTGTGGAACTCTGAGTCAATTAAACCTCTTTCCTTTATAAATTACCCAGTCTCAGGTACGTCTTTATCAGCAGCATGAGAACAGACTAATACATACTGTATTTTGTTTATAAATGTGTATATTCCCCCAAATTATTTTTGATATTAAAGCATTATACAGAATTACTGCAATTATATTTGATTATAATGTATTGTGAAAGCCTATAATAAGAGCAACCAGTTTCAAGAACTTTTTATTTACCAGTTTTTAAAATATGCATTATTTATTATCTTTCTCACAACTCTAAAAATGGGATATTACGCTAATTTTAGAGATGAAACTGAATACAGTGAGTGTATGTAAATATATCCAGTGATTCATAGAATATGCAGAAGAGCTGGGATTCAAATTTTATGTGCTTAGCTCCGAAGTCTGGGCTCTCTCTCTTCACTCCCTGCCTGGAACTGTTGTGATCATAGTACATTATGTTCTATGTAGTGGAATTTTGCTGAACAGAGAGGCACAGAGTTCAGTTCTGAGCAATGACACCCACTTCCTGTGTGACCTGGACCAAGTCATCTGGCTTCACGAAATTGCTTCACTGTAGAAGGAGAATAACAATAATAATTATATTAATGATAATAAAAGCTAACATTTTTGAGTGCAAACACTGAGTTTGTTTTGCATTTGCTCTTCAATCTTCACAAAAACACAGTAAGATGTATATATATTCCCTTCCTTTTACACATGCAGAAGCTGACACACACAGAGGTTAAGTAGTTTGCCCAAGGTCACACTACTGAAAGTAGCGGGCCAGGATTCAAACCTGAGCCAGTCTGGCTCCTGAACCTGGATGTTAACCACTGCTCACTGCTAGGAGGTTGTGAGAAGTGAGATAAAGCGTGAAAATTGCTTAACTCAATGTCTGACACACCAGAAATCTCTCAAAAAATGTCAGTCATTGTTTTTATGACCATGATTTACTTGCCATTATTCTGTATCTGGTTCTGAATGGCTGCACCTGCTTTCCCTCTTTTACTTTTCCTTGGAAATGTTCCAAGGGCAAGAGGGGAAATTGAGCATCTATCAGGAAATTGCCCTCCTTGGCTGGGAAAAGCAAAAACAGCAAAGACTGCTACGAAGTCGGTTCATCACCAGGCCTAATGTGCACTGCTATTATTCAGGCTGAATTCAAATGAGCTAGGGATATAGCCCTTGCATGTTGTTTGGCATAATGTAATAACATCTGAATTTTAAAAATCTGAATCTCTCCCATTTACCCCAAAGCTAAATCATCAATGCAAATAAGTTGCTGAGAATTCACTGAAAATGCGCTTTTCAAACAAGTTTAATGGGCAAGGAGATGATTAAATAGCTGTGTCCTGCTAAAGTACACAACTTATTATCACTTTTAAAATTCTAAGTCATTGTTTACTTAGATTAAGTTTCCCCTCTGATATTATTTTTCAATAACTACCAATAAATAATCCTGAATTTAGATTTTCTTAATTGTATTGAAATCTTACTGATCTCTTAGTAAAGAATAGTTGTAGTGAATAATTTCATATACCAAGCTTAAGGTTTTGTTTAATGCCTTACTTAACGACACTTGCCCTCACCCTAAAAATAATTTTCAGGAATATGCACTTTTATAAACAAAATGCAGTATGTATTAGTCTGTTCTCATGCTGCTAATAAAGACATACCTCGAGAATGTTGGAACATTCTCATACTCCCAACAACCCATCAGGCAGGCACACATACACCATTTGATACATACTTATTGAGCAACTTTCACAGTCATTTGACTGTGGAGAACACAAAGATAATACAACGTAAGAACCTGGCCATTAACTAATATATAATTTCATCACAACACAAATATGTTTATGATTACATACAAATCAAAGAATATTAGAATTTGAAGCTAACGATTTTACAAATTCCATAGTCTTTGGAGTTAAAAAACCTTATATCTAATTTAATATTAATTTTTAAAATAATATATTGATTATTGAGTTGATATTGTGCTTTGTGTTGTGTATACTATAATGAATAAATAACAGCTCTTATCATCAAGATATGTATAATCTAGAAGTAAAGACAGGGTATTAAAGTCATAAGATAAATCAACATTTTTCCATTCTCTCCCTAAAATACACAAACTGATGTCTATGTACTTCTCCACTTAACAATCAAGGTATATTTTTCAAGATTTAATTGTGTTCAACAACTGACCTCATTATGTCAGTTGTACTTCTTTGTAATTATATTACTTTAACTAAACTTACATAAATTAATGAAATATGAGAGTAAAATAGCATGTGTATGTTTCTGTGAAAACTGCTTTAATGTTTTGAAATAATTTTATGAAGTCGAGTTGCCAAAGCACTGCTGTTATATTAAGAGTTGAGTGAGACAAATCTAAAAGATTAAGAATTATTCCAGAAAGATTCTGCAAACAAATCACCTTGCATTTTAAAACATTGGTCAGTATTTGAAAACTGGTATAAATGGAGTACTTACTATTCAGCCATAAAAAGAATAATATCCCATCATTTGCAACAACATGGATGGAACTGGAGGCCATTATGTTAAGTGAAATAAGTCAGGCACAGAAAGACAAACCTTGTATGTTCTCACTTATCTGTGGATGCTAAAAATTAAAACAATTGAACTCATGAAGATAGATCATAAAAGGATGCAGGCCAGGTGCGTAATCTCAGCACTTTCAGAGGCCAGAGCAGGAGGATCCCCTAAGGACCAATCTGACCAACATGGAGAAATCCTGTCTCTACTAAAAATACAAAATTAGCCAGGTGTCGTGGTGCATGCCTGTAATCCCAGCTACTCAGGAGGCTGAGGCAGGAGAATCGCTTGAACCCAGGAGGTGGAGGTTGCGGTGAGCCGAGATCGTGCCATTTGCACTCCAGCCTGGGGAACAAGAGCGAAATTCCATCTCAAAAAAAAAAAAAAGAAGATGGCTGCCGGAGGCTGGGAAGGGTAGTTTGGTGGAGATAGTGGAGGAAAGAGGGGTGATTAATGGGTACAAAAAAATAGAAAGAATAAGTAAGGCCCAGTATTTGATAGCACAATAGGGTGACTACAATAAAAAATAATTTAATTGTACTTTTCGAAATATCTAGAGAGTTTAATTAGATTATTTGTAACACAAAGGATAAATGCTTGAGGTGATTTATCCTGATGGAATTACTATGCCTTGCATGCCTGTATCAAAATATCTCATGTAACCCATAAATATGTGCACCTACTATGTACCCACAAAAATTTAAAAAAATTAAAACCGTAGTACACATATAATTATAATAACCTGTGACTCATGCAAGCAGAGCACAGCCTGGATGTCAGTCCTACTGGAGAAGTGACACAGTTGAAATCTGAAAGAGGCAGCACAAGGTGAAGAGAGATGCAAAAGTGTCATGAGCAAAAGAAATAGTGTATTTAAAGTCTTGGTGGCAAAAAAAAGATGTGAAAACAGCTCAGGGCAGCTGAATTACAAGTGATAGAGGTTGTGAAAAGGGGATGAGTCTAGAGAAATTCTCAGGAGACAGATCTCGACAATGAGGAATTTTTTAATAAATGAGGGGCATGATTAGATTCTCTTAGCAAGATCACTTTGGCCTCCACAGAACTAGATTTGGGAGGGGAGGGTGAGGAGCAAGCCTGTGAGTATTGAAGTGGCTCTTCGCCTAGACAGTCTAGTCACTAGGGGAAAGAAGGAGAGAGTTAAGCTTAGTCTAATTGCCAAGAAGATAGAAAGAACTGAACAGATCAAGAGAAATTCAAGAGGTGAAATTAGCATGAACTGGTGAGTAATCAATGCAGAGGGTAAAGGAGAAGTCAAAGCTGACTCTCAGATTTCTGGCTTGTTAACTGGGTCACGGTGCCATTTAAAGAAATAGGGAACAATGGGAAAAGAGCAGGCAGAGGAGATAAGGTGATAAGTTCTGCTCAGCTCTATCTCATTATATTAAAAAAGGAAGCTAATTTCTAGAGAGAGTAAGTTTTCTACCTCAAGTAACAAAGCCAGAAATTGAGTTCAGAACTTCTGACCAACACTCCCTCCCTGCCTCTATCAGTCCAATTCCCTTTCTACCCATATAGTGCAAACACCCACCCATAATTCAATCTACAGTTTTATTCCAGACAGATCATTACGAAACCCCCAGATATGACTATAAATGTTCTTTCATCCCTCTCCCTGCTGCCAATTTCATATCTGCCCCCATAAACCCAAAAAAACCTTGGCTTAGCATTGCGTTGAACCCTACCGACATAAGTTTCACACAGTAAAATCTTTTATCTTTTAAAATCAGTTTCAATGGAAATATGACCCACAGAAAGATGAATGGAGCAGCCTTCTGTGAAATAGGTTGAAAATAATTGCATGTCAGACAGGGTTTGGAGAGGAGCCAGTGAGGTATTAAGTGAAAATGTGGAGGAACAGACCCTCCACGACTCTGAATTTGAAAGCTCAAACATTGGGGCTGGGAATATTTTATCCTCATTGGAAGGGCATGTGATTTATTTCCTCTGACTGCTAATTGGCACAGAAAGTAGATTAGTGGATTTCAAAAAGGAATTAAACAAAGCTTATGTGTCTTGAAAAATACTTAAGTGGCATTGGTTTGAATTTACAGGCTCCAACAGTGACCAGCATACCACAGACAGAGCAATTAGTAGTTAAATAAATGAGTGCTTCCGAAAATGTTTTTATTTAAAGTCTTTAGCAGAAGATGAGTGAAAAGGGGAAGATTCTGAGGCCTGAATAGAAGGGAAACTTGACTTGATAAAGGCCTCCCTGTATTCAATTATTCTTTTGTGATTGTTCTATTATTGAGAATGCAAAATTTTGGCTGCATAAGAAATACTGCTTTTATCCATTTGTTCTTTCATTCAGCTAATATTTATTGAGTGTTCATTGTGCCGTGCATTGTTCTAGACCTGTGGCTCTTAATCTGGCAATTGTACATCTCCCCCACCCCAGAGGATGTTTGGCAAGGTTTGGAGTTGTTTTTTGGTTCTCACGGCTGGGGTCAGGGGTGGCTACCAGCACCTGGTAGTCATGTTTCTGCTAATATCGTACAATGCACAGGACCACTCCCCACAACAAAGAATTAGTAGCATAAATATTGAGAAATCCTGTTCTAGATGCTAGCAATAGAGCAATGAAAAAAAAGAAAAAAGAGAGAAAAACCTCAGCCCTTATGAAACTTAAATTTTAATGATAGAAGAGAACAATAAACCAGTTAATAAGGAAACATATAGCTACCAGATAGTGACAAGGCACTATGAAGAAAAATAAAGCAGGTGCTGCTGGTGGTTACTATTGTATAGAAAGGTCAAGAAGACCTCATTACTAAGGTGATTTTTGAGCAGAAACTTAAAGAGAAGCAAGTCATGGTACAATAGTGAAGGCTGATCCTATCATTGTTTTGTTTTGTGTTGATTTTTCTTCCAGTACTGCATGAATTCAAGGTACAGGTAAGTTTGAAATAATTTCTGGGAAAATTATCAGAGCATTCTTGCTTCCACACACTACTTTTTATCACTAAAACTTGTATATAGGTTTAGATGTAGAGGAATACAATTCTCCATTTTTTACCCATTTTAGAAAAATGAGAAACAGAGTTAATTTTCCTTTCAACCAATTGAAACAGACTCTTTTAGTTCAACTTAGTTAATTATTGCAGGACACAGGTTCCAAACACTATATACAAAACAGTGATTGATGCATCAGTGTATGTATATACACACATATATTTTTCATAAGTGTGCATTATATATGCATATAGTATACACAGTGAATATATTAACATACTCTTTACTACACATGAGGTAATATGAGGGCAGAAAAGGTCATCAGGGTTTGAACGTAAACATATAAATGTGGAAAAGGATATTTTGAAAATAAGATCAAATTATGATTTGAATTTTTTTTTTGTTTTTCGTTTGCACACACTTATAAGAACACATAGCAAAAAAGATATAGAATTTGAGCTTTTCTTATAGATTTAACCCATTCCAAAATCTTATTTGATTTATGATTCACTGAAAGAAAAATCTAACTACAATTGTATGATTCTTATATTCTATATATAAAAAAACAAACACTTAAAAATGTTTGCTCACAACTGCAATTTAATGAAGCTTCATATTTCTCAGAGTTGTTCTGCCTTTTTTTCCAAGGATTCGTTTATTAAAAGCAATGTAATTTTACATCTTAAGTTAATATTTTACTTCTATGCAGAAATGCTCATAATAAAGAAGCAAAAGCATACTATGAGATTATAATTGCAGTATTTTAAAAAATATTTAGTAAAGTTTTCAATAGTTTAAAAACAGTAGCACCATTGTAACACAATGACAATCCTAAATGTCTGATTGGAGTGGCATTAACAAGCTCTTCAAATGCTGAGTATTTCAAATATGTTATTTATAGTTTTAGATGTATGGATCTGGTTAACAGAAAGAAGGAAATGAGAAAATCACTTAGAATGTTTGATTATCTCAGAACAAAAATAATTTAATTTCTATATCTATATCTGGTTATGAAAATGTGATATTATGTTCGGAGGAATAACTTATCAGTTCTCCAGTACATGGGTAGATGTGATTTTTTTTATGCCCTTGCTAATGATGGCAGAATTTTAAAGGATGATTCAACAGAACATAGTATAGAGAAGAGAAATGTGAGACATGAGAAAAACGGATAAATAATTCCTTCAGCTGAGTTAGATTCATAACCAGGTGCTGTGACCCTGAAGCCAGAGAAGAGGTAATCAAGAGCTGGCTGAGATGGAATGAGCCACGGAGAAGGGCCTCCTTTATTCACCAGGACTTTCACCGCACAACTGCCACACCATTCATTGATTGTTTATTCATGTATTCATTTACTCACTCATTAACTCAACAAACATAGTAATTGAGTGCATACCAACTTTTCTAGGCACTATAGATGTAAATATGCCCGTCTTCAAGAAGTTCAACTGAGAGAGACATTGACATGTAAATACCAACTATGTGACATATAGAGAGGGCGTGAGACATGAATATCCTTTAGGGGTAATGACTGAGAAGGTTAGACATAGAAAGATGAGTCAGGGTTTATAAAACAACTGGGATGGGGGTGAGCCCTCCTAATCAAGTCATACCAGTCCAAAGTAGAACTGTCCTGCATGATGGAAACCAAGCTGCATGATGGGGAGCTTAGAGCTCCCCAACCATCTGAATAAACCCCTCCTCTTGGTCAAGGGCATTGCAAAGTTAAATTGGAAAACTAATTCAGGCCATGATGAGAAAGGGGAGTTGGATATGTCTCATTATTCCGTCATCCCTGTTCAAATTCAGACACAGCTGAATTAACATTAACATTAAAACTGATCTGAAGACCCACAGAACAGATTGTTTAAGTCTGGTAAGAAACATTTACAGTCTATTCTCTCTGAAGCCTGCTACCTGGGATCTTCATTTGTATGATAAAACCTTGGTCTCCACAACCCCTTATCTTAACTCTGACATTCCTTTCTATTGATTCCAGGTCATTAGATAATAACTTAATCAATTGCCAACCAGAAAATCTTTGAATCTGCCTATGACCTGGAAGCCCCCAGTTGTCCCACCTTTCCTGACCCAAGCTTAAAATGTATAAAACCAAGTTGTAGGCTGACCACATTGGGCACATGTTCTCGGGATCTCCTGAGGGCTGTGTCATAGGTCATTGGCCACTCATATTTGGCTCAGAATAAATATCTTCAAATATTTCACAGAGTTTGACTCTTTTCATTGACAAAAGTAACACTGTCCTCCAGGCCAGAGAAGAGACAGAGTCAAATTGGGAAAAGCCTTACATTCCATTTTAATGCTGCAAACCAGGGGCCACCAAACTTTTTAATTATTTTTTATTGTGGCAAAATATTCATGACATAAAATTTACCATGTTAACTACTTTTAAGTAAACAGTTCAGTAGCATTAAATACATTCACATTATTGTGCAATTATTAGAACTTTTTCATCTTCCCAAATTGAAATTCTACCCATTAAACAATAACTCCCCATTTCCTGCTTCCCCCAACCCCTGGAAACCACCATTCTATTTTTTGTCCCTATGAATCTGACTACTCTATGTACCACATATAAGTAGAATCACATAGTGTTTGTCCTTTTGTGCCTAGCTTATTTTAGTTAGCACAATGTCTTTGATGATCATCCATGTAGTAGCATGTCAGAATTTCATTGCAAATGTTTTTATTGTGTCAGTTAAACTGGTCTTTGTATACACCTCTAATATATGTATAGTATTAATGTATCATACACATTATGAAGCATATACAACAATAAATATTTTCAAAGAGCTATACTGAAAAACAAACTTATTTTTTTCTTTGCACAATAGATTGTCTGTAAAATCTCCTGGGGTTTATATATTCCCCTCTTTGCGTACTGCTGCTAGCTATAGAAAAATGAAAAGCAATGAGGAGTGTTAAGCAAAGGAGCCATGTCGTTTGACACTCTGACCCAGTCTTTCACCAAGCACCCTAATCCAGGTAAGTACTCTGTAGTTAGTGATGACAAGGAGTTTTCGAAGACTAGATAATTCAGATAATCAGTTTTGGTTTTTTAGAGTAGAATATTTTAGTGGTTCTGTGAAGTATAGACCTTATTCAATGCAAGTGCATATCTTTCTAATTTCCAAGCATATAGAACATTTTGTTGAGAAGCATAAAATAACACAGCTACTGAAAAATACTTGTTGGTCACTGTTCACTTCAAGATTGCAGATGAATGTATTGGCAGAACTTACGGTTCTCTTGATGCTTGTGAGTATTGTTCAAAGATTTATTAAAATCAGTTGATTTCTTAAGAGCAAACCACAAAACAGGTACTACTACTAAAAACTAAGGTTAGAACAGGAAAATTGCATGATAGTTGAAAAAGCACTGACTTTGGAGCCAAGTAGTACCTCAGGAAAACTCTCACTTCACCAGTTACTATTAATAGCTATGTGACCACTGGGAGAATGCCTATACCTCTCTTAACCTCTGTTTTATCATCTATAAATATATGGCAATAACTTTTTTGCAAAGTTGCTAAGGGCATGAAATGACGTACTGCACCTAAGTGCCTACTACAGATGTTCAGTTGGTGTTTGTACCTGCTCTTCCATTTAGAAATCCCCAAACACAAAAACTAGTATTATTACCTTGTCCTATGTATGAGGACCAGCATAATCCCTCTGCCTGGAATGCCTTCTGCCCTAAGAGTCCTAATTGGATTTCAAGAATCAGATTTCAATGTATTTTCTTTTGGCATTTCAGAGGTACAATTAAGTTCTTTCTTATCATAGCTCCTGTATTGCTTTATTTATGTCTCTAATAGTAATAACCACTTAATATGTGGTGGATGCCATGTTAGTACTAGTTCCCCTTAAAGGAAGGGATAAATTATTATTTCAGCTGCCAGGAGTACAACCAGCAGATATGCCCTCTTTAGGAATTATCCCAGATGAGAGCACCTCTCAGGTCATGCCCTTTCCCAAGATAGCCACATCCCCAAACATAAAGTGTGATACAAGGGCCCAGGTCCTTCACAACACTGGGGACACCTCCAAAAAGTCATCCATCTTTAGAACTCCCTTCAGAGTTGGCTGAAGCTTCCAATGAGACCACATCACAGTTCGGCCTCTCCCTCTGCCCAGGCTTATGTCCTTCCCTTTTCTTCCCCAGGTGGTGGTCCAAGAATGTTTCCTAGTAAGTCCCCTCCACCCTAATCTCTATTTCAGAATTTGCAACTCGGAAACCCAATTTGCAGTATACTCCAGGCACTTATTATGTTACTACAATAATTTGTTCACAGCCTGTCTCACTCATTGGGCTGGGTATGCTTCTGATATTT
Organism: Mandrillus leucophaeus; assembly: GCF_000951045.1. Taxonomy (NCBI): domain Eukaryota; kingdom Metazoa; phylum Chordata; class Mammalia; order Primates; family Cercopithecidae; genus Mandrillus; species Mandrillus leucophaeus. The sequence continues at coordinate 969,026 of NW_012108208.1, forward strand.
AAAAAAAATATTCTTAGGATCTAGTCATACCTGGCACATGTGAATACCTAGCAAATATTTGTTGAATAAATTCATTTAAAAAGAGATCCTATTCTTCTTGGTCAGGAAACTCTATTCTCTTCTTTAATTAAATGTATTTATTTATAATCTTTCTTTACAGGAAAAGAATGTAAAGAAGTTAACTGAAAGTTAACTACCATTACATAGTGGGAAAGTGAGAATGACAGAATTGTAAAAGCAAGTATGTCATCAGGATCAATATAGTTGTAATTATTCATTGGCTATTATAAAGTCATTCAATAAATAGTCATTGAGCAGAATAACTGTATACCAGGCATTGCTTAAATGCTAAGTCTTTTTCCCCAAGGAGAGTTATATTCAATTGACAGCAAAAGCCAAAAATAGAATAAAGCAGTATAATTTAATAGAGTAATAGGTAGTATGAAAGCCACTGAGGGGGATCAGAATACACCATCCCTAAATATGCCACTTTGGGATATTGATTATTTTGAGCTGGAGATGCTCAATAGCAGACGCAGGAAGGGCTCTCTGCCTTTTCCTTTTTTACTTAAAAACAGAGTGTAAGTTTACCATGAGAAAAGTGCCCTCCCTGTATCACCAAGAAGGGAATATTCTTATCATCACAGACAGGGAGTTGACACAGAGATGAGCCTACACAAACAAATCTTACAAAAATAACCCTTATCTTCCATTAGCTTCTCCCATGTATTTCCTAGTCACTTTTCCACAATTTCTTTCCCCAACCCTAAACTCTTTTACTTTGGCTTTATCATATCTCCACAATTTATGACTCTGTTAAAATGTTATCTAAGCCCCTAGGTCTAACTGCTTCTTTGAGGTTTTTACCTCTTTCTTTCTACAAAGCCCACCATGACACATAAAAATATTAACCTCAAGTAAAACTTGTATGCTTTTTCTTTTGTTAGTATGTCTTTTGTCTGTATAATTCACAGGTCCTGGTCACAGAATTTAAGAGGATAGAGGAAAAGTATTTCCTCACCTACATCACTTTAGGTCGGATGGTCAGGGAGGGACTCCCAAAAAGGGTGAACAGATACTTCAGTGATAAAAATCCACACTTGCAGAGATTTGGGGAAAGAAACTTCTATTTTATTTTATTATGTCATTTATTTATTTATTTTTTTAATTTTTTTTATTTTTTGAGACTCCAGGCTGGAGTGCAGTGGCACGATCTCAGCTCACTGCAACTTCTGCCTCCCAGGTTCAAGTGATTCTTGTGCCTCAGCCTCCCGAGTAGCTGGGATTACAGGCATGCACCACCACCCAGCCAATTTTTTTTTTTTTCTTAGTAGAAACAGGGTCTCACCATGTTGCCCAGGTTGGTCTCAAATTCCTGGGCTCAAGCGATAGACCCACCTTGGCCACCCAAAGTGCTGGGATTATAGGCATGAGCCACCAGACCCTGCCTATATGGGAAAGAAACTTTTAGACAGACAAAATAGCTAATATAAAGGCCAGGGAACAAAACCAAATTTGACCCTAAGTTCCCAGCAGCTAAATATAGTAAATGGCTTGTTTTTATCTGGGAGGGGATATGTTTTTATTCTTAAGGAGAGTCAATTTTCCATTGAATAAAATCTGGATGGCACTGAGAGAGGTAAACAATGTCTTCATCAACCATTTCACAACAAACACAGAAGGAGAAATCCGTGATGGCTTTTTGTAGGGACATTGGAGACCTAACATTAAGAAGCATTCAGGAAAGACAGTTTCTGTGAGGTGCTATAATGACTCACAATACTTAGAGTAGTAGCTAGATGACATGACCTTTAAGTTTTCTTCTTTAAGTGAGAATTGTATGTCAGTCTAAGATTGCATCCTTTATTGGGGGCTTCAATGCAGGTATCTTAGAGTATTCATTTATACTCTGATTCATTAATCAAGAAAAAAATTGTTCAGAAAACTTTGGACAAAGGCTTTTAATCATAGCACTCTATGTTCCTGCTGCATTTAAGTTATGACTCACAATTTAAGCTGACTTCATAGAATTCTACTGAAATATCACCTACTCAGATAAAAAGTTGCTTGTTTCCCCCATACAACTCCATTCTTTTCATTTGCAAATGTATTCCCTCCTCTCATTGCTGTAGAATAGGACTGTCAGTTATTCTGATAGATATTAAGTTTTATTGAGATGCAAATAAATAACAACAGGCATAAAATTAAAGAAAGATGAGTTTCAGTGTCAAGATACTCAATGAAGCAGGAAATGGAGATCATTAAGCTATTACTATAAGACAGGTTTGCTTAACCTACCTTTGTAATTTTGTTCCCTGACAACTAAACAAAAAACGTATTTATTAAACAGTGACACTCTGGCAGGGACATGCCACTATAAGTCAAAAGAAAGAATATATATTCCAAAGTGAAAAACAGCAAGTTAAGCTTTATTATGGTAGCGGAGAAATGTCATCACATTACAAAACATGTGCTGCAACCATCAAATGGCTTTGACTTCTTAGTAAATCATATGTATAAAATACCTACTGAGTCAACTAATTAAATTCATTCTATTTTGCAAATATTTCAAGCATGTGACATCTCAAACCCAAGGCCTACCACCTGTTTTTCTCAATGATAAAATCAGAACTGAAGAGACGAGATGTTGGGATTCAGTAACAGTGTGTGTGACAGTGTCTGGCTAGCATAGTTCCTAGCAGATAACATAACATTAATACTCAATCTCTCCCTTCCCTTGCCTTCCCTCTTACTTTCACAACCTAGTGTAGAAGAAGGGTTATATCCTGAAATAGATTACAGTCAAAAACCACACATAGCTGCCTCCTTTGTGGGACCTGCAGCAAGGATACAGATAGAGGCCAACATACCAAATCTGCATATTCAAAAGTTACAAATCAAGCTGGCAAACTATTAAATAAAATGTGATATATTCTTCTGTCTTGATAAATATATTTTATAACAACCTGAAAGGCCAATTTCTAATTTAGATTTCTCATATCCCTCAGAGTTTTATGCCAAAATTTGATAGGGGGCCATGGGACATATGCATTCCTACCCAGTCTTGAGGCTTGAACCCCGTACTCTTCTCTCTACCAGCTTTCCCACCCAGAGGAACCTGGTAGGCATGGTCTGAACACTCCAGCATGATTCAGCTCCAGAAACACCTCCATAATCAATTGTCCCTTAGGCCTAAGAGCATGCACACCAGCAACCACAGTCTGCCCTTGAGAACGTGGGATAAGAAGAGGTCCAAGCAAATGTTGGAGCCAGTACTGAGACCTGTTGAACAGAAAATTCCACAGTCTCAGATACAGTCTAGAAGTGAAGGTAGGACTCCCAAATAAGCCATAACTTTGAGTCTTGACTATTTCTAAGAATGATGCTATTTATAAATTTAGTAACTCTTGCAATAATTTTACTTTTATCAAGAAATCAATATTCACAAAGGTACTGATGTTAACATGATTATGGCATCAAGAAAAAGTAATTCTATAAACAGAGATTTTTTTTTTTCTTTTCCTGTGTCAACAGAAACAAAGATGAATGTAGCTTGGGTGCTTTTCTCCCATCTTTTCTCCAGCTATATTACTATTTTAAGGTATATTTCTATTCATGCTTGCTGCTTGCTTGGTTTCTATCTATCTCTCCCCTTCTCTCTCTCCTTCCTTTCTTTCATTCCTTCTTCCGCTTGGTGTCTCATTTTGATAAACCCGTAATTTTTATAAACAAACAAACAAAAAACACAACTAGAAATTGTGTTTGCTACGTTTAAGAAAGTTACGCCTAAAGTCATATCAGTCAAACATAGGAATAAATTTGCCCATCACAATGTGGTAGTAGTAGAATAGCTCAAACAGTCTCAATTTCTGTGACTCACACATTATTTGACACAAATGGTCCTGCTAAAAACTGCAAGATGCCTCTACTGAAAAATATAGGAAAGTAAAATACCATGGTTTACACTGGTTTCTATGCCTGAAGTAAGACAAAAGTTACTGAGTTTTTACAGCATCTTGCCTTTTAGAAGGATTCGCCCTTCAAACTATGACACACACCTATTTGTACTGGTGTCACATTACTGATTCAAATACTTCCCATTTCACTATAGAGTGTATGAAGACAGATAAAGATAAAGGGGAAGGAGCTACTCACTAATCAAAGAACAGACACGAACAAAAAGGGTTTGTAGCACTGGGATAGAAACAAGCACAGGATGCTGGACAATTTGTTTTACTCCATTCTTCATTTAGTCTTGAACAAAACTCAGCAAGTCTTCCCGTGTTAATTTCTGCTTCCTGACAGACTGTCTATATTCTTAAAAAACATTTTAAATTAAATGGCCTCATAATCTTACCAAGTCTAGTTTATTATTTGAGCCCCTTGTCCCCACATGGCACAATACGTTATTTTGTATAAAGTTCCTGCAGTAGGGTGGTTCATCTTTAGCACCATAGTAAGACAACTTTGGGCATCGTAAAGATAATCATTCTTAATGAGAATGATACAATAGCCTTTGCAAAAATAGAAAGTACCACAGACCCACCATGAAATGGAGAAGTAATTTTTGCCTTGTGTTACCAGCAGTGGTAATGGGTAATAGCATTTTACCCATATATTCTCACCTTTTCATCTGGTGTTGGATAAACAAAAATATGCATTGGCCAGAAAATTAAACAGAAGTTTAGTGTGGCCATAGAGGATAAAGGTAATCGACCCGTCTTGGTTGGTTTGGGTTGCTATAACAAATATTATTGGAGACTGGGTGGCTTAAGTTTACCAAACATTTATTTTTCACAGTTGTGGAGGCTGGAAAATCCAGAATCAAGTTGATCTTGTTCCTAATGCAGCAGATCTTATTCCTGCTGAGAGCCCACTTCCTGGTTTGCACATAGCCACCTTCTTGTATCCTGACATGGCTGAGAGCAGAGAGAAGCAAGCTCTCTCTTGTGTTTTTTTTTTTTTAAGGGACACTAATCCCATTCACAAAAGCTTCACCCTCAATACCTAATTACCTCCCAAAGACCCCACCTCCTAATACTGTCACATTGGGGATTAGGTTTCACATAGGAATTTTAGAGGAACACAAACATTCAGTCCATAGTAGCCATACTGAGAGGAAACCTATAATGTCAGTGACATAATTCATATATGGTTTTCAGAAAAGACTCCTGAACGTTAGTAAACTTTTGTTCTTTTTGTTCTTTAAATTTTACAGTAACTTTCAATAAAAAGTCTAATCATTGCAAAAAAAAGTGTCTCAAGTACACACATGAACACATACATGTACATACATGTATATATCTACATACTGGATATATATATACACACACACACACCTGCATATGCACATACACACTTCTGTATAACTATTTAAATTAGGCATATTTCAAATATAGAGGTCATGTATATAAGTATTTATGAAACCCTCTCTGAGTTTTTACAACTCAACCACTAAATATCTTGTATTTAGGAAATTTCTATGGCCCCCAGTAGAATGAAAATGAGGAATTGAGCTAGTGGAAGCTAAGTTGGCTCTTGTTACAAATAGAAGAGGAATACTTGAAATATGGTTGTTGTATGCTCTGAAAGGTCGAGTTGGGAATGAAACAGGCTTCCACTGGGAATTACTTATTATACAAATTCTGTACATTTTAATCTCTGATGTTCATTTAACTGAAGAATCATCTTTCTGATAGAAACATGTGTCCCTACATATTTAGATACATACAGTGGCTCTTATTTCAGGCCTTGGTGCCTTTCTTCACAGCAGTTTCCTGCTTGGGCCTGATCATTCAAGTCATTCATTCTATTTAACAGTTACTGAGTGTTTACTGTATTCTGGGCTGCTGAGATGAAACAGTTAACAAGACAGATAGGGTTTCTTTCATGGTGTATGGGAGAGGAGGGAGAGAAAAGGGAGGGGAACGACAGTCAATAACAGGTGATAAACAAGGAAACAAAAACAATTTCAGACACAGCTAAATCCAGTGGAGAGGTTAAAATGTCCTTCTCTTTCCTGTACCTTCCCTCATCCCTATCCTTATCATCCCTTAGAAACACGATTTTCTGACAACCTCCTTCATGCAGTCCTGAATAGACCATTTCCTCCTTTTGTGGACGCACTGATCCCACCTCCACTTCTATCGTGATACTTTATTGCATTTATTTGTTTACCTGTCTTATCTTTCCCAACCAGACTTTGAGCCTCTTTGGAGTAAAGGTCAGACATGTTTTCTTAATGATTTTGTAGTTGTAATTCCTGGCACATATTCTGTTTTTCCTCTTCATTTTAACCCTCAAGACACAGCATATAAAACATTCAATAAATGTCAATTTACCAAACGTGTATGATTTTATAATTTGTATTCTTTCCAATGTATGAAGGGCCTTGAGAAAAATTAATTTCAAAGAACAAGGTATGACATATTCAATAAATGCTAGTCAACTGAATTAATCTGTTCGAGGAGTAAAGGAGCCTAAGGGTAGCCTTTCTATTATTGTACGACTCGAGGCGTAGTAGGAATGACTATGTTGATGTTATCACAATCTTCTGCAAAGATTTTAGTATGTCCTCGTTGGAGCCATATTCTATCGTTTTAATTCAGCCAGCGTACCATTTTAAAAATTGTTATCACAACTTAAGTTTCATGCTATTAAAGTGATGTGAGAAATTGAATTGAGCAGATAGACTATGTATTATGAGTTAAAAGACAAGCTCAAGAACGCCAGAGAAAGATCTTACATTTTCCAGAACCCAGAGAACTTGCTTCCCCAGAGAGTTAGGACAGTGAATTTTACTCAAGTAATATAGCATTGAAGGACAACCAATTAAATAACTAATCAAATAACCAGCTAAATAATTTGAGGAATGTGGTGTTGCCAGAAATTCCAGTATTTGAAAGCACTCTTTGACCTCACAAGAGCTTTAGGCCATCTATCCGAGGGCTCTAACCATTCCAGGTGTTTATTCAGTGCCTCCCAGGGACTACCAGTTCCAAGAAAGGGGAAGGAAAAGCCCTCACATTTGAATAATAAAGAGTTTCTTAAGGTGATTTAGGACTCATCTGCATAATAATGGGTATCGTACAGGCCACAGAACAAACACACAGAACTGATTGCTTTGAACATTAATGAGAAAATGCCTTCCCTTGTTGCCAAAGCTGTTCTAGTTGAACCATGCTAAAAGCTCTATTAGGCATTCAATAATCAGACTTGGATTTTTTTAAGGGTTACATTTTTAAAATGTTACTTATCAAGAGGCCAGTCTATCTTTATGGCTTATGTGCTCCTCTATACTTCTTGGTGATTTTTCTCAAGCACAGACTAGAAGTATGTGTTAACTCCTGAGTTTTGCCTTCCACCTTCAAAGACTCCAACAGAGCACAGGAAAGCCACAAATCAAATGAAGTGCGTAAGAAGCCTGAGGTCTTCTGCAAAGTAACCAACCCATGTCTGCTCTATTGTGTGGTCATAGACTTATTTTTTTAGGTAAATGTAGTAAGCAAAAATGTGTCAGTAGCAAAAATTATTTTCTATTTTTATTTTGCTAATAGAGACTCTGATAGATGCTGATTAGTGAAACTCAGATAGAAAAAACATGTCATTAGGGATAAAGCAATGGGCTTTTCCTGAATTTTAGACGTGGTCTCTTTATCAAAGGACAAGAAATAATTGAAAAAGAGAAATAAGGTATACAAACTTCGATTAATATTGGGCAAGTTCTGTTTTATCATTATGGTAGCCATTATTCCTAAAATTTGTCGGTCAGTATACTAGATGTTTTATGTAATTATCTAATTTCAATCTCCCAACAACACTATGTGGCAAGTATCATTAGTCCCACTTTCACAGACAGGAAAATTGAGGCTCAGATATTTAAAGTAATTTGCTGAAGTTCTATTTGGTAGTAAGTTGAAGAACCAGGATTAGAAACTAAAAGTGTATGATTTTAAATTCTCGTGGTACCTATTCATCATGGAATACTACATAGCCATAAGAAAGAACAAAATCATATCCTTTGCAGCAACATGGATACAACTGGAGGTCATTATCCTAAGCAAATTAATGCCAGAACAGAAAACCAAATACTGCATGTTCTCACTTATGAGTGAGAGCTAACCATTAGACTTACATAGACATAAAGGTGGCAACAATAGATACTGGAGACTACTGGCGTGGGGAGAAAGGCAAGGGCTGAAAAACTACCTACTGGGTACTATGCTCAGTACCCAGGTGATGAGATCATTTGTACCCCAAACCGCAGCATCACACAAAATACTCATGTAACAAACACATACATATACCCCCTGAATCTAAAATAAAAGGTGAAATTTTAAGACATGCATTCTTTCCAATGTATCCGTTGCCTTGAGAAAAATTAATTTCAAAGATTAAACAACACTCTCCCTCATTTAAAAAAAAAAAAAGTATTTGAGGATAAGTTTGATGCTGTGCTTTAGTCCTGAACTACCAGTACTTTATTTTTAAATATTAACTTATAGTAATAATTTTTAGATTTAATTTAAATGCACTTAATGTAACTTATTTAACTTAATTAATTTGCATAACTAAATCTAAGCTCATATTTGTGGAAAGAGATTTGTTAAATATAAGCATGTCCTGTCGGTCTTTCTGACCTCATCATAGTTTTTAAATACAAAACGACAGCTCACGGTGGGATGATGAGAGTTCAAACACACCTTGTGCTAAAAGCAGGAGAGGCAAGTTCTGGAGGACCACATAACAGGTACTGAAGAGAAGACATAAAATGCTGCCCAATATCAACATCAAAATGAAGTTTTACTAGAAAAAAATGATCTTCAGGAAACAGAGGAGAGAAAGAAAGGATAGATAGGACAGGATATAGATTAAGGCCCTGAAACACACGATGTGCTATTATAACTGTGCCAAATTATCTTAGTACCATCACAAAATAAACTGAAGTTATTTCCTCAAATATCATTCAAAATAAGCCTCCTAAACATTTCTTACCATATTTGAGTATTATTCAATTTACTCAAAGGAAATGATCACCTAAGTGAATTTCAGCAAATCTTGTTATACCATCTCTCTGACTATAACATTCCTTCTTTTTCATAGACAGGATTATAGTTTCATGCCCCTATTTAAGATAACCACAATCACAGTTCAGTATAATTACCTAGATAGATCTCATGGTGTAATATCACATATCTGCTCATTGAGATAAACAATCTTTTGTAGGTTTCTAAATTATTTGCTTTCTAGTGTTTCCCACTTCTTAAGTTGGGTAAGGAAGGGAGAAGAAAAGAAGAAGGTAGAAGAAAAATGATTACCCTCACCAGGAAAAAAAAGAACACCCCAGCAATATTAAGAGTAATTGAGAATTGACTCTTTAACATTGAATCACATGATAAAAATTTTTTCCTATAATTTACAGGTCACATTTACTTTCATCTTCTTATTTTGTGGGAAGGAGAGGTGGTATTTGATTTTCTCCTCTGCCTTGTGTGTTTTCTTTGCAAATGGAAATGTAGCAGAAATGGAGCAGGAAGTGCAGTAACTGGGACAATTGATTTCTTTTTGGTTACCTTGTAATTTCTGGTTGTATTCGGTCCTGTCAGATTGGCTCCTCCTCAAGGTGCCAGAGTGGTCCCCAGAAACACTGCTGTCAACCACAGTGTCAGTCTTCCTTCTCTCCAACATATAGAGTCTGGACCTCAGGAAGGCCAGATTCTTTTTCTTGGTGACCATGTTTTCTTTTCCAGTGGCTTCTTTGGGCTCCATATGAGGCAAAGACAAGCTTTAGAGGCTTGCAGGCAATGACTGGTTGCTAAGGCGCCTCAGGGTGAGGGTTAAAGCCACTAGAATGACGAGTTTATCTGCCCCCTTCTAACTAACCTGCTTCACTCCAGGGTTACCTGGCTGTGACTGCCACCACCTCTACGAAGTCCCAGAGCTCCACCCACATGAGATCATTCTTTTTTAAACCTAGAATCCAACAGGGGAAGCTGCCACCTGTTACCTGAGAGACTTGCAGCACAGAGCTAGGCAAAGCAGGGACTGTGCTGTCACATGCTACTGAAGCAAACAAAAATCCCATTGTGTGGGGTGAGGGGTGGGGAAAAAGGAAAGTGAACAAGGTGAGGCAGTGAGGAAGGAAGTACACGTTAGCATAACCCGCCGTTTATGGGTTTAATGTGTGCCCATGGGTGTGTGCAGGTGCGCTCAGGACACTATGTTGTGGTCTGCTGCCTGGAAGCAGACTGGGGCTTGTGCATGGTTTTTGGCTAGAGTTACTCACAGGTGACCCACGGAGTCAGTGCAAGGGCTATACGAATTTGCATTTGCATCCTAACAGTGAGTACAGAATCATTTTCAGTGATTACTGTGCACACTCGAAATTATGCTTCTTCCTGTGAACATTGAACATTCAACAATTATTTTTTAAAAACATACTTGCCAAACCCTGATCCGCATTCCTGAGGAAATAAGGATTCACACGTGAGAATCATCTGGCAGCAGGCAAAAGAAGTGGAGGGGAATGCCCATAGAGGCCTAGAGCCTTTTCAGATTTCTCACTCTCCACAGGCTGCCCTTGCCTGAAATTAATCCTTCCATGGTCCCACCCTTTCCTTCTATGTTCTGGTCCTTAGGAAAATAAGCCCCGTGTCAGGGTTCAATTTCTATAAGATCTTTTCCCTGTCCCTTTCATAGGTGTAGTCCCAGAAAAGGGCATCTCACCTTGGGAATATAAGAAGAGGAAAAATGTTTGAAACTGAAGAGGCACTACACTTCTAGAAAGTAGAAAGGATAGGGAAGCTGTTGAAAGAGAGAATGGCGAATAGTGATAGGCCTTTCATTAATTTTTTTTTTTTTTTGAAGTTGTTTTTCCTCATATTTCCTGAGATCTCTCAAGGGAGGAATTCTAAGAAGCTCTGGGAATGTGCTGAGTGCTCTGTATGCCTTCATTAAGGAAAAGAAAGGCCCTAAGGAGGAACATGGATTCTCTCCTATTGTAAAGGGACCACCAAAATCCAGCTGTGTGCTGACCAGTCTGAATCTTGCATAACTTCTGTTAGAAAAGATTTATAAATGAGGAGAAAGATATAAAAGTCATTTCGCAGCTCAGGATGTGTGGGCTGAATATAATTTACATAATTATCTTAAAAGATAAATGACAAATCTTCACCCATTAAGGAGACATCTATATATAGCTTGGCGTATTGAATGGCTTTTCTTTCATATAATTGATAGTCTTTTTTGAATAAATCCTCCCAAGTACATTTAATAAATACTTTTAAAGGCATATTTACCTCTAAAATATAAAAGGATTTTTTTGGATTTATGTCAAAATGCCTCAGTTGTGTTCTAATATTATATATGTTTGAATGTATGTATGCATATACACACTTATTTATATTTGCCTGGTAGCTACCAGGGATTTATTTAGATATAGCATCACTGAAAAAATGTGCAATTAAAACTACAGGACTTAATGCGTAACGTGAGGTTTAGGACACAGCACTCAGAAACTTTGCCAATGGACCATACAAAGCAGATCAAGACCTAATAAAAATGGTAGCATAAATTTACACATGATAAATGCTTAAGAAATGCATAAATACTACAGCAAATATAACCCTTTATCTTGAAAAAGACATGGCATTACTTGTGGAAATGGGCCTCAGAAAGGTCACAGCTTATGGGTTGTGAAATGGCAAAAGAAGCATTATTTGAAATCAGAGGGAATTTTGTTACAACAGATGTGGATGGGTGTGGCTCATAACTCAGGCAGTGGACTGAGGTCACTGGTAATGTTTGAGGAGCGTACCTGTGTGAGTTTTGTGCATTCTTATGTGGCTCAGGTCATCTGGGTAGTTTTCTGCATTCGACTAGTGTTTCAAGTAGACAAAATCGCACACAAACAAATGCGAAATTATGTTATATTCAAACACTTCCCTAACATTTCAATATTGTTGGAATAAATTTGTATTTTCAAAACAAGTGTTATAGCAGAACTTATTGTAGTAGCTTCATTATACAACTCTATATTGTTTAATAACAAGGATACATTCTGAGAAAAGCATCATTAGGCTATTTTGTCATTGTGTGAACATTATGGAATATATATTTTTTTAAAGTAGCTTCATTATACCATCCTGTATTGTTTAACAACAAGGATACATTCTGAGGAAAGTATTATTAGGCAATTTTGTCATTGTGTGGACATCATGGAATGTATTTACGCACACCTAAAGGGTATAGCCTACTACACATCTAGGCTATATGGTACTGCCTATTGCTCCTGGGCTATAAACCTGTTACTGTACTGAGTACCGTAGGCTATTGTAATGCAATGGTAAATATTTGTAACTCTAAACATATTTAAACATAGAAAAGTACAATAAAAGTATGGTATTATAATATTATGAGACCACCATTGTATATGCAGTCCATCATTGGCTAAAACATCATTGTGCAGCACCTGATTATGTTTTTTAATTTCACCAATTATGAAGATACATAACATAGCTACTATGAGTTCAGTGGTAAATATATATTTTATTTATTCACATTATTTTGAATGTAAAATTTAAGAACAGTAGATAAATTCTCTCAAAACAATCTTCTATTCAATCAGGGAATCAGGCAGACACTGTTGGTTGCTTACTTAGTCTTCATTTTTACCGCCTCCTACCCCCATGCTATTCTTTGTCAACAGAACCCTTCTCTTGTTCAAGGCAGCATTAGGCTTGGCCAATCAATGATAATCTTTTTTCCTATTTTTTTCAATCTCCCTTTCTGCTAGGGTTGGCCATGTAACCCCGGTCCTGGCAAATAGGACCTTTAGAATAAGGGGTGGATTATTGATCTTGGGAAAGTTTTTAGTTCTCCAATAAAAGGGGCAATCTCATCTGGTTTCAACCTTCCCCATTCTTCTAGACTGATCATAGGTGTAATGCATGGAGCAGTCACAGCCCTCCTGTGTCCTTGGGAAAAGACCAAGAGATCCATGGGCTCTGATACCTTTGACCTATGGAACCAACATCAGTAGCCATTCACCTTTAGACTTGTTATGAGGGTCAAATAGATCTTCTCTCCCAAAGCTATTGTTAATTGGAGTTCTTGTTGCGAATACATTTCTAGTGGATTTAACAGAGGGTGCTTAATTTACATACAGATTCACAGTTCTCTTGCTTATCTCCTTGACATTTCTTAAGCCAGTGTGTTTAGAATCCCTAGCGTAAAACATGACTTAATTTTTCTAGAAATGAGAACAGTCAGGTCAGAGAGATTTTGAGTGCTTTGACACTGGGGCATCTTGCTAGAACATCAATGAGACTGGAGGAGCAAGGCCTCTAAGCTTCATATTTTTTAGCAAAGGTATAAAAATGTTTTAATACAGAAGGTTGATATTACTTAAATAAATAAATAAAATATTGATATTAAGACATTTAAACATATTTTGTCTGGATAAGGAACAAACAATTCCCAGTTGATTATTAGGAAAAGCACTGGACAGTGAGTACAAGACTCAGTTTTAGTCTTGACTGTGACATAAATCAGCTTCATGATCTTACAGTTGACATAGTCTCTCTAGGTCCTAATTTATTCATTTGTAAAATATAAGGGAGAACTCATCATTAGTGCTATTCACTGAATATTTTTAGTTCTCCATTTAGGCACATGGAAGTATTTCACTTCCCTACACCCTTTTGATTTAGACATGGTCAAGCAACTTGCCTTGGCCAAAGAAATTGATTGAACATGATGTACGTCACTTTTAGGGAATGTTTTAATAACACAGTGGGTGTTTTTGCTATAGCTTTCTTTCTATCGTTATTGGTACTGGCAAGATTCCAGGCAGTGGGGGCTCCATCAGGATGAATCCTGGAATGTAGATGGCTCAGAACAAAACCCCCAGACACCCCATGATGATAGTATAGTTTGGTCATGAAAGAATCCTTTGTTGCTTTAGTCTACTGAGATTTGGGACGTTTTTATTACCTAGACTTAGCATAACCTCAACTATTCTTATTAATGTTGGATGTAGATTACTTGATACATAAATCTTTTTATGTCTAGCATTATGTGATCTCAGGATTCCAAAATAATCCAAGGTGATTCTAGATTGTAAAACTCATCATTCCAAAACAGAAGTCACATCTCTTGAACAATGTTGTGAATAAACTAAATCGGAGGAAGGAAAGGACAAAAGTTAGGAGCTTATTGTAGCAGTCCAGGCAAGAAATGCTTGGACTACCACAGTAGCGGTAGGAATAGAGAAAAGTTGATGAATTCAAAATACCTTTTAAGAGTTGAACTGACACAACCTGTAGATGATTTGATTGAAGTGGATGAGTAAAAAATGAATGAAAGATGAATTCTAGGTTTTAAGATTGAATAACTGGGAAGATATTTTGTGCTGTGCACTAATATAGGAGGGAAGAAGTACACAGGAAGAGTAAATTTGGTGAGATTATCAAGAATTCGATTTAGGATACATTAGTGTTAAGATGCCTATAAGAGATAAAAGAGAAATATCAGGTATGCTTCAGATTTATGAATTTAGAGTCACTATTTAGATTTTAGATAAAAACTGGAGTCATCAAAATATACATATTATTTTACGTCATAGATTGATGAGGTCATTTAAGAAGAAAATATGTCAAGAGGAGAAGGATCAAAATCAAACCCTGAAAGACTCTGAGTTTAGAGATGGTTTTGGAGGAAAATGCATCAAAGAAAGTAGGAAAGCAACCATTGAGGTAGGAGAAAAACAGTGGAATGTGGTACATAGAAGTCTAGATGCAAGTTTTTCCCAAATGAAAGGATAGCCTGTCAGGAAACCAAATAAAATGAAAATAATTCTTTTTAATTTGGCACATGTTGATCATTTATAAGTTTTTCCAAAGGAGTTTTAGTAATGTGTAGAGGAGAAAGCAGGAATAGAAGGAATTTTGCTAAAGGAGATAAGAACATTGAAATGTGGGAATGACACTGCTGAGAACATTTGCAATCATTTATTATTATTTTTTCTTTTATTTTAGTTTCAGGGGGTACATGAGCAGGTTTGTTTTATAGGTAAATTGCATGTTGTGTGGGTTTGATGTACAGATGATTTCATCACCCAGGTAATGAGCATAGTACCCTAGAGGTAGATTTTCAATCCTCACCCTCCTCCCATCCAAAACACTCAACTAGGCCCCAGTGCCTGTTGTTCCCTTCTTTGCATCCATGTGTACTCAATGTTTAGCTCTCACTTATAAGTAAGAATATGCAGTATTTGGTTTTCTGTTTCTGTGTCAGTTCACTTAGGATTATGGCCTCCAGCCCCATCCATATTACTGCAAAGGACATAATCTCATACTTTTTTGTGACTGCCTAGTATTCCATGGTGCATATGTACCACACTTACTTTCTCCAATCTACCATTGATGGGCATCTAGGTTGATTCCACATCTTTGCTATTGTGAATACTGCTACAATGAACATATGTGCGCATGTGTTTTTATGCAGTCATTTATTATTATTGGGCAATTACTATATGTAAGGATTATACCTAAGTAAAATAGTGAGAAAGGTAGGATAATATCTATATTTTAAAATATGGGAACAGGTTCAGGGAAGTTAAGTAATTTTCCCAAGATCAAATAGCTAGTAAATGATGAAGTAACTCAAATTCAGCCCCCTTTTACAGGAAAGCCTGTGATCTTAGCCACTCTGCTGTATACCAAGTGCCTAAAAACTGCCCGACATACAGCAAGTGTACAACAAATGTACTTTTCTCCATTAAAGGCATTTAGAAACAATTCCTCATTACCTTTCCTTTATTTTTTGGGATGAGTTCAAGGGATGTGAAATTTTATCAGACACCTCAAGTGATTTTTATGCACAGTTCAACTTTGAGAATTCCTGCAAGCATTCTCCTTGTCTTCAGTGTCTCTCTACTCCTGTTCATCTTGCCTAACGTCACTTGAGTGTCCTTTTAAACTATAAATTGGATCATGTCATTCTTCAGATTAAAAAAGCTTGTTGGATTGTTTCCCATTCATGTAGGAGAAAATTCAAATATTATGTAGGCCTCAATTAGACTGTCTAGTTTCATTTCCAGTTGCTTACTGTTTGAGTTTTAACTACTGAATAACAAATCACTTCCAGCACTTAGTTGCTTAAAACAATACTTATCATTGCATCAGCTCTCACAGTTTCTGTGGGCCAGAAATTTGGGAAGGGCTCAGCTAAGTAGTTCTAACTCAGATCTTTCATGTGGTTGTTGGCAGATATTGGCTGAAGCTAAAATGGCAAGTAGCTAGGACAGCTATAGGTTGATCAGGCATCCTCCTCTCTTGATAGTTTCAGGGCCTTTCGTTTTGATCTCTCCATGGGATCTAGTTTGGGTTTTTCTCCCAGTATAGCAGCTTTAGGGAAGTCAGACATTTATATGGTAGCTCAAGGTTTGAAGGGGTTCTCCTATGAGAGCCTGGCAGAAAATGTACCATCTTTATGACCTATTCTATGAAGTCACATAGCATTACTTCCACTGTTGTCACAAAGCCTACTTTCTCAATGAGCACAGAGTCTCTCTTCTCAATGAAAGGAGTATCAAAGTCACATTATAAGAGCATATGGAATGGGAGAAGTTGCTCTGGCTATTGGAAAAATGCAATCTGACTCACTATGATGGTTAATACTGAATGTCAACTTGATTAGATTGAGGATACAAGGTATTAATTGTGGGTGTGTCTGTGAGGGTGTGGGCAAAGGAGATTAACATTTTAGTCAGGGTTCTGGGAAAGGTAGACCCACACTTAATCTGGGTGGGCACCACCTGAACAGCTGCTAGCGCAGCTGGAATATAAAGTAGGCAGAAAAATGTGAAAAGGCAAGACTGGCCTAGCCTCCCAGCCTACATCTTTCTCCCATGCTGGGTACTTCCTTCCCTTGAAAATCACCTCCAAGATCTTCAGTTTTGGAATTCAGACTGGCTCTCCTTTCTCCTCAGACTGCAGATGGCCTATCTGCTAACAGAACTAATAGGAGATATATATAGATATATATATAGGAGATATATATAATAGGAGATATATATATAAAAAAGGAGATATATGTGTATATATACACATATATCTCTTATTAGTTCTGTCCCTCTAGAGAACCCTGATTAATACACTCACATACTCATTACATACCATGTTTTCTGTTTTCTTTGGGGATTGATTTTGTTTAAGCTGTTTATTATACATGAAATTGCCTTCTCTATCCTCATGAAATATGACACATCTTTCATGATACAACTTAATGTCCCCTCCTCTGTGACACTTCCCTCCTGCTACAATCACTCCCTGCCTCCTCCGAAATCACAAAACAGCATACTTCCATCATAGTAGAGGGAGCTCTGTATATTCTGTGACTCTAGTTACATTATGATCTCTTCAAGATATTTGCCTTTGAAACTCTCATCATGACTAGCAATATGAGATCAATAAATGTTTGCCATTGTTGGGAGTCAGGCATAGCAGCTTAAGATCATGTGCAGCCTACCAATGTATGGGGAGAGGCTTACATGCAAGCTGCTAATTTATTTTTCCCTCTCTATGATCAGTACCCTCTCTCCTGGAAAGAAAACAATATAGATTTGGAAACAAAGGAAATTCAGGGAATATTATTTCCTCAAAGATGAGATCATTAATGTATTTGTGAGATGACCATAAAGCCAGCTTTGAGAGCTCTCTATTCAACTATAAATTGTTCGTTGTGGCCCTGCTATCTTGTAGCTCTGTTTTTATATTCACCGCTGTGCTTCCTGAAAGCAACAATTTCTGCTAATGCACTGACCAAGCAGCAGCATAATAATCCTGTCAGCCAACAATGGATGGGAGCTGAGGATTGAAAGGAGGTAAACCTTCTAATGTTTTCATCCTCTTGACTGAAGTAATTTTAGCAATGACATATGACAGTACTTGGGCCTTTGTCTCAGCTGTAATGAATCATCCATTACAAGATTTTCAAGGTTATTGGGGGGAAATTTATCTTGGGAAGGGGAAGAGTCTTTGCAAGTGCATGAGGTGGCCTGGCTATTATCAAAACCAGCTACATAAGCAAGAAAAGATACCCTTGGGGTCTTTGAAAACTGCTTATATAATGTTGCCAGGGTCTAAGTCAGATCACCGGATTCAATTTCCAATAGTATATGATCTTAGAGAATCCATTTAAGAGTTACTCAGTAGAACAGCAACTTGTATCAAAGCAACCAATACAGGAGATGAACTATTTTTATTTTCCAGGGAGAATTCAGAATTAATTTTTTTGCTCCTTCTGTATAATTTCTCTCATCTTTATGCCCTAAAATTTGCACCTGCTTGATTTTAGGTCACTTCTGAGATAGAACTACAGGTAGTTTTTATTTTAATTATAAGCAGTCAGCTTCCTGTTTCTTTTACTCTAAGTATTTGAATTCAGGAAGATTTACTTAAAAGAAAATCTTAATATTATGGTTGAATATTTAAATGTACATGTTATAGTAGTATCATGTTTTATATGCAGAATTATATGTTGCAGACTCATAAAATATTGCCATCAAATGATCCTAGAAGCTCAAGTTAAAACAAATGATCCTTTGTTCTTCCACTTCCCAGGCATTTTCATTTTTATTTCACTTGGTTTTCATTTGTGCAGAAACCTGTTTGTCATGACAGCTTGGTATATTGACTCCAAATATATATTTGTTCTTTTTTTTTTTTGCTTCAAGTTGAAAAACAGTAGTTATAGACGACTAGGAGAAAAAGCGTATTTTTAATAAGGGCAGCAAAGTCTCATGTAAATCACTTAAGCTAAGAAGCGTTTTTTATGACTTGAGTGACTTTGAAAACTACATTATCTCGGTATAGGATAAACCACTTACCCTCCCTGACTCAGTTTCTTCACCTTTTAAGGCTGAGCTTCAGATTGATCTCAGTGTTTCACAGAGCTGTATTGCTACTCCTGTTCAGAATGTGATTAAATTCAAAATTATAGTATCCATGGTAACCATAACTAGGTCAGTTTGCACTTGGAGTAACAAATAACAGCGGAGAATCTGTATCCTTTTTCCAACCATCCTCTGTGTTTGCAAAACCTTGTTAGGCTGCTGCAAGTAAGTAGCTTTGCAGAAAAAGACCTAGTAGCATCCAGGAGAGAGTGATTTTCTTATTCATTTGTGATCTACACACCCATCAAACTTCATGAAAATTAGGCAATGTATATGTGATTTTACTTCACCCAACCAACATGAATATTTAAGTAATGATTTTACTAGTAAAGTTTTAATTGTTTATTTTAAAATATTGTGGTTAATGTCTAACAAAATTAAGACCTAGGGAATTTCTGTAAAAAGAATTGCAGTGGTATGCAGATGCCTCTTTCCACTTTGGTTACAGCTAATTTTTTTCCTTCAGACCTGATATTTTCTTACTGAACCAAGAAATATTTATTGTTCCTTTCCACTTACCACCCAAATATGTTTATCTAACAGCATATATAACATGAACTGTTTTTTAATATAAAATCAATTATATTTATGTACTTCTATTTCAGATATAGAAAAAATTGAACAGATGTGTACATGGACACTGGAACTGGAAGGAAGGTGAGGGGAATTTTCCCTTTTCCCCTTAAACACTCTGTGTTTCACATTTTTAAATAATCTAGCAGGTACTAAATTTTTTATAGCACTGGATTCTCCTTCAAGTTACCAAGTCAAAATACTGTCCCCTCTTTAAATCAATAAGTAGAACAACAGCTTTAAGAATAACTACCATTTATTTGAGCACCTCCTGTGTCATGCCATTTGCATATTCTTAGGATTGTTCAGGCAATCCTCAGAACAATTCTGTGAGGCAAATATTATTATTACTGTCTTACAGATGCAGAATCAAGACTGAAAGAAGTTGAGTAACTTCACTCTAGATCATCTGGTAGAGGATTTAAAGGAGATCTAGCCCTGAGAAGTTAGGCTCTAAAACCTATGCCCTTCCCATGAAAGCACATTTTCTTCATAAAAAGGGTAACTTATATCTTATCTTTTCTGTAGTCTCTAAGTGGTTGATTCCATAAGAAAGTAGTCAAGGCCAGTGACTGTTGAACTCGGTTTTAGCATTTTTGGAAATTGAGATCCAAAAAGTGTAAATGATTGTGAAAGGGGCTTCAGTGGCTTCCGTGCAAATCTAGAACTAAACATCTTTTTCTTTTACTACAAAATGGTGTAAATATTGAAAACAATTTCTCATCTAATTCCCTGTTGCAAGCTGTCGCATAATTTGGCTATACTCTTAAAGGCAAATAGCTCATTTTACAGGCCTTATTTGCACAGCCTTCTCCTTTCTTTTTTGTGGCAATATATGTGTGGATTAGGAGTAACCCACAGCAACCAAAGGTAAACTAAAAACAAGTATGTCATTTGGTTTTAAATGTGCTAAATTTTGTCCTGATGTTAGTATAAATAATGTATAAACAAGATGTGCACACTACTTTGGGTGGGATTATAACATTATGAATCCTTAATTGTAAAAAAGCCGAAATGTTTTTAGAAAAAGAGCAGGTGAAGAAAACAGAAGATTATTGAACAAGCAATAATAAGAGAGATTTAGTGGAGACTGTAAAAGGCAAAAAAAGAGAAACAGCTCAGAGATTCTGAACTGAGACTATGTCCACCCCAAAAGAAGACTTTATGCAGGGGAATTCTAGAAGCAGACTTTTAAATAGGCTAATATGTAATCAAGTCTTGGGTAGACTGTAGGGTAGCAACTTTAACCTATTACTGGGAAAAGGAGCTGGATATAAAAAAAAGAAATCTTGACCCCGCTGTGACCAAAGTTTAAGAAAGAAACATTTAGCATATAATTATGGTGAGATATATGACTATGTGTATCTTGAGTACAGAGAAAGGAGGTGGGGATACTCAAGGGTTGACAGAAAAATGGGTGTAGCAACATGTGTGATGGGCTAGAAAGTCACAGGAAAGTCATATGCAATTGCAACCTTTAGATAAGGTGAGTAAACCCACATGTGTCTGTACTTATGTCTTACAGCTTTTACTGATACTCATTTTCATGTCAGTTTCAAGAAATTATTTATGTCATTTAAATCATTTTTTCTGAAAGTAAAGCAAAGTGAAAGGAGAAGTCACTAAGTCAGGTAACAAATACTTACCAAGTGTCTGTTATTTGCTGGACATAGCAGGACTGCTCCCAGGCAAGGAATAGATGCCTATTTTTCAGAATTCTGATCTCTTTCGGGATTGCCAAAATGACCTCAAGTAGTGATGATATAGTGGAATAATCTGTACTTCTGCTGACCCTGATGACATTTGGTGAGTGTTGTGACCTTGGTGGCATTGGTCGCATTTTTTCCAAAGATGTATAATCTGTCAAAAGCAAATTGGATCAGGACCATAACAAAGCTTTGCTGTTCACCATTTTCCATAAATTAAGCTTTGTATGGGGGCAAAAAGTGTGCATGGGAAACATTCAATTTACTAGTATTATTGCCTTACCTAGTCTCTTACCTCATTGTTTCCTACTGTTCTTCATGCATCAGGAAGCAAAGATGACTGAAGTGCCTCCTGGTAGCTGATTAATTCAGTGTTTCCTCCATCGATAAGCACCAATTTCCCATAAAAATATAACAGAGTGCTAATACAAAAGAGAAGGGCAATCTCCCTCAAATTATAATATTTAAGGCCTACTGTATAGTTTCCCCCAGACTTATTCAGGTACAGTCCTAGGTGATTTGAAATACTCATGCTAAATTATCTTTTTCTAGGTCCCTGTGGTCTCCTTCCACGATAGGTCTGAAGGTTTCCTGAAATGCCATTCTCTCTGTAATCTTTTCTATATGTGATTTTATTAATAGTATTTTACATTTGTCTAGTGCTTCTTGCTAAAGTTTATGTCTTGATTTGAATTTTAGTGTTTCTCAATTAATAAACCACCCATTTATTTAGTATCACTTAGGGTGAATTTACTTATATAGCTATCAGATTTCATCCATTGCATGTTGAATTTCCACAGTTTTATTTTTAAACAATAACTAATCTCTGTGTTTTAAGTGGACTTTGTACATTCTTCATAGACTAACCATAGCTTTAGAAATACAAGGTGTAGTTTAAGCAGAGAAGTTACATGTTTTAAAAATCATTACTACAAGTGATCCTCAAAAAGTTTATGGAAAAATGCATATTATAAAAAAACTATGCATGAATTTCAAAAATGTTTTTGGGACAAAATTACACTTGTGCTAACTTTTGGTAACATGTCTGAACAGGATCTCATTTGAAGTACTAAGAAGAATAAGCCATTGGTTTGAAAAAAGCCCTCTTAAGAGCAAAATGAATTCTGCTAAAATTGAAGCAGGAACAAATATCAACTTTATGGTGAAGCTCTGGTGGAAGAATGATGAAATCATTGATACTTTACAAGAAGTTTATGGTGACAATGCCTTAAAGAAATCAGCAGTTTACACATGGATAGCTTGTTTTAGGAAGGGATGAGATGCTGATGATAAATCCTGTGCTGGCAAATACATCCACAGCAATTTGCAAGGAAAAAATTTATCTTGTTCATGCCCTAACTGAAGAGGACCAACATTTAACAGCTTGGACAATAGCCAGCACCATAGATATCTCAATTGGTTCAGCTTACACAATCCTGAGTCAAAAATCAAAGTCGAGCACCTTCCACTCAATTGGTGCCAAAACCATTGGACCCAGATCAATTGCAGACAATAGTAGAGCTTTCCATGAATATTTTAAACCACTGGGACCAAGATCTTGTAGCATTTCTCCAAGAAGAGTAACAGGAGATGAAACATAGCTTTCCCAGTATGATCCTGAAGACAAAGGACAATCAAAGCAATGACTACCAAGACGTGGAGTGTGGTCCAGTCAAAGCACAAGCAGATCAGTCAAAAGCAAAGGTCATGGCAACGGTGTTTTGGGATGCTCAAGGCACTTTGTTTGTTGACTTGCTGGAGGGCCAAAAAACGATAACATCTGCTTATGATGAGAGTGTTCTGAGAAAGATAGCCAGAGCTTTAGCAGACAAATGCCTGGGAAAGCTTCACCAAAGAGCCCTTCTCTACCATGACAATGCTCTTCCTCATTCCTCTCATCAAACAAGGGGAAATTTGTGAAAGTTTCAATGGGAAATCATTAGGCATCCACCTTATAGTCCTGATTTGGCTCCTTTTAACCTATTTTTGTTTCTTAATCTTAAAAAAAAAATCTTTCAAGGGCAATCATTTTTCTTCAGTAAATAATGTAGAGTGCATTGACATGGTTAAAAAGACTGCATTGACATGGTTAAATTACCAGGACTCTCAGTACATTAGGTATAGGTTAAATGGTTGATATCATCACTTTCTCATCAATTTCAAGACATTTTTGTTTTCTCATACGATGCATCAAGAAGCAAAGATGACTGAAGTGCCTCTTTGTACCTGATAGTTTCCCAATGTATTTTTATAATTTTAGGTTCTAAGCTTATTTTTAATGTGTGTTTTGTCTCCTATAGAAAATCTTGGTTGATAATTTGTACTTTTGCTAGGCTTCCCAGGATATCCCAATTTCAGAGCACTTTTTGTGTTAATTTCTTACTTAGAGTTTGGCAAACCCCACATATATTACCTATTTCAATTATAAGTCCCCAAATTTATGTGAGGGGAGGCATGGTAACAAACTCATAGGGAAGACATTTTCCTCTTTACTTAAAGCCCAAGCCAAGATGTTCATTTATTCAATAAAAGTTTACTAAGTTACTGTGCTAAAGACTAGGGATATCATAAGAAACAGGCAAAGTCCCTGCTCTCATGAAAGTTATATTTTGGAATAATATTCTTGTGCTGATGAGGAAATTTTCTAGTCCTCCAGCAGGAATCTCAGTTTTCACTCCCTGACTCCATTAGGCTTGTGGCCTCATTTCATATTCTGTTATGGTTATTATAATCCATTTCCATGATTACCAAGGCTGAGAATATTCTTTCATCCATGACCTTCAAATTGACCTTACCATTTTATTTTGCCTTCTTCATTTTTGGCAAGTAGGAGCTTGGCTTACTTTATTGTAAGCTCAGCTATACATTTAAAAGTAAATATACAATTTTTTTCATCATTTCTATGGGTTTAGTGGCAGAGGGAGTTACAATATCTGGTCTACCACATTGCAGGAACTAGATTTCCCCAGATGACTAATGCTTCAATCAAAAGTCTTCTTCCCCGCCCCCCGCCCAGCCCCAAACACATTAGACTTACTTATGCCATTGTGGAAAATTATTTCCATTGTCTTTGAAGTCCCCTTTCCCAGGTTTTCTCTCTACTGTTTTTTTCTAATCTTTCAGGGTGTGCTCAAATGTTACCTTCTCAAAGAGACTTTCCTGTAAAACCTCACCTTGAACACTCTTATCTCACTTACTTTGTTTTTTTCTTTTTTATAACTTTATCAGTATTTTGAATTATCATACTTATTTACTTGTTGATCATGCCTCTATCCCACTGTAATGCAACTTCCATGACAGCATAATCTTTTCTGTCTTGTTTACCATTATTTCTCTAGGGTCAGTCTATCAGTACTTTTATTTTCTTCGCAGAATTGGGTGTCTCTTGATGTGATGCAAAAAGAAAACACATGAACGATGATGGCTTCTAACCAAGGATTCAAGGCATCTGATTTGAATTCTAGATTGTAGACATTACAGGGATGAAGGCACAAAGTAAACAACACCAGAAAGAGGATTTAACACAAAATCTGGAAGTTGGGATATTTCACAGGATAAATTGTTGAGCCTTTTCCGAAATAAGTGTCTAGCAAATCCTGTATTAGTATCTTTATGATCATGCCTGAGTTTGCTCTCCAAAGGCACCATATCTATACATTCTTAGTATCTTATCTGTTTTAAGCAGATAATAAAGTCAACTGAACCTTCCCTTACTGTTACACACTAAGTAAGTGCAATTTGGATGGTTTGAAGATATTAAATATTTCAATCCAGATTTAAGGAGACCTGTTTGAGAGAAACTACTAGAGCTTTTAACACTTGCTACAGAAAGGTAATGTCTTTTCTATTTAGTATTTTGCATTCCAAAGAATGAGAAAAGTTATTCCATAAGTAGATAATTGAATAAGAGAATCAAAACATACGTGGAGGTGTTTAAATGTTTCATTTTAAATTTGATGGCAAAGATGCTATGAAACTGTATTAACAGCTAACATTTATTGAACAGAAGGCACTCTAAATGGTGCTCATAGATTATGGCACTTAATCCTCACAATAACTTTATGAGATAGGTATTGTATTAGCCTGCTCTTGTATTGCTATAAAGGAATACCTGAGACTGGGTAATTAATAAAGAGGTTTAATTGTCTCATGATTCTGTAGGTTGTCCAGGAAGCATGGTGCTGGGATCTGCTCAGCTTCTGGGGAGGCCTCAGGAAACTTACAATCATAGTGGAAGGCAAAGGGAAGCTGGCACTTCACATGGCCAGAGCAGGAGGAAGAGAGTGGTGAGACAGAGCTACACACTTTTAAACAACCACATCTCATGAGAACAAACTCACTGCCATGAGAACAGCACTGAGTGGAATGGTGTTAAACCATTCATGAGAAACCACCCCCATGATCAAATCACCACCCACCAGGCTCCACCTCCAACACTGGGGATTAATTCAACATGAGATTTGGATGGGGACACAGATCCAAACAATATCAGGAACAATGCTTCTTTTGTTTTATAGATGGGGATGACTAAATCAGGGAGTTTCAATAATTTGTCCAACATCATAAATACTGGGTGGTGATGTCACAATTCGTACACAGGTATAAAAGTTCCAAATTATTATGCCACATATATCATTGATAAAACACTTACCTTTTTAAAGGAACTACTTTCTAATTGTTTTGGACTAATTATCTTTTCATTATTAGGGTACCTCTTTCAGGAGCAGTGTGAGACTGACACATGGTAAACAATGAGTAAATATAGTTATTATTCCTATGGTTTTGAACAGATAAATAAGTCACATCCTCACTGACCACATATTTCTCATGGTGAAAAAGAGAATAACTTTTTAAATTGCTAGAATTTTATTTTATAAGTCAGAACAGGCACTGGCACTAACAATGACAAATTTTAATAGCCTATCTCTAAGCAATATTATTGACAGAACAAAACTCATCTTTATTGATAAATGCTAATCTGTATCTGGCTGCTAAGCTATAGTAGAAAAAAATCGTCCTTAGACCAATAATAACTCAGTCTCAATTATCCAACAGATAAGTCTCCTAAAGTTCATCCAAAGATGAATATAACTCACAATATGTGTTATTTTTCTAAAGTTGTTTACTCAAGGTCGAGGGCAGAAAAATATTTGAAATTTTTAGTGCAAGCACAAGTATTCAAATCGGTCTTACAGGCCTCACTTTTTTTTTCAAACATTTATCTAATTGATTAAAATACAAAGACATGGTTCTCCTTTAAGAAACAAACAGGCAGCATTTCTTATATTTATATTTGACCTATAATTTACAAACCAAAGACTAAAGTTAAAATATTGTAAGTTCATTAAACTCCTAATGAATATGTTTATTCCCCAACCCCTGCCACTGAAATTTATTGCGATTTGTCCTATGATTATAAAGTGAGATGTGTTCAGTATAGACGATATTGAAAACATGTAAGAAGTAATTCCAAAACCTAGAAAGAATACTGTTTTTTCATATGTAGGACATCCTTTCAGTGTTTTCTCTATATGTCTCTCTATGTACATTTCTATGCAAATATAAAATTATACTTTGTATATTTTATAACTATTTTAAATGAAGAATATGTAGTGATCATACGCCTATGTCATATATTAGTAGGTGTACTTTATGTAACTACTTGTCTTGAGTTAGAATTAGGTATTCTCATTTTTTTCTTTATTACAGATAATATGACATTGAACATCCTTGCACATAAATCTTTGTGTACAAGATCTTTTCTCACCTTTCCACAGACAAGAACGATGCCTTTTAGAAAACTAAAATATGATTCCAGAAACATTAATTTGTTAGCTCAGTGATATTTTATAAATTACTTGTTCATATTTACAGTTACAGAACATTCTTCCTCTGAACATTTTGAGTGGTTTTATATACATTAAAACTTGCTATTGTTTAATGGAACAATTTCTTTTAGTGACAGAAATAAAGAATGTAGCAGGAAAGGATCTGGAGTGAGAAGACAGAGAAGGAAAAATGGAAAACTCTTTTTGTGCCTCATTCTTTTACTCTTACTATTCCCTTTTTCCAGAATACTTGTCCCTGCCTTTCCTACCTAAATAGCTTTTTTCCAGTCTCCTATATTTACATTCAGCTATAACGTCATTTCTCCATGTGTATGAAGTGGTTCTAAATGGGTACTTTCTTAGTCTCTTTTTTAAGAAAAAGAACTTTCTTTTATGTATAGTAGAATACATATGATATCACTGTAATAATGGCAACGTCTGCCATTTCCAAAAAGAAGTTATAATTACTGTTCTGATAGGGACAAGGGTAAGAAGTTATTGCACGAGATTTATTACCTGATTCCTGGACTTTTTTGCCAGAAGGGACAGAACTAGGAAAACAAAACAAAACAAAACAAAACAGGACTTCTTCACAGATAATCAAAATGCAACCGGTCTCATTGTTTGTGTTCAGGAACTCATATGCAACCTGCTCAATTAAACAGACACAATACAAATTTCAACAATAGAAACAAAAATTCATCATCCTGGCAAATTTATGAAGGTTTTAAACATGGGTAAAAAGTTGTTTGCCTGGGTCCTTTGGACAAATTTCCCTTTTTCTTTTATCCTTTTGCAAAGAGAACAAAGATCAGCAAATACTAGCAGCCTAAAGCTACATTATATGTGGCTTTGCATGCCTGCCAAGCTTTAATGTTCCCTTGACTCCTGAATGCAATGGATTCTATGGTATTGTGGGTATTAAGAAGTACATTAACCCTTTCTTGTGGAAACAGATGTTTGGTGGGCTTGTGTTTGTAGATGAGACATATTAAATACATCTATGTTAATACAGCCTTCCCTTATACTGTCTTATTATTTTGCTATTTGTTTTTTGCTGTTGTTGTTGTTTGTTTGTTTTTTGAGATGGAGTCTCGCTCTGTCGCCCAGACTGGAGTGCAGTGGCACGATCTTGGCTCACTGCAAGCTCCGCCTCCCGGATTCACGCCATTCTCCTGACTCAGCCTCCGGAGTAGCTGGGACCTACCTCGCCCGGCTAATTTTTTGTATATATTTTTTAGTAGAGACAGGGTTTCACCGTGTTAGTCAG